>NC_044562.1:85468510-85808510 GCF_007565055.1 Rhinopithecus roxellana | reverse complement strand
ACAAATGGATTATATTATTTTCCCAAGGTCACACAACTGCAAAGGAACCTCTACTTTTCAACATAGTATTAGATGTCTTAGGCAATATAATTAAGACAAGAGGAAAAAAGTGGTGTAATTATTGGAAAGAAAGAATCAAATTTACTATTTGTAGGCAAAATGATCACTCAGAAAATTTGAATCACTTGAAAAGTCTTTATCATAAGAATAAGGTAATCACTAAACAAAAGTCAAAAATGCTCTTATATCCCAATAAAATGAAATCATGGAATACAATGCAAAAAACTTTCTGTTCAAAATGCAACAGAATATATAAAATGGAAATCAGGCTGCAAGAATCATAAATGAAGGGTGTTGACCTGGGTTTCAAACTTTTGTGTCTGGCTCTAGAGGTGAAGCTCTTGACTCTCAGAGGCAGAAGAGGGACCCAAGGACCCAAGGTTCCATGGGTCTTTTTCATTTTACCAATGAATACAAAAGTAAAGAGCTCTTTGCTAATAATTTAATGGTTGAAAACTGGTGTCACCAAAAGCTATCTTTTAAAATATAGTTTAAAATCCTAATTGTAAACTTTTGCAGTGTTTGCAATTATTCTGCAATGGTTCCATAATACATAAAAGAAACTTTAGGAAAAGGTTTTTAAGTTTTCTGGAATTGTTTGGTTTTTTGGTTTTGCAAATAATAACAAATTGTCTCCTTTTTGCTTAATCTAAGTCTCTATTACTCTTTTGTTCTTTGATATGCATCACTGTTTTACATATAACTGGCATAAGTAGTAGATTAAAAAGGGAAATCATTTTGGCACTGAATGGAGAGGCTTCGTGGAAGGTATGGTGGGTTTTTTTTGGAGGGGGGGCCTAGAACATTAGGATAGTTTGTATTATGGGCACTCTGCTGGAATCATTTCTCAGGTGCCCACAGACAATAAAACATCCAGTCTTCTCTGGGTAGGAAGGAAACTGTGTCCTCATGATGAAAGCTGAACAATCTCACTACCTAGCTTATTTCTAAATTGGACTGCTACTATTTTGTCCCCTATACAACGACATGACTTGTATAGGGGACAAAATGTTGGTTATGAATATTTACAGTTCTAGAACTGATCTTAAACACTCTTCTATGATTGAAGAGCTTTATGTTAAAGATTTCAAGTCACTCAGTGAAGTGAGTGTCATGAGCTATAAGAAATACCTGCCACAGGTAAGGATATGGGGATGGACATGCATCAAAACCTTGATTATGAGGTGGGCTGCCAATGTCCTGTCCTATTGATTATTTTGGTTATAAGCTTGACCCATCCATCCATCCATCCATCCATACATACATATATTTATTTATCCATCCACCTATCCATTCATACACAAAAATAATCAATCAATTGTTCTTTCCCTTTGGGAATGACTAATATATTTAGAATACTATGCTAAGAGTTTGGGAGGGGTAGAGAAATAAATATAAACAGTGCACCAATTCAAGTTTTAATTGAACAAGAGTTGTCTATGATCTTACACCTCTTTACTTGTAGGTAAAAGTTATCTGGTTACACATTCTGTTGAATAATGTCTAGAGAGTTACCATCATTTACTAGTATAAATAAGTGCTCACTGAAATAAAATAAAAGGAGACCTAAGACTGTAGTCTACCTGTGCTCATTATTAGGTAATTCCAGAGAAGAGAACATCCAGGAGCATGGAAGTTTCCATGCCAGGGGCTTAGAATATTTTCCTAAAAGACACATAAACTTGGCCCATATGTGTTTTAACCTTAATCTCCTTGCTTTCCCCCCAATCCTTCCATTATCCACCTTTGCTCTGTTCAGAAAAACAGTTCTCAAAGCATGTGGCACTTTTCTAATGGGCATTTCCTAAGAACTTTGGATGTAAGCCTAATGGTTTTGTTTGCTTCTGTGATTGCTGTCACTGCAATGGGATTGGTCATGAATGTCCCATGGCATAGTAGCATGGAATTAGGGGCTCTCACAATTGTGGGGCCCAGTGAGAGTAGAAGAAACCTGATGGAAGATGAACTTTCTTGAAAACAGCCTGCCAACAAAGCCATGTGGCAGCCACTTCAGCCCATCAAAGCTCTCATGGAACATTTTCAGGAAGAGCTTGATTGCAAGCTATGCCTGGCTGCCTCCACTTCTCATTTCAACAACACTGGGGATATTTTCTAAACTCCTTTGAGCATAATAACAGATGAGCAACTCTGTATTGCAAGGCTATAATTCCACTGAGGGGTGCTGGCGGTGACATGTACCATGAAGTCAGAATCTGAATGGTTTGTCACCAGAACCCCCAGGGTAGAATTATAGGCTCATTCACTTCTTGCTTATTTTCTTTAATATGTAGATGACACTTTGCCTCTCCCACCATCTCCTCTGTAGTCCTTGCCCCCGATTTCCTGGCCACCAAAGAATACTTTATCTCCTACTGTTTTGATAATTTCCTATTCCATTAGCATTTTACAACTTTAATGTGGATGTATTTCTGCTATCTTTTCTTATTCATATTAGAGGTTTGCTGCTGGAAGGTCAGATTACCCTAAAGAGTCATTCAATCCAAGTTCTAGACATTGTGACTACATGGCTCTGTGCAACAGCACTTACAAGGGAGGTTAACTTTAGATGTAAACAGAGTTAGAACAGGCTGAGGCTTGGGGAGGGCTGTCAGGAAAAACTGACAGAACGAAAAAGGACAAGATCCAAACAGAAGAAGGTATTTCCTAATAGGGTTTGGTGAATCTATAAGCATAAATAAGCTCATATATCTATACCCATGTGTAGGTACTTTTCGTGAATATGTACATACCTATCTGTGTGTTCTATTCATGAGAATTAGTAAAAAAAATTATATTAGTTTTAAACTTTGAGAGCTTACTTTAACCTCCACCTCCCCCCAAAAAACCCCAAGGTCACATGTGGTTCAACTGGGGTATTGCATCTAATTTTAAAGAAATTGAATTCTAACTCCAGAGGCTTTGATGAGGAACATCAGATTTTCCTGAACTGAGGATTCAGGGGTTTAGCATATCACAACCATAGGAAACATTAGATGTCTCTCTTAATGCAGAATTTGCAAGTGATTATTGCTTCCACAAGCCTCTCATATTCAAGTGGTCCCTTCACTATTCACCTTCTTTTTTCTGTGCTTCTGTACTGTTTGTACCCCAAGCTCCTACAAAGGATATCCCCAGTTGCTGCACTTGTTACCTGGACATATTTATTGTGCATGCCAAAGGTTTCTCCTGTGAAGAATTAACATTCTAGGCCCCAGAATTCTGGTGAGTCATTTTCTTTTTCTGTCCTGCATGTTTTTATTAAATGCCAAGCACAAGGATAGCTTACGATGTTTTATAACAGCCCATAAGAGTTATGTATAATTAATCTTGTGCCCACAGATATTGAAGCTTGGGTTCTATTAAGCAATTTACCTAAGGTCACAACACTACTAAGTAGCAGATTTATAATTTGAACTCAGGCCTTCTGTCTTAAAGACTGGGCTATCATGGGGTTGGCTGTGAATGTCCCATGGCATAGTAGCATGGAATTGGGGGCTCTCACCCACCTCAAGGAGTGGCAAGCTGAACAGACAGGCCAACAGAAAGCAAAGTTACTTGGGTGTTAGCAGTTGAAGATGAAATTAGCACATAGGTGAGGGCATAGAATGGAGCCCACAGTCCTTTCAACCTAATATCCCCACTTGCTATTTCTCTCTCCTTCCTCTGGTTGAAGCAGGAAGTGGTACCATTCCACACAAGAATATCCTGCATCTAACACATGCCAATAACACAACATTCCTCAATTCTGATGGTAAGATTTGCCTTACTTCACTACTGTATTAGTCCATTTTCACACTGCTATAAAGAGCTAACTGGGACTGCGTAATTTATGAAGAAAAAAGGTATACTTGACTCACAGTTCTGCATGGTTGGGAAGGCCTCAAGAAACTTACAATCATAGCAGAAGGCAAAGGAGAAGCAAGGACCTCCTCCACAGGGTGGCAGGAGAGAGAGTGTGCAGGGGAAACTGCCATTTTTAAACCCATCAGATTTCATGAGAACTCCCTCAATATCATGAAAACAGCATGAAGGAAATTGCCCTCATGATCCAATCACCTCCCACCAGGTCCCTCCCTCCACACAAGGGGATTACAATTTGTGGTGAGATTTGAGTGGGGACACAGAGTCAAACCATATCAACTACCCATTATCAATGTTATCTAAGACATTAAATTCTTTCTTATTTAAGCCCAGTTAAGTTTGTTTTTCTGTACTGATCCACAAAAATGTTTTAACTGACATTATTTCCAGTAATGTAAACTTCATTTCATTTTTCTTTACTATCTTAACCAGGGAACACTGTTGAACACGATCACATCTTTTTTATTTCTTCCTCTTTCTAATGAGGTGCCTCTAGTTTTTGATGATTCTGTGTGAATTTTATTATTGATTTCTAATTCCTTTTTCATATACTTAAAGCAATATACTTCTGTTTTTTTACTTTTTATAGGATTTCAGGTTGAATTTTACAAAAAAACTTTTTTGGCATATATCAATATAATATATTGTTCTTCTTTAATCTAATAATATAGTGCATAACATTAATAGAATGTCTAATGTTAAATCTTCCTTGCATTCTGGAATAAATCTACTCAGTCATGATACATTCTTTTAATACCCTGCTTGACTCAATTTACTAATACTGTATTTACAATTTATGCACTCATATTCATGAATATAGTTTTCTGTTTTGTAGTAGTGTACAGTGTTTTGGGAAGAATTGCATTAGACATAAAATGAATTGGGAAACTTTCTATTTCTTATTCTAAGTTCTGGAATAGCTTAAACAGATTTTTTTAAATATATATTTTAATGGAACTTAACCATAAAATTAACAAGGTCTGACATATTTTATGAGAGATATTTGTTTAATAACTTAAAAATCATTTTTCTTCATATTTTCTTAATTTTTTCTTTTACAAAGTGGATTTTGATAATTCTTATATATATTTCATTCAGTTTTTCATGGTTATTGGCTTGATTTGTATGCTTTGCATTACTTCTGAGGTCACTTCCAAACTACTCTCATTCCTAGGTTAACAATGGGTCCTCACTGTGTTCCAGGCACCGTTCTAGGCACAATGACACAACTGTCACCAAAGTAGGCAGGGGTCCTGCTCTCTTAGGGTTTAATGAGTAGCATTTGTGTTCTGTTTCTTTCTCACATTTTTTTCTCTAGAGAGAATTTCCAAATGTTTGGGTTTCGTTTATCACTTTGCCTATTTAAAACCCCTTTCTTTTTTGTCTTCTAATAAAATAAAGTTTGTTTTCATATTAATTCCCTTCTCCCATTTTCTTTCATTATTCACTTCATTGTCATTCTTAATGCCTTATGCATTAACTTCTACTTACTTGTTTTTCATATTGATTATTTTCTTTTTGACTAAATTCTCCTGGAACAGTCTGGCCTATTCCTTTATTTTAAACAATGCTGGTTGTTCTATTATATTATCATATGACTAGTACGTTACTGAAATATTTTCTTTGACTTTAAAAAATATATTTGTCTTAAAAGTATGAAAATAGTTTTATGTTATTATAAAATAATAATATGCATTGTGAAACAGTAAGTCAACAAAAAAAGTAAAACAGAAAGCAAAATATTAAAAAATTTTGATCCTAGAAATTCAAGTAATAATAAATATTCTTCCTGACAAATTACTCTCTACATATGTGTACACACGCAGACAATTTTAATCAAGTGGGATTATGTTCTATATATGATTCGTAACTTGCATTTTTTTCTACTTAAAAATATGTCTAGCTAACCTTTCCATGTTATTAGATATAGCTCTATAAAATTAATTACCATGGTTGCTTACTATTCTCTCTTTTAACAGGGAAACTATCTCATATTTGGAGTGTATATTGCTATTATTTGGCTTTATTTTTTATCAAATTATTTTCATTTTATGCTTATGTTTTCTTATGTTTGTTTTCCTGTATTTTGCTGCTTTGTCCATTCTTTAAAATTTTTATTTCTTCTAATGTCTTCAGAGTTACAGATCCCGATTGTATTCTTAGGATTTACTTTGAATGTTTTACAATTTAAAACTTTTCCTCTATAAATATTAAGAATGAAACTATGTATAATTTTTCTCAAACAAAATGAGAATTTTAACTTTACCACCCTCTCTCACCACCTGGATGTTATGGAAGTAATCTGAAATTTTATTTCTACATAATTTTTAATATTTTCAAGTTAATGTGCCATGTGTTTCAAGAATTTTTTAATTAAAATGTTTTAATCTTCAAAATCACTCTAACAACATTCATTTAAATATAACCAAATATTTTACTGGTTTCATTGCTTATCATTGTTTCTTATTATTTCCAAGGTCTTATTATGATTCCTTTTTCATATGGCTAGAATATTGCCTCAGAAGTTTTTTTCTGAGAAAGATAATGTGGTGGCATACTTCTGAATCCTAACTTATTTGATAATATTTTCATTTTACCTTCACATATAAATGATACCTTGACTGACTATAGGATTAAACTTGTCACTGAGAAATCTATAAATTTGTTTTGCATATAAAAAGTTTCCTTTTCGAGTACATGAATTATCTTCCCCTCACCCTGCCCCACTAAGTATATGCTTAAACTTTTTTTTTTTTTTAAACACTATTCAAGTTCAGAAATTCCTTAGGGTGTATCTCATTATAAGCCATTTTTCTGAACAGTCAACAAGCATTTTGATCTAAAAAATTCTCTTCAATTATTTCATTGATTATGGTTTCCCCTTTGTTTTTCCCATTTTCTCAATATGAAGCTATATGTAGAGAAACAACTTATTTAATATATGGGCACATTGCAGATCTTTTTCTGCATTTTTTGTTCTAGTTTCATTTTTGTCTGAATTCTGAGGAAGTTCCTCAGGCCAGTGCAGATGCTCCTTGACTTATAGTGGGATTCTATATGGATTCTCAATTTGCGGTGGGTTTATAAGCTGTTACCTCATCATAAGCCAAGGAGTGCACTGAATGTGTATTTCTTTCATACCATTGTAAAGCCAAAAAAAATCCTGTAAAATCCTTATAAAGTTCATTTTCCTAAGAGTTCTCTACCTTGAGTGGAAAGACTGATGGTGAGCTTTTGATTGTTGCAGAGTGTGTTGACAGGCAAACTTCTTTAATGTGAGTGGGTAAGGAGTTGGCAGGAATTGGTCAGGCTGCTAAGTTGAATGCATCTCAACCAGCCAAAGCCCAAATAAGGAGGTTTTCCTTATGAGATTCTGCCAGCTCTAAGGGACACCGTATCTCTTTCCAGGCACACATTCCCATTTCATGAGATAAGTTTTGTGGTGGATTTTTGTCTTGATGTATTGGGCATAGTTAATAAACTGTTTGTAGGAATTCTACAAATAATCCCCTGGATTTGGGCCTTATTTCCTAAACTGCTCTATGTTAACTCCATGTGGCTCTACCTTTGGTAGAGAAAAATAGTGTCTTACTTGTGTTATTTATGCAGATCCTTTTCTCGTTTATTCTCCAATATATCTCTTATACATTTAATAGTCCATAAGTTAGTCAAAATATCTAGTTTTCTTAGGATTCCTCTTTCTATTCTTTGTTTAGTTCTTAATTCATCCTCACTTTTGTTTTGTGATATTTATTGGGTTTTGAAAAGGAAGAGAAATAAACATGCGAGTTTATTCTGTCTTCTTCAACTATAAGGCTTATAATATACTGTAAACTCTATTATTTTTATAAAGAAAATAAAATGATGTGTACTCTGAGGACCATCTATTGACTTCATTTGGTTATACAAACATTTCCTAAATGTCAAGGCAGTAGGAATAATTTTGCTAGATGCTGGAGATAAAATAATAAATACTACATGGTTCCTGCTGTTGAGAAACTTACAATTCATTGAAAGGAGATCAAACTTACAGTTAAATAATTATAAAGGAGAGCAACAATGCAATGGTAAAAGTATATATAATAGAGACACTGTAGATTAGGGTGTGATTAACTCATCCAGGAGCCTTAGGAGGAATTCAGAGAGAAGTTGATGCTTGGAAAGGTTGAAAGATGAAAGGATTTATCAGGAGGATGGAGAGCAAAAAGTAAAAAGGGGAGAACATTGGCAAAGGCTTCAAGTGGAATGTCCAGAGATTTATAAGTAATTCAGTGCTGCAGGAGCACGAAATGCTACATTATGGGATTGGCAGCAGGTGGGAGGTCTGGAAGAAAAGCAGGAACCAGACCTTGGAAGCCCTTGCAGCCCATGCCACTGTGCTGAAAATTTATCCTGGAAATCATCCACAGGTTTTAATCAGAAGGAATACATACCCAGGTTTTCATTTTAGATAGATGTTTTTGGTTAAAGCATGGGACACAGATTTGAGGTAAGATTGGAAGCTGGGAGATCTGTTGGGAGTCTATTGTAGGGATTCTGACAAGTTAATATAAGGACTTAGACTCAAAGATGTATGTTGGGATGAATTTGAGGGAATTAATTAGTTGGAGTTATTAATTAATTAAATATGGTGGATGAGGGAAATGAATACTGGCTCCCAGGTTTTGACTCTGGTACTTGAGATGGCAAAGATATCTCTGAGTCTTACCAGGAAAACATGAGGAAGAATATTTTGGGGAAAGGTAAATATATTAGTTAGACTTCTCCAGAGAAACAGAATCAATAGGATATATATTTTATATTACTCATAAGAAATCTTAACAATTCCTTATAACAAATCTCATGGCTATATTAACTGCCAAGATCTTTCAGCTTGAAATCTCATGGTGAGACAAGTAAGACTAAAAAAGTCACTGCATTTCAGGAAATTAAATTTAACAACCTATGACTTTGCATTACATCTCATATATATATGAGATTTGTTACAAGGAATTGGCTTACGCATTTATGGAGGCTGAGAAGTCTCATGATCTGTCTGCAAACTGGAGACCCAGGAAAACTGGGTGTAAATTCCAGCGCAAGTTCAAAGACCTTAGAACTAGGAGCACTACCCTTGTAATAGTCCAAGGGTAGGAGACGACCAATATCTTAGTTCAACAGTCTGGCAGAGATAACCAATTCAAATTCCTCTACCTCTTTGTTCTATTCAGGGCTTCAGTGGATTAGGTGATACCCACCTGCATTGCTGAAGGAGATCTTCACTTAGTCCACCAATTCGTATGCTAATCTCTTTAATTTTTTTTATTTCTTATTTTTGAGATAGAGTTTTGCTCTGTTGCCCAGGCAGGAGTGCAGTGGCACAACTCAGCTCGCTGCAACCTCTGCCTCCCAGGTTAAAGCCATTCTTCTGCCTCAGCCTCCAAGAAGCTGGGATTACAGGTGCCTGCCACCATACCTGGCTAGTTTTTGTATTTATAGTAGAGATGGGGTTGCACCATACTGGCCACACTGGTCTTGAACTCCCGGCCAGAAGTGATCTGCCCACTTTGGCCTCCCAAAGTGCTGGGATTACAGGTGTGAGCCACTGTGCCCGCCCATTTATCTCTTTCAGAAACACCCTCAAAGACATACAAAGAAGTAATGTTTAACCAGGTATCTGGGCATCATGTGGCCTAGTCAAGTTGACACATAAAATTAATCATCACAGTAAGGTATTTATTTATTAAGAGATAGAATCTCACTCTTTTGCCCACCCTGGAGTGCAGTGACATGATCATAGCTCACTTCAGTCTTGGAATTTCTGAACTCAAGTGATCCTCCCATCTCAGCCTTTTGAGTATCTGGGAATACAGGTGTGCACCACCATGCCCAGCTATTATTATTATTTTTTTTGTAGAGACTGGGCATTGCTCCTGACCTCAAGCAAAACTTCCTCCTTGGGTTCCTGAAGCACTGGGATTACAGTCATGAACCACCGCCCCCAGCCTGGTATTTATTTTGAACATTTTGAGTGTATAGTATTGCAGGGAACTTAGGGGGTCATTCATTGTATAAGGTGCTGAAGGCATAGACTTTATAACTATAAACGTATTGGTGGTAAAAGCAAGAGAGTAGATAACATCAGTCAGGGCTGGCATTTAAACCAAGAAGCAGGCCGCTTGTCATGGCTCACACCTGTAATCCCAGCACTTTGGGAGGCTGAGATGTGTGGATCACTTGAGGTCAGGAGTTCAAGACCAGCCTGGCTAACACAGTGAGCCCCCTATCTCTACTAAAAATACAATAATTATCCGGGCATGGTGGCATGTGCCTATAGTCCCAGCTACGCTACTAGAGAGGCTGAGGCAGGAGACTCACTTACACCCAGGAGGTGGAGGTTGCAGTGGGCTGAGATTCCACCACTGCACTCCAGCCTGGGTGACAGAGCCAGATTTCATCTCAAAAATGAAATAAAATAAAATAAAATAAAATAAAATAAAATAAAATAAAATAAACCAAGAAGCAAAAATGATCAAGGATAGATCACTGGAAAATTCTGACAAAAATTTTATGAAGAGGACCAAGAAAGAATGATAAAGAAACCAGGAGAGTATGACATTCTAGAAACCACATTATGAAATAGTTTCAAGTAGAAGAAAAATAGAGACCAGTGATTTCTCAGGAAAAGATTCCAGTTCGAAGTCTGATTGAAGGGGGTATGCAGAAAGGGAAAATAGATTCATATGATGAGAAATGTTTATGATAAGTGAAGGAAAGTGAGAAAATAGAGGAGGATGTAGAATCATGTAAGTGGTTTTACTGTCAAAGCAGAAGTGACTTGGATTGCTCATCATATGAAATGGAGGTGACTACACAGAGGTAGAGGGTGAAGGAAGATGGAGTTAGGGGCACAATGGGTGGAACAAGGCACAGATCAACAAGCAGACCAGTAAGAAGAGTCAGTGGACATCAGAGTTCACATTCTTGAATTTAAAGCATCTTTCTTACCAACTGTTAAAATGGTAGAACATGGCAGGAATGCAGTGTGTGTAAACACATAGCAGCTAATGATCAACCATAGACTAATGTACAGCATAAGCCTGAGAGGTTAGCTCATATGCAATGTTATGTAATATATTATATTGTGAAGCATTCAATTTGCCCCCACCAATGAAGACAGCAGTAATTATGAAGTTGGAAACTAGTTTATAACTCCAACAGGTGTTTCCTCTTTTTGGGATTTATATAGAATGACACACACCAGTTCCTTGTATAATAATGGACTTTGCTCTTTTATAGAACAGGAGGTGTCATGCAAGTATTTGTGTGTAAACAGCTGGACAAATCTATATATTTAATTTTATAGACAGCAGAATTTATTTAGGGCACAAAATATCAGGTGTAACACAAAGTCACAGGTTGTTAAATTTAATTTCCTGAAACGCCGTGACGTTTTGAGTCTTACTTGTCACACCATGAGATTTCAAGTGGAAAGATCTTGGCAGTTAATACAACCAGGGTGATGGTGAGTTTTTAGCCCTCTAAACAAATTTGTTTCCGGCATTCTGACTTTAAATAGTTGCTTCAGAATAACAGAATCATCTTTATGGCTTTCCTATTAAGTAAATTGTCAAACAATGTTACTTCTTGTTGTACATCACTACACAGATCCTGATTTGCATCTTATCACCACTAATTCAAGTTAGACTATCATGTGGTCTTGAGAAAGGAAGTTACACACCATGTGCTTCAGCCCTTGCTGGGTCACCTATCCTTAGATTTTGACATGAGAGACAAATAAACTATGTTTTTATTTAATCCACAGTGTTTTTTTCTTTCCCCTCTTAGGCAAGTCTAATGCTATTTATTTTAAGACTGCTTTTATGTCATAATATCAGAATATTTTTGTTTTATTATATTATTAATATGTAGTATAATTTTATGATAAAACTTATAAAATTATTATAAATAAAATGATTTATTAAAAACCAATGAATTTCAACTAATAGTACATAAATGGAGATCAGTCGGAATTCCTAGAACATCTGAACATATAAAAGAGCAGTGTTTCCTAAATGATGCTCCCTAGGATACTGGTCTTAAAACATTTTTAGAAACCAAACCAAACCAAATGAAAACTTCTTCATTCTCTATCACTCTCAGAACTTCACAAAGAATTAATGTATTAAAAGTTATGAAACATTATTGAAAAAGAAAAACAAATTTGGAGGTCTCATACTTCCTGATTTTAAAACTAACTTAGAAAGCTACAGTAGTAAAAACAATGTGGTGCTGGCATGAAGACAGGTATTTAGACCAGTAGAATAGAATAGACAGCCCAGAAAAAAACACTCTCATCAAAGGTCAAGTAAGTTTTGAGAAGGGTGCCAAGACCATTCAGTGAGAGAAAGGACAGCATTTTCAAGACATAATGCTGGGAAACCTTGGTATCCACATGCAAAAAATTAAGTTATACTTTACATCATATACAAATATTAATTTAAAATGGATTAAAGACCTAAACATAAGACCTAAAACTGTAACACTCCGAGGAGGAACCATAAGAAAGGAGATTTATGACATTGAATTTGGCAATGATTTCTTAGCAAGAAAAGAAAAAAATAGATAAATTAAACTACATCAAAATGTAAAACTTCTGTACTTTGAATGACACAATCAATGTAGTGAAAAGCCAACCTATGAAGTGAGAAAAAATATTTGCAACACATTTTTCTGTTGGGAATTAATCTACACAATATTAAATAACTTCTACAACTCATCAATAATGAAAATAAAAACCTGATCAAAAAACAGGCAAAAAACTTGAATAGATATTTCTCCAAAGATGATATACAAATGACCAACAAATAAATGAAAAGATGCTCAACATCATTAATTATTAGTGAAATGAAAACGGAACCACAATGGGATACCACCTCACACCTATTAGGATAGCTACTATCAAAAACAAGCACACACACACACACACAGATACACACACAGATAAATAAGTGTTGTGAGGATGTAGAGAAATGGAAACACTTGGGCACAGTTGGTGAAAATGGTGTAGCTGCTGTGGGAAACCATGTGGAAGATGTAATTCAGCAATTCCATTCTTGAGTATATATTCAAAAATATTGAAACCAGGAACTCAAAGAAATATTTGTACACTCATGTTCATAAAATCATTGTTCCCCAGAGCTAAAAGGTTGATGCATATATACACGCAAAATGTGCTATATACACACAAGAGAATATTATTTAGCCTTTGGAAGGGAGGAAGTTCTAATACCTGCTACAACATGGATGAATCTTGAGGATATTATGTTAAATGAAATAAGCCAGTTACAAAACGACACATACTGCATGATCTCAGTTACGTGAAGTACCCAAAATAGTAAAATCCAGAGACAAAAGTAGATAGTGGTTATCAGAGGCTGGAGATTAGGGGGAATTTATGGGGCTATTGTTAAATGGGTACAGAATTTCAGTTTTGCAAGAGGGAAAGAGTTCTTTGGCTGAAGGGTTATGATGGTAGAACAACAATTATGAATGTACTTAATCATGCTGAATTATATACTTAAAATGACAAAATGGTTCATTTATGTTATGTCTATTTTATCACAATAGAAAGCAAGATGTTGGAGGTCAATTATGGGCTCTGTGTAGCATAGTGGACTCCAGAGTCAGATTTTTAGCACTAAAATCCAAAGTCTGTTAGCTCCTAATTGAGTCATCTTAGACAAGTCACTTCAACTCTATGCACTTCAGTTTTATTATCTATCAAAGGAGGATCACTTACAGAGTTGTTACAATTATTACATTAGTTAGCATATGTAAAACATTTAAATAGTGCCTAACTGTGTATAAATTTGTTGCTACTATGCTGTCCTTGGTTCTTTTTTTTTCCTTGACTCTCATTTTCCCCATCAAAATTATCTGCCTCCCTCTAGGTTTGTCTGCTCTGGTGGCTGTGATCACCAATGCTGCTATAGTCTGTTAACTTTCTGTCTCATTTTTTGTTGTCTTCTGTACTTTTTCTCTACCCTCAACTCTTTACCAGCTGATTAGAGTATATTACTTTCTTTCAAGTAATGAAATGTCTGGGGATTCTCAGATACTTGTTCTTTATTGCCAAAATGTGTTTTTGTACCATTTATTTGAAGCCCAGGGATCCTGGATGACTTGTTTCTGGACATTTCAAGTCTTACCTATTAGATATTACAAAGAATGATTAAAAAAAAAACCCTCCATTACAGGGTTTTAATTGTAGTCAACTCAATGTTCTCCAGCTTTAGCCTAAATTTCCCTAAAAGCAAGGCCAGAGACAAAGAATTTCAGGTAATTTGTTTATTTAGAAAGAGATCCCAGAGACTAGAAATACAGATTGAGGAGTAAATTAGAGAAAAAGGGAAAGCACATAGAAAAAAAAATCATGTTTTGGCTACTGATACATATAACTTGGTGCTTGTTTTTGAGGGATCATATAAGAACTTCTAAGAAATGCATTTCAAAGGAAGAAAAGATGCACTTATTTTTAGCTTCCATCCCCTTTCAGTCAAGGGTGACTTAATTGGCATTAATTTTACTACATTTATAGGTTTTTATACTGTGACTCCAAGCTGGTCTCTATGAGTGTTTCATGCCACCATGTCAGTGAGCTCTGAGACAGGGAGTCATATGCAGCATAGAGCTGAGGTAAAGTAGATGAGATTGCACCTGTGAAAAACTAGTCAAAAACTGTGCAGAACGGGTTGCTGTAGCTGGAGTTGTTGTAAGAGATGGTGCTGAGAACAATGCACCCCTTGCACCACTTGGATACACTTGTGTTCTCTAGAAATACAGTCTGTCACAGATTTCTCTTCAAAGTTGGGGCCAGACTAAATCTCCTCAAAGATTTAATACAAGAGAGTTAGTGGGGCAAGTTACAGTTACTGCTATTGAAGCTAGTTCTGAAGCCATAAACAATACATATCATCTAACTCCTTCCTCAGACATTCTAGATTTTTTTCTCACCTTTGGCTAGAACATTGGTTAGTCAAATGACTTGTTGGATAGAGTGATCTAGATTTTCACCATTGATGAGTCCAAGCACTTAGACTTGTGCTATAGTTGTTGTGCTGTGGTTTTAACAACTGCATTCATTATTATCATGGGTCACGGAAACAACAAAAGACATTCTAGTCAAGCCTCTGGATTCAAGACCTTTTATTTCTGGTGCATGTTATTTAGTAGCAATCCTCACTATTCATAGTACTCAAGGTTGGTAATCCCTGTAAACACCTGTATTTACTTGTCATCCATTATAATAAGAAGCCCCAAATGATTAGACGGGGATTATTACTTCAAATACTATGGAACTCTTTCAGCATCTCAATGTGCAAGCAGCACCTTCTGGGAACCAGGACCTGTAATCCAGCTGTATTAGTCCATTTTCACACTGCTGTGAAGAACTACCTGAGACTGGGTAATTTATACAGAAAAAAGGTTTAGTTGACTCAGTTCCACATGACGGGGAAGGCCTCAGGAAATTTACAATCACAACAAGGTGAAGGAGAAGCAAGGTCCTTCTTCACATGGCAGCAGGAGAGAAAGAGCATGACGGGGAGCAGACACTTTTAAGCATCAGATCTCATGAGAACTCACTCTTTATCACGAAAACAGCATGGGGGAAACCACCCCTATGATCCAGTAGCCTCTCTCTGGTCCCTCCCTGGACATGTGGGGACTACAATTTGAGATGAGATTTGGGTGGGGATACAGAGCCAAACCATATCACCAGCGGAGGCTAAGATTCTGGGCAGGAAAGAACAAATTCTGCAGGTCACTAGAAGTGATGGTGAGAGGTGCCAATTCCTTTTTCACTCATTTGTTTCTGGACTAATGAATTATAATTTAGAAAATATAGCACCAGCCATAAAAAAGAACAAGATCATGTCCTTTCCAGGAAAATGGATGGAGCTGGAGGCCATTATGCTTAGCAAACTAACACAGAAACAGAAAACTACTGCATGTTTTCACTTATGAGTAGGACCTAAATGGTGAGAATAAATCGACACATAGTGGGAAACAACACACACTGGGGCCTAATAGAGGGTGGAGAATGGGAGGAGTTAGAGGATCAGGAAAAATAACTCATGAGTACCAGGCTTGATACCTGGGTAAGGAAATAATTTGTACAACAAACCTTCATGACACAGGTATGCATATGTAACAAACCTGCACATGTACCCCTGAACTTCAAATAAAAGTTGAAAAAAATGGAGAAATAAAAAAATGATTTGATAGAACTGGAAAAAATACAGCACCAAATATCGTCATTAGTTCAGTGCATATAATATATCCTAGAAGATAATGTGCCAAACTTGACAGGTTCTCCTCTGAATAGGATCTTAGCTGAGCTTATAATATTCCTTTAAAATGCCATTTTATTGGGCTAACCACTTATCAATAATAAAGTATATAAAACTAGTGGATCCTGTGGTCATGTGCTCTTTAACATACTTCTGTTGTCATAAGATGGGTCTCTTGATCAAAGGCAATATTGTTCAGGATGTCATGCCGATGGATCAGATATTCTGCTACCTTTTGAAAACATGGTGCTGGAAAAGGAACTGTGAGCAAGGAAGGAGAGGTAGGCTTAATTGTGGTAAGAAGAAATTGCTGTTGCTTCCAGAGTATAAAGGATTTGATGTAATTCACATGACATCAAGTGGGTAGCTGGTATTTTTCAAGAATATAGCCATATCCAAGGGTGACCACTGATCTTTGCTGATGTCAAGTTAGACTTTCGTCAGTGTCAGTAGGTAGATAAGCCTGGGTGAGAGGTGGCCCATGTTGTTGGGTTTATGTATATTCTCTAACCCTGATGCCATAGTTACTCCATTATGAGCCCATGTTCCTTCACTGAAGGGGCTAAGGACAGAAGCTAGCTGACATCTTTAAGTTAATGCATTCTGTCCACTTAGTTATTGAATACATCCTCTGTGGTAGATGCTGTGTTCTTGGCATTAACTTTAGAACCAAAGCTTAATGTGCCTTGTGCCTGATTATGTATGTTATTCACATACTTCTTTCCCACTGTGTTGTCTCTGATTTTCTAATTATGCTCCTTCTGTGCACCTAATCAATCAGCTAAGTCCAAGAATTTATGTATAACTGTATGCCACTTCCATTGCCATGTAGTTGAATGGATAACTGTTCTACTCTCAGCTCTTCCCCTTGGTAGAACTTCCCCTCACCCCTTTCCTTTTATGCCTAGCACCAACATGTCACACTGACCCAACTGTGAACTTGTTTTCTTTCTCCACCAGTTGGTGTTGGGAAAATCTCCCATGAGCCCATGATTGTGAGTTGAAGGGAAAATGGTTAGTATGACAGTAGTTGGTGCCCTGGGAGTTTTGGCTATGTATTTATGCGATTTACTTACTCCTTCTGGACTTCAAATGCAGTATTTCCATGAGATGATGGATTATTGCTCTGTCAGCCCTACCTTAGGACTCTATGGATTTGATAATACCAAGTTCATCATGAGAAGCTTTGGTTTTAGGGTTATCTGGTATCTCATGGTCAGGTGCTCAGACACTGCTAAGGATTAGTAACAAGTCAGGATTAATTTTGTAAACACAGAATAGTGCCTTGCAGCAGCAGAAACAATGCTTTGCTCCAGAATGCAGGTGCTGTGACTCTCCTTTTGTGACTTGCCAGAGACTCCATATAGTGTTCTTATTCACCTTGGCTACCTCTATCACCATTGGCTATACCAGGTAGTAGGGCCTGAGTGTCAGGGCAATTTATATACAGTCTAAATTTGCTATAGAGTTCTCTCTTGCTGTAGATTCACTTAAAACTGTCACTTCAGAGTTACCTAACAAATGTAATATTCCTAAATGTTGAGTATGTTGCTTTCAAAATCCGAAAAGATTTTGAAAGTCTTGCACTTTATTCTTGTTTTTTTTTTTTGTTTTTTTTTTTTTTTTTTTTTTGCAGTACAAGTTACGACAGCTTTCATTATTACCTTTAAATGCAATTTCCAGCATTGCCCAGATCTTTAGATCCTTGGAATGTTCACAAATGTGGGAGACTTATGAATTTCTGTGGAGTTTTCTGCAGCATGACATTCTCCAGAATGTCAAGTTGATTGAGGTTCCCATAGATTATATTTTAGCACAGAGCAATAGAATTAATGTGGCTCTGAGGCAAGATAATGACTGTGTATTGAATCCTTTCCATGTGCAAGTGAATGATTTTGACCATCCTTATTGAATGGAATTGAGAAGAATGTATTCATTGGTCAGTAGCTGCAATGCCAGCCACCAGAGATGACGTCTATTCCAGTAAAAATGTTATATTCTTTACAGTAGCTGTTATTGCAGCTACCACTGGGTTAAATTTTGTCATAGCCCATCTGGTTTTTGTAATATTTTTTGTGTATGAGGATATTATGAGGAGTATTATCCTGCATCTGTTGGTAGTGATACTAGTCTCTTCAAATCCTCCCAGAATGCAGTACTACTTATAATGTATTATCTTGGTGAAGTGAGAACAATTTCAAGGTATCCATGTAACCCTTCTTACCATAAAGAAACTTACTCCACAGATGTGGGAACCAGTGTGAAAACTCTACTATTTAATAGCTATATGTATCACAATAGAGTAGTCAGTAGTCAGTAAAACAACCACAGTATAGTTACATAGACCCAGTGAGCTCACTAAGAGATCCCTCTAATAAGGAGTTGGGCTAAAACTCCTTATTAGGTTTGGCTAAAGTGTCTTTATAGGACGTTACATTCTGAATCACGGTGAGTGAGTTCATATTAATAAATTATTTCTTATCTAATTTTACGTTCCAGTCCCAAAGTCCAACCACCGTAAGTTCTACTTTGACATATCTTCCCCTGATTGTTGCCAAAGAGATTTAAACAGGTTGTGTAATTCATTTGGTTAGTAAATTGTTTGCTCTCTGAAGAGGGAATGTGTTTTCCTGCTCATGCCGAGCTGTTATCCTATCCTGGTCATTGTGTTGGTGTCAATAAGGAGGGGCAGGAGCAGATCTTAAGGAGGGCAATTATTACCTAGTGAAGTTTTTGTCACATTATCTAGTGTGTTCATATAGGGTCTCTAGACAGTGGAAGGTTACTCTCTTCAGGTAGAAAAAAAAGACCACTTTTGCCGGCATGGAATGTTCAATGCAATTTAGGGGTTCAGGATAACATACTTGTGTAGCTATATGTCTTCATCCAAAGTCTTAAGACCCCATTCTTTCCCTATCAGGGCACTACTTGGGCATAAAGGACCTGTTGATCTTATACAGTTAGTTACATTTGCACCTTGGATATTATTGCCCCTCTAACCCTGATTTTCATCACATTCTTTCCTGTAACTTTGAAAGATAAGGAAGGATCTCTAGTTCTCACTTTCTCTTTTCTCAAGGCTTCCAAAGCAGTTAACAAAGTCGGTTGGATTCACAATTCATGTAATTATCTTTTCTTCTATCCTCTAGAAGTGCAACAACTACTGCATAACCCCATGTTTCACTTCAGATCTGTACCTCAACCCATTTGACAAAAGTCTTATTATTGTGATCTATGAGAATCTCATGAACCATCACCCACAGGGTCTTTACTGCCTCCTGGCCTTTTAATAGTGGTTCAATTTCAAATTCACCTTCTGAGAATTTCCTTTCTGCACAAATTGTCTTAGGCTCATCAAGATCAGCCTAAGATCTGAAAGCAAAAGTCTGCAATAAGGATTACATGTGAATAATTTATTTAGCAATGTTTTATTGGCAAACAGAAGTGTAGGCTAAGAGTATGAAACAGAGAAGAAAGGAAAAACCCATACCAGAATGAATTATTGAGTTTGCTGTAGCCATAGTCTGTTGTGCTTGATCCTGTGAAACTTCAGAGTTTTGTGGCTAAAATTTGAAAACTATCTACTCAGAGAAGTATGGACACCCTTTTTGCTCCCATTTACTAATGGTCAGGCATGATTTTTGGGTTGTACTGGACTTTGACAATTCCAATGGACATCCCACACTATGATGACAGAGAACTCCTGAGAAAGGAAACAGTTCAGTATTGGTCTAAAGTGAAGTGCTACTTGGTTGTACCTGCTTGAATCTGGTACAATTCTGTATGAAACTTGTGATTGCAGCAGTGTCTGGAATAAATGGCATGACTGAGAGGATGGATCTGAAATGTATAATAAATGTCCAGTATAACACAATGTTCACAACTTTCAAGATAAGCATTCTAATTTTACTAGGTGCTGTCTTCCAAAAATGCTTTCATTGAGTCTCCAATAGGCCATTTGACTATTCCACAAGACCAGCTTCCTGTGGTAATGATGTAGGTAATAAAATGCATGAAATCCCCAGATGTCAGCTCATTGTCTCACTTATTCAGTGAACACCACCCCTAGATTCTGATGCTGTTTTTATCAACTCTAATCACCCCTGCTAGACTGCTATATTTAATAAATCTTAAAATTTCCCTAGATATTCAGGATGTTTTAGGAACTCAGCCTATACTAAGGAATTTGTCATAGACACATAGGGATATCCCTCATGAGCAAAGTCAATTTTAGAAACTGACTATTCTCCGTTTCTGATTGTTCTTCCCATACCCCTAGCCATATATACCTATAATCTTATAGAATTTCACTTACCCATGGACTTTGCTTCCTTTTAACTTCAGCTCACCCTTAGCTCTTGTGGTCCTGATTCTGTCATGATTTCTGTCCAGGCATCATCTGCCTTCAGTCCCCCACTATTAACTGTCTAATCTCCCAATATCTCAATGTTAAAATTCTTCAAACAGATTTTATTTTAGGCCATGTCTCACCTGTCTGGATACCCATGGACTGTTTGTATTTGGCTCCGGCACTCACCGTTTTTTCCAAAACCTGAAGTTGAGTGGGGAGAGAATCTGTGAGATCAAACCTCTCTACCCATTGCTTCCTCCTCAGTAACTACAATGTTTAAGGTGTCTTTCCTTGCAAGGAAAGGGACTTGCAAGGGACTGAGTACAGCAGATACCATCACTGGTTTATCAGCATGTAAACTTTCCTACACCAACCGTTCTAATCAGACTGGAAGTCCCATGCTCTGCCTTGGAACTGGAAGGAATCATAGATACGCAGTTCTTATATTTGTTAATTGTTTTTTCCTCTCTGTTGATCTGAATATTTGCATATCTCAAATATGACAACCAATAATGAATGGATAAGAATTAAATAACTTTCATTTTCTCTTTTAATTTATAAATAACTATGTACTTCATTCTGTTAATCCAGTTAATTCCCCACAATTAAATTAATCAGCTTCTTTATAGAGCCAGATTTATTATGTGAAATATTATCAAATGATATATTTTATTATGCCTTAAATTTTACAAAGCACTTATGCATCCAGTATTACATTCAGTCTTCATAACAATCTGGAGAATTAAGCAATAGAGATTGAACTGAACTCCTAATATTGGTGAAGAAATGGCTGAATATCTTGCCCATGCTACTATGTGCAATTAACAAAAATTAACAATGTGCAAATAGAGACCTCCTTCAGATCTGCAGTCAAATACACCTTCCCCTATATCACGCCATACCATATTTGGTTATGTATGTACGTATAGATTAACCCAATAAGATTCTGCTTTGCATAATCTCTCTTTATATTTTTATAAGACCCTGGGAAAACACACACAGGCACACACCTGTGATAACCAGTTTCTTTAGATGTAAAAGAAAAGAGTTGGATTAGATGGTTTCTAATATCTCCGTTATTTCTTCCATTCAGATTCTTATGCACCATAGCACCCTGGGAAAGCCTCTTTCACTTTTATCATACTGTAAGTCATTATTCTTTCTCCCACTTTCCCAAAAACGTCAATTCTCCAGTGTGAGATGTGCTGTTCCAGATTTGAATTTGTATCCCTAGTGCCAAGGACAGTGCCCCTCACATAGTAGGCATTCAATACATTCATCAAGTGAATAAAGCAACAATTGGAAATCAAATTTTAGTTCATAATTCTGAAGACATCACATCTTATTATTCATGGTTATATTGAATTAGAGGCCTTGAACAATTGAAAATCAAATTTTAGTGTTCAGTTTAGGGCATTAGTATTATTAGAGCCAACCCAAGGCAAAATGATGAAGTAGACCAAGTGAGTCTTCAGGGATTCTACATCAATCTTCTTTCCAAAGATGTTTGGTGTTCAGTATGTAATTCATTCACCTCAATATTTAGAATTGATAGAAACAGAAAGATAGACATTGAAAAAGCCAGAACTAGGTAGTAAGGATCTAATGAAATAGAGTTAACAAAATAGATTTAATGACATATAAGATACTCTTCTGTGAGCAAATAAATGTCTTTGAAAGGCAGGCATGGCTTGATTTTAGTTTTGATGATTTAAGCAGAACCATATAAGAATAAAATATTTCATATAACAGGAATTGTGTTTTTAGTTCTATAGTTGTCATTCCTTTTTTAATTCATTGTAATTTGTTCTAATGTCAGTGACATATCTTGAAAATATCAGGCTTAAATAGGACACTTAGGATTTGCTGTGATAAAAATATTTTTTAAAAATGTACCTCTTGGTATAAAATTGACATGGTGTTTCTATTTTGAAGACCGAATGTAATTTATACAATAATATTGAAATATATATTTTGTGTTAGTATAATACAAATATAAAATAGATATTTATTGGTATAAATCTAATACTGCACATCAACTTTTGTTGTTTTAATTCATTAATAATGTAAAATTGTGTGAAAATTTGAGCCTACACAATAAAAAGATGATTAAATATGTTGATGTGTATATAAGCTCCTAATTTTGCGACATCATAGGTACTGAAATAATTTTACTGCTATGAGGTTAGAATGACCACATTTTCCATAAGTTGAAGTTCCATGCTTGAATTATGCTTGTTTTCATTTTTAAAAAGGCAATTCACTTTTAATAACTGTACCCCATATTTTGTTTATGCCACATATGTTCAATCTAATAACTTATTTTGTTCACTTTGTCAATTTTCTTAAGACTCCTTCTGTTTTTTCCCTTTTCAAGCACTAAAGTTACCATGGAAATGGTGCCATTGGCATCATGGGTGGGGCATTTACAGAAGTATATGTAGCTGCACTTTGTGAGGTTTTAAGATTCAGACCATGTCATGGAGTGAGAAAAATCAAGGTTGACATGCATTTTACCTTCAATATATGTTTTAACACTTTAGTTACAGAAACCCATGTTGAGGTAACATTTTGATTGAAAATTAAATGACAGAAGAATGAAAGTAAAACCTTAAAGCTCTCCTACTAATGCTGGTTTGTTCATATTATATTTTACTCCTATATTATTAACCACTTATTCTAAATATTAGGATTATGTATGTCAAAAGTATCTGTGGCATAATTATTTGTCTATGTGCCTCCATTTGCAAAATTAAAAGTAAGAAAATTCAGCACCTTTGTTTCTTTGATATTGGTATTTGAACATATACAGTAACAATGGACACTTATAGATCATGTAGCCAGAGGATATTACACGATTTACTTATATTTCTAATACAGTCTTTGATACAGAGAAGCTCTTCACTTTAGTATATTATATGTAGTCTACTGATGTGCTTTCTATCATTATGGTTTCATCTTCCTAAGAATTTCATGTAAATAGAATTATAGTATGTATTCTATTGTATCTGATTGCTTTTACTCAACATAGTTATCTTAAAATTTGCACATGCTGTTGCATTCAAACTTAGATTATTCCTTTCAATTACTTCACTATTTTATGGTGAAGGGGTCCAGAATATATCACCTCAAAATATACCACTTTAAGATAAAGATTACTCTGAGCTGAAGGCAATGGAGAATTAACAGATGGAGTGAAAGTTCTCAGCCTTCCCCTGACATCTGCCTAAGAAAGGGCACAAATTTACCTTTGTGAAGATTACATAAACTTTCCTCCCCTCTCCTAGATGTACCAAGATGAAGAAAGCAAACCTTATCACTGGAGACAGAGAGCCAGTGGCACCAACGTGAGTCTGTGTAAATGAACCTAAATAAAATAACATATATCTTCCATTAAATCCTCCTCTATATATCCCATTACTTTCCCATAATTTATCAGCCCTAGATGTCCTAATTCCCTTTCTTTTGTTTTGTCAATTCTCTACAATTTATTGCTCTTTGTTAAAATGGTACATAAGCCCCTAAGTTTAGCAGATTCTTTGAGTCTTCCACTTCTTTTCTGTGAAGCCACTGTGCTTGTAATATTAAAAATTATAATGACAAGGCATGATGGCTCATGCCTGTAAACCCTGCTGTTCGGGAGGATGAGGAGGGAGGATCACTTGAGCCCAGAAATTTGAGACAGCCTGGGCAATATAATGAGACCCTGTCCTTGTACCTACAAAAATAAATAAATAAATAAATAACTGAGAAAAGTTATGCATGCTTGTAGTCTTAGCTACTTGAGAGGTTGAGGCAGGAGGATCACTTGAGCCTAGGAGGTCAAGGCTGCAGTGAGCTGTGATTGCATCACTGCACTCCAGCCTGGGTGACAGAGCAAGACTCTGTCTAATAAAATTTGTATGCTTTTTCTTCTGTTAATTTGTCAGTTTAATTCACAGGTCTCAGTTACTAAGCCCAGGAGGATAGAGGGAATTTTGTGTTTTTTTTGATATACCAAAATCTGTGAATAAATATTCTGTTGTTGGACATTTGGATTGCTTCCAGGTTTTGGCTATTATGAATAAAGCTTTTGTTAGCATTCATATAGAAATCTCTGCCTGAACTTAGGTTTTCATTTTTGGGGGAGGGATAAGTAATTAGAAGTAATGTTGCTGGAATGTATGGTAAATGTATTATTACCTTTATAAACATCTTCCCTGAAAGTTGTAGCATTCTACATTCCTACCACCAACATAGTTTTAGTCCTAGTTACCCATATTCTCATCAACACTAAGTAATTTTAGTTTTAAATGTTAGCCATTATAACATTGTTTTAGTTTTAGTTGCTCACAGTTTCATGAACACTAATTAATTTTAGTTTTTAAATGTTAGCCATTCTAATGGGTGTGTAATAGAATCACAATTTCATTTTCATTTTCTTTTATATGTCAGCTATTAATGTTGAGAGTCTTTCTGAGTGCTTATTGGCAGTTCATACATCTTTTTTTGTAAAATATATTTAATTTTTTTGCCATTTTTATTAGATCATTTGTTTTCTTATAAATGAATGTTAAAAGATTTTTTTATGTAACAAGGTTGCAGCTTGATAGGAAGAGTAATTTCTAGTGTTCTATGGCATTATAGGAGAACTATAGTTAACAATAATTTATTGGATATTTTCAAATATCTAGAAGAGATGATTTTGAATTCCCAACATGAAGAAAGGATACATGCTGGAGGTGATGGACATCACAATTACCCTGATTTGATGATTACACATTGTATACATGAACTGAAATATAAGACTGTACCCCATAAATATGTACAATTGTCGTGTAACAAAAATAATAGAAAAAGAGTTCTCTATCTAGTCTGCATACAAGTGCTTTGTCATAGGTATATGTCTTATAAATTTTTTCTGGTAGCCTGTGGCATGCATTTTAATTTTCTTTGTAATTGTGTCATTTGAAGAGCACACATCTTTAATATGGTAAATTCCAATTTATCTTTCTTTTCTTTTACGGTGCATTTTTAATGTCCTATTTGAGAAAATTTTACCTACTTCGATGTTGCAAAGATTTTTGTTATGTTTCTTTTTATAAGTTTTAATGCTTCAGCTTTTATTTTTATGTATATAATATATTTTGAAATAACATTTGCATATGGTGTGAGGCAAGGATTTGAAAATATTATTTTTCCATATGAATATCCAATTGTTCCAGAAACAATGTTAGAAAAGACTATTATTTTCCCACTGACTTACCTAAGCCCTTTGTCAAAAATCAATTACAAATATATGTGTGACTTTATTTCTGGACTCTATTCTGTTCTGTTAATCTGTATGTCTATCCTTATGCCACCATGTCCTGATTATACAGATTTATAAGATCTTGAAATCAGGTAGTATGAGTCCTATAACTTTGATCTTTTACAAAATTGTTTGTGCACTCTATGTTTTCACATTCCCTTATAAATTTTAAAATCAGCTTGCCAATTTCAACCAAAAATAAAAGCCTTCTGGAATTTTATTTTAATCTTTTATTTTGAGATAGATTTAGACTTACAGAAACACTGCAGAAATACTTAGAATTTCCTTGTACCTTCATCCAGATTTCCATTATGTTAGCATCTTACATAACCATAGAACAATGATCAAAACTAAGGAACTAACCTTGACAGAGTATTATTAGCTAAACCAAAGTTATTTGAATTTCACCAGTTTTTCCACTATTGTGCTTTTTCTGTTCCAGGGTGCAATCCTGGATGCCAAGGTTGCATTTTGTTGTTATGTCTCTAGTTTTTAAAATCTGTGACAGTTCTCCATCTTTCCTTGTTTTCCATAGTCCTGATGCTTTTGAAGTGTCCTGATCAATTATTTTTTCAAATGTCCCTCCATTTTGGTTTGTCTGATGTTTTCTTATGATTAGATTGAGTTCATGAACTATTGAAAAGAATATACAAAGTGATATGCCCTTCTCAATGCATGTCAGGTTATGCTTAATGTCAATACGTATACTGAAATTTTGATAGAATGTTGGCTTTAGGCACTTGGTTAAGGTACTGTCTTCTAAGATTATCCATGGTAAAATTAGTATTTTCCTATTCATAATTACAATTTTTGGCATATTGTTTGTATATTATGGAGACTATGAGAACATTCTGCTTCTGCTTAAACTTTTGCTCACTAAATCTTGCAAAAATTAGGTGAATCTTGTCCATGTCTATTTCCTACATCATTTATTACTGTACTGTACTAATAGCAATTTTCTATTTAAAATTGTTCTTCTATATTTATTAAGTGGAATACTTCTATAGGAAAAATTGTTTTTCTCTTCCATTTGCATATTCAGTTATTTATTTAAGTCATTATGGTTTAATAACATATTCAGTTATTTATTTTGTTTTGCTCAAATTGTTGTGACGTTGGCTATGATAAATTTTTTCATGTTGGGTGCTGCATAGTTCAAAACTTAGACATGCCTCATCATGTTTTAGCACTTCTTTTCCTGTGGTACTTTTAGTTATTTCAGACTTATTTTATAATTTACCTTCTCAAACTCTTGAATCAACCAATTGTCCAAGGATGTCTGTTCTGTTTTGTGAAGAATGTTATTTAGGAACCAAGATCTAGGTGGTATGCACATTCATTAGTATTGGTATGTCATTGATCCAAGTCCCTCAGTGAATAGTTAGAAAATATATGTCTACATAATAAATTATGAATGCACATTTTATGATTATTTCCTTATATATCTGTACACATTTTTTTAAAAATTATGAGTTCATATTGGTAGTGTTTATCATCAGCAGATATATATGATAAATTTTAAGAGAGCATTGTGACTGAGTAATGAATTGAGAATATGCAGCTGGAAAGAGATGTGCAAAATCAGATCACACAAATTGGCTTGAACGCACCATAGGATTTATTCTGTTAATCCAAGTATGGTGTCATTGATGGTTAATTTTAAGTGTCAACTTGACTGGGTTTAAGGTTATCCAAATAGTTGTTAAGACATTATTTCTGGGTATGTCTGTGAGGATGTTTTTGGAAGACATTGGTATTTAAATCAGTAGATGGAATAAGGGAGCTCCATCCTCACCCACTGTGGGCGAGCACCATCCAATTTGTTTAGGGCTGAGATAGAACAAGAAGGCAAAGAAAAGGCAAATTCGTTCTCTCCTCTAGAGCTGGGGCTCCCATCTTCTCTTGTGCTTGGGTGTCAGAAATCCAGATTCTCTGGCCTTTTGACTCTGGGACTTGCAGCATCAGCTCTTGGGATTCTCACGCCTTCAGTCTCAAACTGAGAGTTATGCCATTGGCTCCCTTGGTTCTCAGATCTCCAGACTTGGACTGAGCTAAGCCACTGGTTCTGCAGCTGGCAGACAGCGTATTGTAGGACTTCTTCCCATAATATATTTTCTCTCATATATCTCTATATATGTATATATATCTTATTGGTTCTGTTTCTCTGTAGAATCCTGATTAATACAGTCCCTTTTGGTAAATTTCAATGCATCCTTAAAAGTAATGTGTATTTCGCTATGTTTTTGATAGAGTTTTCTATAAGTCACATTGGTTGTTAGTATTCATCTTTATCCTTACTGATATATCATCTTTTTTTTTTTTTTTTATCACTCACAGAAACAGTACTGTTGAACTTTCCAACTGCAATTGTACATTTATTTGTGTATTTCTTATGGTACTATTAGGATTTGCTTTATATATTTGAAATTCTGTTATTGACTGTCTATACATTTAGGAGTGTTATGTATTCATGATGAATGGATCCCTTTTCCTTTATAGAATATCCTTCTGTAACTCTAGTAATATTCTTTATTCTGAAGTCTACTTTATCTGATATTAATTTAACCACTTTTTAATTTTTTCAATGATTATTATTATTTACATACAACTTAATCCTTCCTTTGACTTGAACCCATCACCATACATATATATAGTGTGTATATTTATAAATAAATACAAGTATATCTATGTATAGTAAATGTCTTCTACACAGCATATATTTGGATTTTGCTTTACATAAAACACTCTAGCAATCTTTTTCTTTTAATTGGAATGCCTGAATTGTTTTCACTAATGTAATTATCAATATTCTTAGCTTTCTGTCTATTGTATTGTATTTGTTTTGGTTTCTCCAATATCTGTTCTTCATTTCTTTTTTCTTTTCTTTTTCTTTTTTTTTGCATGCTTTCCTTTGGATGAAATGCATAATTTAAGACTCATTTTTGGCTGGGTGCGGTGGCTCATGCCTGTAATCCCAGCACTTTGGGAGGCCAAGGCGGGTGGATCATCTGAGGTTGGGAGTTCAAGACCAGCCTGACAAACATGGAGAAACCCTATCTCTATTAAAAATACAAAAAATTAGCTGGGCGTGGTAGTGCATGCCTGTAATCCCAGCTACTCAGGAGCTGAGGCAGGAGAATTGCTTGAACCTGGGAGGGGAGGTTGTGGGTGAGTCGAGATTGCACCATTGCACTCCAGCCTGGGCAACAAGAGCGAAACTCTCTCTCTCTCTCAAAAAAAAAGAAAGACTCATTTTTAAAAATCTCTATTATTAACTTATTTAACTATGTTAGTAGCTTACTGAAGGTTTCATAAAATATATATTTATCTTTACAGGTTTTTTAGGTCTCAGTATTTTATTAGGATAAGGAATCAATTTACATTTTAATTAATTAACTAAATTAAAAAATGTATATGTTTACTGTCCATAACATGATATTTTGAAGTATGTATACATTGTAAAAGGTTAAATTGAGCTAAATAACATATGCATTCTATGTTCACAGTCTAATTTCAAATAATGTTCCCCCTATAACTCTAATATAGGGAACATGCAATAATATAATTCTATTTTTTCCTCTTATTCTTTGTGTGCCTATCATACATCTTAGTTCTATATGCCAACAATTCATTGTTGTTTTTCTTTAAAAAGTTTATCTTTTAAATAAGCTTTTTATAAATGAGAATTTTTAAAAGTTTATTCACATATTTACTATTTTTATCATTTTTAATTCTTTGTGTTGAT
Organism: Rhinopithecus roxellana; assembly: GCF_007565055.1. NCBI lineage: Eukaryota > Metazoa > Chordata > Mammalia > Primates > Cercopithecidae > Rhinopithecus > Rhinopithecus roxellana. The sequence goes on along the minus strand of NC_044562.1, from coordinate 85,778,871 downwards.
CCACATTTCCATCTGGTATGATTTGCCTTCTTCCCTAAAAAGTTCATTTAGCAGTCCCTTCCTTACTTTTCCTGTAGTGTAGATTGACTGATGACAATTGTGTTTTAGCTTTTGTCTCTCTGAAAGTCTTTATATGTGCTCATTTTTGAAGGATATTTTTACTAAATATAGAATTCTAGGTTCACAGCTTTATTTTTTTTCTTTTGGAACTTAAAAAATATCTTTCAATTGTTTTCTGAATTGCATATTTTTTGTAAGAAGTCTGAATTATCTTTATCTTATTCTACCTGTTTAGTGTCTTTTTTTCTCTGCCTACATTTTTAGTGATTTCAGAAGGAAATTTTGCTTTTACATTCAGTAACACATAATTACTCAGATTACTAGTTAGAAGAAACTTCATTAAATAATACAAATAAATTATAATTTAAAAATTAATTCTGTAAATGACACCTAAAGGAAAATAACGTTAAGTATTGTCCATATAATCTTCGAATCTTATTTAACCTATAACAATATTCTCTGCCTAAATTTAAGGGTTTCTCTTTATCACTTGGTGTAGTTATCTTTGTGTTTATTCTGATTGTGACTTGTTTAGCTTCTTGGATCTATTTGAGTATAATCTTGAAATTTGAATCGTTTTTAGCTACATGTTTTAAAATAGTTTTTCCTTCCTCTTTGTCCCCTCTGGGTCCTCCCATGTTGTCTACCTGAGTCCTCCCATACCATCTGCCTGAGACTGCTTGATATTGTCCCATTGTGGATCTGTTTATTTCTTTATTTTTCTGTATCTTAGTTTGGATAGATTCTAGTGCTGTGTCATCATGTCCACTAACAGTATCTAATCTGCTATTCATATTAAGCAGTAACATTTTTACTTCAAAATTTTATATATCGCAAACAGTTTGATTCTTTTTCTATCTGTGATTTCTCTCCTAATTCCTTAATTACTTGAATATATAAAGCATACTTATAACAGTGGTCTTAAAGTCTTTGTCTGCTATTTCATCTTGTTTGTTATTTCTTGGCCTTTTTCTGTTGATAATTTCTTCTTAAGGGTTGCGTTTTCCTATTTCTTGGCATGTTCAACATCTTAATAATAATAATATCTAGCATCCAAACAAACATTATTATTAGACTGCATTTAGTTATATTTCTTTAAAGAATGTTGCATTTTGTTTTGGTGGCTTGTTATGTTACTTATAGATCAGTTTGTTTTTTTCAAGGCTTGTTTTTAAGCTTGAGTAGGGTGGCTCTAGAGCAGAATTTACTCTAAGATAGTCTAGCCCTAGTACTAAAGCATGACCCTAATGAAACCTTTACTAAATGCCCCGCATAGTCTATTAAGACTCTACTTTCGCTCATATTTGCTTGAACATCTCTCCACGTATGTGAGCTTTGGAAATTGTCAGTTTGTAGTTCCTCAGTTATTCTTTGCCTGGTCTCATAAAATTTAGTCCCACAAATGGATGGATTAATATTCCTCAAACACTCAAAGCTACCCCATGTAGATTTTTGTAGCTCCATTTTTACACAGCTCTTTCCTCTCCCGACCTCTGTCCCACAGCTTCCTGTTACTTCAGGATTTTTTCAAGACAGTAATTGAGTGTTACCAAACAATGGGCAAATAGATCTCCAATGATATATACCAAGAGTCAGTGTTGGTGGAGAGTTACTTTAGGACACAGCCATAGGAAACAGTAGCTAGTATCTAGCACTGGCATCAGTACAAGTGGGAGCCCCATCCCAGGGATAGAACTAGCTTCAGAGAATGTCCACTTGATGTAACATGACAATCATGGACACCTTCATGTGGCTTTATGTATAGCAAAGGACCCTGGAGTTGACAGAGGCCAAGAAGAGCTCATGCCCTACAACTTTGAGAAATAAGGGACAGAGATACTGGGAACCTCTTAAGAATATATGAGACAAAAATACAGAAAATTGAATAAATATGCAGACATACACACACACATATACGTATTTAAAGAGGTACTTTTCTATAGGGCCATCTATTTCAACCATTGTGTCATATATGGACATGCATATATGAAAGTTTCATTGTCATAAGAGCAGTACAATCTTAAATACTGTCACACAGAAAGGTTTTGGTAGGGCCTAGTTTTTGATGCAAGTGTGCATAAATTTGTTGCAGAGACTTATCTGATATATTCTCTCCATCTGCGATAACAGAATTATTACTGGGCTGTGATTTCTTCAATATAGTATTTTTCTCAGCCCTCTTGCAATTAGGTATAGGTTTGTGATTAATCTCCCTTCAATGGAATGCAAGTTTAAGTAATATATACCCTTCAAGACTTAGCCACTAAACCATCCCACACGTACTACTCCATGAGCTAGAATGGTGTAAACTTGGAAGCCACATGTAAAAAAAAAAAAAACAAAACAGAGTTCCCATTAGTGTGGGGACTCTGAATGTTTGTGTCTACTCCGTGTTTGGAGTAGAGTTGCAGTTCATACAATACTTACTATCTGTAATATACTGTATAGCAGTTTATGGATCCCATGTAAATGTATATGATTCTGTGACCTTAAAGAACTAACATATCAGAGATGTTTGTTCTATGGGAAATATCCTCTATAATGTATAACTCTATCCTCTGGATTCTCAAAGCACTTGTTTCATAGTTCTATTATAAAACTTACTGCCTGGTATTGAATTTATTGACAAATATTTTTTCTATGCTATAACATAAGGTACATGGGAATGGGGACATTTTCTTTACGTATCATCCACTTACTGTTTCAAAAATTATTTCTTGACCTACTTGCTATGTGCCAGACACCTCACTAGTCACTGGTAATACAGTGAAGAAAACAGATGTAGTGTCTTTTCTCCTGGTACTTAAAATTGAAGAGGAAAGGCAGACAATAAAAACAGAAATTAGTGAATTAGTAAATCATAAGGAGGTGCAAGATTTTAAGGGAACATATTAGACTATTTCAGTATATGGCATATTCATGCAAGGCTGCCAGGAGTAAGCCATACCTGAATTTTGGAGAGTGAAATTGAATTAGTTTGGCAAAGGGATGCAGAAGGGTTAAGAGTATTCCAGGCAAAGGCATAGATGTGTAATAAAAAAGACCAGACTTCCCTTTGTATTCTGGCAAAGGATAAAAATAAATTGAAGTTGCCAGACTATGGTGATTTTGGTGTGGATGGAAAGATCATCAGGTTTAAGAGAGATTTAGGAAGAAGACATGACTGAAATTGAGAATACGCAAGAGAGAATGTTCAAGAATGATCCTTGGCTTGGATGATTGGGTGTGCTTAGGACAACTCACTGAATTAGGGTATGTGAAAGGAGCAGGAGGTTAGGGTGACCAGTGCAGATGATGATCACGTGAAAAGTCTGAGTTGCTTGTGAGACACCTAAGTTAAGACACTCAGTAGGCATTTGGATACGAAAAGCTGGCCCTTCAAAAGATGGTCTGAATTAGAGTTATTTATTTCTCATCATTAGTTGGAGGATTGCAACTGAGGCTGCTGTACATGTGGGTAATATCGTTCATGAAGATGTGGTAGGGCATAAATGGAGGAAAGCCATGATTAGAATCATGAGGTGCATTAACATTCAAGAAACAGAAAAAATAAGCCCCAAAAAGCATTTCCAAGAAAGAAAACATTTATTTCACGATAAGATGAAGGAAGGAGATGCTTTAGTTGCAGGAAGAGAAGTAGTTCTGGGGGCGCCTAGTGGCAAGAGTATGGACCAGGGCTAGAGGTCACATGGGTGGATTCCAGGCAGGAAGCAGACATTAATTGGACTAGAATTATGCCTGTGTTTCAATAATTAAGTGTCTGAACCAAGAATCTATTGGCTGAACATCAGTTCTGGATATAGAAAGTATATCGTAGGCCGGGCGCGGTGGCTCAAGCCTGTAATCCCAGCACTTTGGGAGGCCGAGACGGGTGGATCACGAGGTCAGGAGATCGAGACTATCCTGGCTAACACGGTGAAACCCCGTCTCTACTAAAAAATACAAAAAACTAGCCGGGCGTGGTGGCGGGCGCCTGTAGTCCCAGCTACTCGGGAGGCTGAGGCAGGAGAATGGCGTGAACCCGGGAGGCGGAGCTTGCAGTGAGCTGAAGTGAGCTGAGATCCGGCATTGCACTCCAGCCCGGGCGGCAGAGCGAGACTCCATCTCAAAAAAAAAAAAAAAAAAAAAAAGTATATCGCTTGAGGATTAGTAAGTGGAAGGATCTATCAAGTGAGAAGCCATAAACTTACTATGCAGAAGAAGAAGGGGAAGAACAATACTTTGAATCAGGTGGGGAAATGTTTGAAATAACCACTGTGGAGGTCAGCAGAGAGAGATAAGAGAAATCGATTAGGATTTTTGGGCAGTGATACAGTTTCACTGAATGTGTTGATTAAGTTAATTACTACTACCTATACATACCCAAGTGCTCAACACGTTCTTTGTAGTAACACTTTTTTCACATATTATTTATGTGAGAAATATATGTACAATATCTTTTTTCCTTCATAGGTTTTATGCTCCATGTGTGTAGAAACCACAGGGAGAACAACAGAGATTAAATCTCAAGAGTCATCTTTCCTGGGTTAGGTCCCTTATTGGGTTTCACCAGCTCAGAGACTTGGATCGGTCATATATTTCTCCACTTAACTTTCTTCATCTTGAAAATGTAAATAATGCAAGTACTTCTTATATGGGATTGTGGTGAGAATTAAGAAAATGTATGCATATAAAATACCTGGCCACATAGTGTTAGCTATTATTGTTCACTGCTCTATCTCTAGTACCTGGAACAAATCAGGCCTTGGAATGTACATTTGTGGAATAAATGTATGGGCAGCTGAATAAATTAGTGCTGGCAACAAATGGCAAGGATTGAATGATTTCTTTTTCTTTACTGAATTAACAACTTAGACGTGGATGCAAAAAGTGAGAATGATTAAATTTTTCTAGATTTAAGATTTATTTCAAATGGGGTCACATTGTTCAAGGCAACTGAAGACACTGGTAAGAGAGGGGCTGAAATAATGGATTGTAAACTGTAAGCGGGGCTGAGAAAGCCCTGAAGCCTGGAGGGGTCCTAGCATGGGGCTGGCCGCCATGTGAATACTCAGCCAATGTCAATGAAATGTAGGAATGTAAACTGTGGCAGAGAAAGTGATATAATTTATGAAAGAATAAAATCATGTGTTATACAAGTATTTGCAATCCTACCCCTTTACTTCGAAACCCCTTCTAGGAAAGGCAGATAGATCCCAGATTTTCCTTGTGGCTTGTTTGTTGTGGTAGTGGTGATAGTGTTTGTTTGTGTGTGTGTTTTTCTGAGCTGAATGATGGATGTGAGGACACAGGACTGGAGAGGTTTTCAGAGAGCTACATGGTTCTATTAAGTATTAAGAAAGGGACCCCTCGGGAAGATCTCTGGGAATGAAGAGGCTGGAGCCCATGAGACAGGAGGGTGGGGTGGCAGAAGGGTGATAGAAGAGACGAAGTGGCCCGCAGCTAAAGGGGGCCTTAAGGACCCGGGGAATAGGCAGGTCTCATGGGGATTTTTATATTGCATGTGTTTTGTTTTAAAGTTTTGCTGAAAGATGTGATATACAAATTTCTACTCTAATTCCTTATCAAACATCAGTCAACTCTTAACATCCTCTAAGGTCTTGTGGCACTACAGTTACTTTGAGTCAGATGTGATAAAGGTGGAATCCTTCTTCAGGGTGAGGATGGAACAGCATTCAGCACATTGCGTGGCATCTGAGTATTTGCAGGGTGTCCACGAATCTTGTCAGCATGGATAATATCTTAATAGAGCAGATTAAGATGTCTTTGATGGCATTATATATAGTCTATTTTTCCACACTTATGGAAATACTGTCATTTAACTTTGTGTGCTCTTCATATAGTCTTCTATAAGAGGATCAAAATAGCTTAAACTATTAGTAAACATTATTGAGATATTATGCCAATATTAGAAACGCCTTGTCTATGAGTGTTTTCCTAGTTATTTTGTTATGTTAGGTGAACTTCAACAACTTTTCAGAAACAATGTGTTAAGATTTCATTTTTTGTTCTCTTTGAGTTGGGTGAATGTGGCAGATGTCCCTTGTGTATGCACGTTGGGGTGGGGGAGGAGGAGGGTGGCTGTTCCATTACACGGCTACGTCAGGGCGATGGCTCAGCAGAGCTCATGGAGAAAGGGTGTCTTGTGGGGACTCCCTGTGGGAGCAGCAGCTGCATGAACACACAGGAACCACGGCCTCTAGCAGCACTTTCCCCTTCTCAAAATTCCACCTCCTTCTTTGTAACCATTTTTTTTTTTTTCCAGAAGCTTCTTGTAAAAATTCAAAGAACAATTCCTTCTGCCAAACCTCCCACAAAGACTCATGCCTAAATTGTCACTTAACACTTTTGTAGGGATTTCCTGGCAATCAGTTAAAAGAAAAAGTTCCAAGAGAGCTAGGTGCTGGGGAGTGAAACTGACTCTCAGGGAAAAGATGGCTTGCTAATTTTGCCAGAAGCTGGCCTCAGCTGTTAAACTCAGCTGGCCATCAGGTACCAACCCATGGACAAGTATATAGCATGTGTTCGCGGTTCACTCTTGAGCTTCTCTTTGTATACATGTTCATTTTTACTCTCCTTACCTTTCTCAGGTCTTCACTTAAATCACCTTAATATGAAGGAGTGTGTGTGTGTGTGTGTGTGTGTGTGTGTGTGTGTGTGTGCGCGCGCATGTTAACCTTTTCTTTTTTTAACATCAACTTTTCTTAAAAGATGGTTCAGGTAATTTTTGATGCACCATAACTTTTTCTTTTTATTTTCTTTTTTTTTTAAGTCTTATTGAGATGCAATTTACATAAAATTCACCCATTAAAGTGTATAATTAAATGATTTTTAGTGTATTCACAGATATGTACAATTATCACCACTGTCATATTTAGAATATTTCAGTCACCAAGAAAAGAAACCCATATCATTAAGCAATTACTTCCATGTACCCAGTCTCTCTATCTCTAAGCAACTTTCTGTATCTATAGATTTGCCTATTCTAGACATTTCATAAATGGAATCATGTTATATGTGGTCTTTTGTCACTGACTTCTTTCACTTAGCATGTTTCCAAGATTCTTACATATTACTGTATTGGTACTTAATGATTTATGTATGAGTATTATTACCGTATATGGATATATTACATTTTGCTTTCTATTCTATTCATTGATGGATATTTGGGTATCTTCACTTTCTGGTTATTGTGAATAGCACTGCTGTGATATTTTTATATGAGTTTTTGTTGGAACTCCTGTTTTCAATTATTTTGGGTATGTACTTAGGAATGAAATTGCTGGGTCATGTGGTAATTTTATGTTTTAATATTTGAAGAACCACCAAAATTGTTTTCTACAGTAGCTACAGCATTTTACATTCCCATTGGCAAGGTGCAAGAGTTCCAGTGTTGTCACTACTTCATTAACTCTTATTATTTTCTTTCTTTCTTTCTTTCTTTTTTTTTTTTTTAAAAAAAGCGCTATTATTATAGCCACCCTAGTGGGGGTAAGTGGTATCTCATTATTGTGGTTTTGATTTGCATTTTTCTTTTTTTTTTTTTTTATTATACTTTAAGTTCTAGGGTACATGTGCATAACGTGCAGGTTTGTTACATATGTATACTTATGCCATGTTGGTGTGCTGCACCCATCAACTCGTCAGCACCCATCAATTCATCATTTATATCTTGTATAACTCCCCAATGCAAGCCCTCCCTCCTCCCCCCTCCCCCGTCCCCATGATAGGCCCCTGTGCGTGATGTTCCCCTTCCCGAGTCCAAGTGATCTCATTGTTCAGTTCCCACCTATGAGTGAGAACATGCGGTGTTTGGTTTTCTGTTCTTGTGATAGTTTGCTAAGAATGATGGTTTCCAGCTGCATCCATGTCCCTACAAAGGACGCAAACTCATCCTTTTTTATGGCTGCATAGTATTCCATGGTGTATATGTGCCACATTTTCTTAATCCAGTCTGTCACAGATGGACATTTGGGTTGATTCCAAGTCTTTGCTATTGTGAATAGTGCCGCAATAAACATACGTGTACATGTGTCTTTGTAGTAGAATAATTTATAATCCTTTGGGTATATACCCAGTAGTGGGATGGCTGGGTCATATGGTACATCTAGTTCTAGATCCTTGAGGAATTGCCATACTGTTTTCCATAATGGTTGAACTAGTTTACAATCCCACCAACAGTGTAAAAGTGTTCCTATTTCTCCACATCCTCTCCAACACCTGTTGTTTCCTGACTTCTTAATGATTGCCATTCTAACTGGTGTGAGATGGTATCTCATTGTGGTTTTGATTTGCATTTCTCTGATGGCGAGTGATGATGAGCATTTTTTCATGTGTCTGTTGGCTGTATGAATATCTTCTTTTGAGAAATGTCTGTTCATATCCTTTCCCCACTTTTTGATGGGGTTGTTTGTTTTTTTCTTGTATATTTGTTTGAGTTCTTTGTAGATTCTGGATATTAGCCCTTTGTCAGATGAGTAGGTTGCAAAAATTTTCTCCCATTCTGTAGGTTGCCTGTTCACTCTGATGGTAGTTTCTTTTGCTGTGCAAAAGCTCTTTAGTTTAATTAGATCCCATTTGTCAATTTTTGCTTTTGCTGCCGTTGCTTTTGGTGTTTTAGACATGAAGTCCTTACCCATGCCTATGTCCTGAATGGTACTACCTAGATTTTCTTCTAGGGTTTTTATGGTATTAGGTCTAACATTTAAGTCTCTAATCCATCTTGAATTAATCTTCGTATAAGGGGTAAGGAAAGGATCCAGTTTCAGCTTTCTACTTATGGCTAGCCAATTTTCCCAGCACCATTTATTAAATAGGGAATCCTTTCCCCATTTCTTGTTTCTCTCAGGTTTGTCAAAGATCAGATGGCTGTAGATGTGTGGTATTATTTCTGAGGACTCTGTTCTGTTCCATTGATCTATATCTCTGTTTTGGTACCAGTACCATGCTGTTTTGGTTACTGTAGCCTTGTAGTATAGTTTGAAGTCAGGTAGCGTGACGCCTCCAGCTTTGTCCTTTTGACTTAGGATTGTCTTGGCAATGCGGGCTCTTTTTTGGTTCCATATGAACTTTAAAGCAGTTTTTTCCAATTCTGTGAAGAAACTCATTGGTAGCTTGATGGGGATGGCATTGAATCTATAAATAACCTTGGGGAGTATGGCCATTTTCACGATATTGATTCTTCCTATCCATGAGCATGGTATGTTCTTCCATTTGTTTGTGTCCTCTTTTATTTCACTGAGCAGTGGTTTGTAGTTCTCCTTGAAGAGGTCCTTTACATCCCTTGTAAGCTGGATTCCTAGGTATTTTATTCTCTTTGAAGCAATTGTGAATGGAAGTTCATTCCTGATTTGGCTCTCTGCTTGTCTGTTACTGGTGTATAAGAATGCTTGTGATTTTTGCACATTAATTTTGTATGCTGAGACTTTGCTGAAGTTGCTTATCAGCTTAAGGAGATTTTGGGCTGAGACGATGGGGTTTTCTAAATATACAATCATGTCATCTGCAAACAGGGACAATTTGACTTCTTCTTTTCCTAACTGGATACCCTTGATTTCTTTCTCTTGCCTGATTGCCCTAGCCAGAACTTCCAACACTATGTTGAATAGGAGTGGTGAGAGAGGGCATCCCTGTCTTGTGCCAGTTTTCAAAGGGAATTTTTCCAGTTTTTGCCCATTCAGTATGATATTAGTTGTGGGTTTGTCATAAATAGCTCTTATTATTTTGAGGTACGTTCCATCAATACCGAATTTATTGAGCGTTTTTAGCATGAAGGGCTGTTGAATTTTGTCAAAAGCCTTTTCTGCATCTATTGAGATAATCATGTGGTTCTTGTCTTTGGTTCTGTTTATATGCTGGATTACGTTTATTGATTTGCGAATGTTGAACCAGCCTTGCATCCCAGGGATGAAGCCCACTTGATCATGGTGGATAAGCTTTTTGATGTGCTGCTGAATCCGGTTTGCCAGTATTTTATTGAGAATTTTTGCATCAATGTTCATCAGGGATATTGGTCTAAAATTCTCTTTTTTTGATGTGTCTCTGCCAGGCTTTGGTATCAGGATGATGTTGGCCTCATAAAATGAGTTAGGGAGGATTCCCTCTTTTTCTATTGATTGGAATAGTTTCAGAAGGAATGGTACCAGCTCCTCCTTGTACCTCTGGTAGAATTCAGCTGTGAATCCATCTGGTCCTGGACTTTTTTTGGTGGGTAGGCTGTTAATTGTTGCCTCAATTTCAGAGCCTACTATTGGTCTATTCAGGGATTCAACTTCTTCCTGGTTTAGCCTTGGGAGAGTGTAAGTGTCCAGGAATTTATCCATTTCTTCTAGATTTTCTAGTTGATTTGCGTAGAGGCGTTTATAGTATTCTCTGATGGTAGTTTGTATTTCTGTGGGGTCAGTGGTGATATCCCCTTTATCATTTTTTATTGCATCTATTTGATTCCTCTCTCTTTTCTTCTTTATTAGCCTTGCTAGCGGTCTGTCAATTTTGTTGATCTTTTCAAAAAACCAACTCCTGGATTCATTGATTTTTTGGAGGGTTTTTTGTGTCTCTATCTCCTTCAGTTCGGCTCTGATCTTAGTTATTTCTTGCCTTCTGCTAGCTTTTGAATGTGTTTGCTCTTGCCTCTCTAGTTCTTTTAATTGTGATGTTAGAGTGTCAATTTTAGATCTTTCCTGCTTTCTCTTGTGGGCATTTAGTGCTATAAATTTCCCTCTACACACTGCTTTAAATGTGTCCCAGAGATTCTGGTATGTTGTATCTTTGTTCTCATTGGTTTCAAAGAACATCTTTATTTCCGCTTTCATTTCGTTATGTACCCAGTAGTCATTCAGGAGCAGGTTGTTCAGTTTCCATGTAGTTGAGCGGTTTTGATTGAGTTTCTTAGTCCTGAGTTCTAGTTTGATTGCACTGTGGTCTGAGAGACAGTTTGTTATAATTTCTGTTCTTTTACATTTGCTGAGGAGTGCTTTACTTCCAATTATGTGGTCAATTTTGGAATAAGTGTGATGTGGTGCTGAGAAGAATGTATATTCTGTTGATTTGGGGTGGAGAGTTCTATAGATGTCTATTAGGTCCGCTTGGTGCAGAGATGAGTTCAATTCCTGGATATCCTTGTTAACTTTCTGTCTCGTTGATCTGTCTAATGTTGACAGCGGAGTGTTGAAGTCTCCCATTATTATTGTATGGGAGTCTAAGTCTCTTTGTAAGTCTCTAAGGACTTGCTTTATGAATCTGGGTGCTCCTGTATTGGGTGCATATATATTTAGGAGAGTTAGCTCTTCCTGTTGAATTGATCCCTTTACCATTATGTAATGGCCTTCTTTGTCTCTTTTGATCTTTGATGGTTTAAAGTCTGTTTTATCAGAGACAAGGATTGCAACCCCTGCTTTCTTTTGTTCTCCATTTGCTTGGTAGATCTTCCTCCATCCCTTTATTTTGAGCCTATGTATGTCTCTGCCTGTGAGATGGGTCTCCTGAATACAGCAGACTGATGGGTCTTGACTCTTTATCCAGTTTGCCAGTCTGTGTCTTTTAATTGGAGCATTTAGTCCATTAACATTTAAGGTTAATATTGTTATGTGTGAACTTGATCCTGCCATTATGATATTAACTGGTTATTTTGCTCGTTAGTCGATGCAGTTTCTTCCTAGCCTCGATGGTCTTTACATTTTGGCATGTTTTTGTGATGGCTGGTACCGGTTGTTCGTTTCCATGTTTAAGGCTTCCTTCAGGGTCTCTTGTAAGGCAGGCCTGGTGGTGACAAAATCTCTAAGCATTTGCTTATCTGTAAAGGATTTTATTTCTCCTTCACTTATGAAACTTAGTTTGGCTGGATATGAAATTCTAGGTTTAAAATTCTTTTCTTTAAGAACGTTGAATATTGGCCCCCACTCTCTTCTGGCTTGTAGAGTTTCTGCCGAGAGATCTGCTGTTATTCTGATGGGCTTCCCTTTGTGGGTTACCCGACTTTTCTCTCTGGCTGCCCTTAAGATTTTTTCCTTCATTTCAACTTTGGTGAATCTGGCAATGATGTGTCTTGGAGTTGCTCTTCTGGAGGAGTATCTTTGTGGCGTTCTCTGTATTTCCTGAATTTGAATGTTGTCCTGCCCTACTAGGTTGGGGAAGTTCTCCTGGATGATATCCTGAAGAGTGTTTTCCAACTTGGTTCCATTTTCCCCCTCACTTTCAGGCACCCCAATCAGACGTAGATTTGGTCTTTTTACGTAATCCCATACTTCTTGCAGGCTTTGCTCATTTCTTTTTCTTCTTTTTTCTTTTGGTTTCTCTTCTCGCTTCATTTCATTCATTTGATCTTCAATCGCTGATACTCTTTCTTCCAGTTGATCGAGTCGGTTACTGAAGCTTGTGCATTTGTCACGTATTTCTCGTGTCATGGTTTTCATCTCTGTCATTTCGTTTATGATCTTCTCTGCATTAATTAGTCTAGCTGTCAATTCTTCCACTCTTTTTTCAAGATTTTTAGTTTCTTTGCGCTGGGTACGTAATTCCTCCTTTAGCTCTGATAAGTTTGATGGACTGAAGCCTTCTTCTCTCCTCTCGTCCAAGTCATTCTCTGACCAGCTTTGATCCGTTGCTGGCGATGGGCTGCGCTCCTTCGCAGGGGGAGATGCGCTCTTATTTTTTGAATTTCCAGCTTTTCTGCCCTGCTTCTTCCCCATCTTTGTGGTTTTATCTGTCTCTGGTCTTTGATGGTGGTGACGTACTGATGGGGTTTTGGTATAGGTGTCCTTCCTGTTTGATAGTTTTCCTTCTGACAGTCAGAAGGACTGTCTGTTGGTCTGTTGGAGATTGCTTGAGGTCCACTCCAGACCCTGTTTGCCTGGGTAACAGCAGCAGAGGTTGCCGAAGATAGAATATTGCTGAACAGCGAGTGTACCTGTCTGATTCTTCCTTTGGAAGTTTCCTCTCAGGGGTGTACTCCACCCTGTGAGGTGTGGGGTGTCAGACTGCCCCTAGTGGGGGATTTCTCCCAGCTAGGCTACTCAGGGGTCAGAGACACACCTGAGCAGGCAGTCTGTCCGTTCTCAGATCTCAACCTCCGCGTTGGGAGATCCACGGCTCTCCCCAAAGCTGTCAGACAGAGTCGTTCGCGTCTGCACCGGCTCCCGCTACTTCCCCTGTTGGTCTTCAGCTGTGCGCTGTCCCCAGAGGTGGAGACTACAGAGACAGGCAGGCTTCCTTGAGCTGCTGTGAGCTCCACCCAGTTCGAGCTTCCCAGCGGCTTTGTTTACCTACTTAAGCCTCAGCAATGGCGGGCGCCCCTCCCCCAGCCTCGCTGCTGCCTTGCGGATAGATCGCGGCAGACTGCTGTGTTAGCAGTGAGGGAGGCTTCATGGGCGTGGGACCCTCCCGGCCAGGATTGGGATATATTCTCCTGGTGTGCCTGTATGCTTACAGCGCAGTATTGGGGTGGGAGTTACCCGATTTTCCAGGTGTTGTGTGTCTCAGTTCCCCTGGCTAGGAAAACGGATCCCCTTCCCCCTTGCGCTTCCAGGTGAGGCGATGCCTCGCCCTGCTTCAGCTCTCGCTGGTCAGGCTGCAGCAGCTGACCAGCACCGATTGTCCGGCACTCCCTAGTGAGACGACCCCAGTACCTCAGTTGAAAATGCAGAAATCACCGGTCTTCTGTGTCGCTTGCGCTGGGAGTTGGAGACTGGAGCTGTTCCTATTCGGCCATCTTGCTCCGCCCCCCTCTGCATTTTTCTAATGATAAATTATGTTGAGCATCTTCGTGTGTGTGTTGACCATTTGTGTTTCTTCTTTTGAAATCTCTATTTAAGTCCTGTGTCCATTTTAAATTGGGTTTGTCTTTATGTTGTTGAGTTGTAAGAGTTATTTATATATTCTAGGTAATAGACTCTTATTGGATATGTGGTTTTCAGATATGTTCTTGAATTGTGTAGATTGTCTTTTTCACTTTTTGGATAACATTCCTTTATGCACAAAAGTTTTTAATTTTGATGAAGCTCAATTTGTCTATATTTTCTTTTGTTACCTGTGCTTTTGGTGTCAGATAGAAGAAACTATGGCCAAATGTGAGGTTATGAAGATTTATCCCTATGTTTTCTTCTAAGGTTTCTGTAGTTTTAGGTCTCAACATTTAATTATTTGATCCATTTTGAGTTAGCTTTTGAAATAGTATGAAGTAAGAGTAAAACTTTATTATTTCACTTGTGGTATTCAGTTATTCCAATGCTATTTGCTGAAAAAATGATTACTCTCCCATTGAATGGTTTTGGTAGTCTTGTCAAAAATGAGTTGACCATATAGGCATGGGATTTATTTCTGGACTTTCAATTCTATTCCATTGATTTATATATCTATGGTTATTCTAATGTCACATTGTCTTGATTACATTGCTTTGGAGTTAAGTTTTGTAATTGAGAAGTGTGAGTTTTTCAGATTTTGTTCTTTTTTCAAGAATGTCTTGGCTCTTCTTGGTCCCTTACAATTTCCATATACATTTTAGAATTAGCTTGTCATTTTCTACGAATAAATCACCCAGATCTAATAAGTATTACATTAAATCTATAGATCAGTTTGGGGGATACTGCTATCCAAGTCGTATGTCTTCTGATTAATGATCATGGGATACTTTGTTAAGTATTTTATTCTTTTTAATGTTACTATAAATTGATTTTTTCTTAATTTCTTTTTGGATTGATATTCAAGTATAAGAAAGACAATTGATGTTTGTACATTGAAACCAAATTCTGCAATATTGCTGATCTTGTTTATTCTGTTTTTTTAAGTGAGTTTCTTAGGATATTCTATATAAAGATCATGTCATCTGCAAACAGAGATAGTTTTACTTTTTGTGGTTCAATTGGGAAGTCATTCTTTTGGTTTATTTTCTTATTTGCCCTGGCTAGAACTTTAGTACAATTTTTAATAGAAGTGGTAATAGGACATTGTTCTTTTGTTTCTGATCTTAATGAGAAAATATCCAGTTTTTCACCACTAAATATGATGTTAACTGTGGGTTGTTTTATAGATATCTTTGACCAGGTTGAGGAAGTTCTCTCCTGTTCCTAGCCTGTTGAGTGGTTATATCATAAAAAGATGTTAAATATTGTCAAATACTTTTTCTGCACCTGTTGAGATGATTACATGATTTTTGCTTTTTATTCTATTGATATGGGGTATTACATTATGATTATTTAACTAATCTCACATACTGGGGTAGATTGTCTCTTAGCTGTGGTATGTAATTCTCTTCTTTTTTTCACTCAGTTTGCTAACATTTTGCTGAGGGTTTTTGTGTCCAGATTCATAAGAGACATTGGACTGTAGCTTTCCTTTTTTGTGATGTCTTTAATCTTCTTTTCACAGTAACACTGGCTTCATAGAATGAGTTGTGAAGTGTCCCTCTTCGATATTTTGGAAGAGTATACAAAAAATAGGTATTAATTCTTCTTTAAATATTTCATAGAATTCAGTAGGAGGTCATCTGGTCCCCTAGGTTTTCTCTTTTGTGAGTATTTTTAAAATTACTGGTTTAATCCCTTTACTTTTTATAGGTCTATTCATATTGCATTTTTTTTTCGTGAGTCAGTTTTGGCAGTTTTTGTGTTTCTAAAAAATTTTCCATTAACTCTCTGTTTTCTAATTTAGTAACATATAATTGATCATAGTATTCTTTTATAATCATTTTAATTTTTGTAAGATCAATAGTAATATCCCCTTTTTATTTCTGATACCAGTAATTTATCTTCTCTCTTTATATTTTGGTCAACCTAACTAAAAGTTCATCAATTTTCTTGACCTATCCAAAAATCAGCTTTGGTTTCATTGATTTTCTGTTTTTTTTTTTTTTTTTTTCTATTCTCTATTTCATTAATTTCCACTCTGTTTTTGTTTGTTTGTTTGTTTGTTTGAATATTTCACTTCCTTTATTTGCTGTATGGTTAGTTTGATCTTTTTGTCCAGTGGTTTAGGTTGAAGCTTAGGTTATTAATTTGAGATATTTCTTTATTGTTAATATAGACACTTAAAGCTACAGTTTCCTTTAAGAAATACCTTAGCTACAGCATTCCATATGTTTTGGAATGTTGTGCTTTTAGTCCCATTCATTTCAAAGTACTTTATTATTTTCCTTTTGATTTCTTCTTTGACCTGGCTGATAATTAAAAGTCTTATTTAATTTCCATACAGTCATGAGTTTCCAAATTTCTAATTCTAATTTCATTCCATTATGATTGGAAAACAGCTACATTATTTTTATACTTACAAATTTACTGAGGTTTGTTTGATGGCCTATTTGGAGAATGTTCCACACACACTTGAGAAGAATGCATATTTCATTGCTGGTTAGAGTGTTCCATAGATGTCTCTTAGGTCCAGTTGGTTTATAGTGTTCTTCAACTCTTTTGTTTCTTTGTTGCCCTTCTGTAGTAATGGATAGATAGTAATTCTATCCATTACTGAAAGAGGGGTATTCAAGTCTCCAAGTATTATTTTTGAATTGTCTATTTCTCTCTTCACTTCCTTCAGCTTTTGCTTCATGTGTTTTGATACTGTGTTATTAAGGGAGTACATGTTTGTAATTCTTATACATTCTTAATGGATTAGCCCTTTACCATTTTACAATGTTTCTTTTTATCTTTAGTAAAATATTTTCTTTTAGTCTGTGATCAGTATTTCCACTCCAGTTTTCTCGCGGTTGTCACTTGGATGATATATACTTTTTAATGTTTACTTCCAATTTATTTGTAACTTTGAATCTAAACAGTGTTTCCAATAGACAGCATAGAGTTGGACTGTGGTTTTTTTAATCCAGTCTGACAATCATTGCTTTTTTGTTGGATTGTTTAATCTATTTTGTTTGACTATTACTTAATCCATTTAACATTTACATTAATAAATATAATTTACTAATTATACATAAATTTACTTGTGCCATTTTACTTTCTATTTCCTTAGTATTGCTGTGAAGTTTACCACTGAGAAATAAAAATAAAATCATAAGTTCCCCCCAACTGACTGAATGGACCTCCTCTTGGCTAAGGGGACTCCAGAGAAACCTTAAAAATTGAGTTCCTAGCCAAGCTGGGATGGGAGTCAGATACATATAAATATACTCCCTCCCTCCCTAAGTGCCATTAGGCTTACTTTCCTAAGGGTTAAACAGAACCCAGCCCTTTTGAAAGCCTTGCCAGGCTCCCCTCCCTTTTTGCAATTTCAACATAGTAATTGACCAGCATTTCTTCTTGATAAGGGACTACTAACCATAGAATGGTTCTGGCCAGTCTACAGAGGCTATGTACTGAGTGCCTTCATGTCCTCTGCTTCACCTTTTGACCAATAGGGTCTAATTTAATACATTTAAATATTCAGTCTCCACCCCCAAATGATCATGGGATACATGTAACATGCATGTTGTTTACTATGCAGGTCCATGCTCCCCCTTCGTGAATATTAATAGCTTCTCCTATAACCTATTGACTGTGTATATATATTTAAATAACTCATTCAGCAGAAGTTACCTTCTCACTCTTTTCTCCCTCAAAGTGCCTGCTTTTGATTTCTGCTAGAGGCTACACTTTCCATCTTGCAGATGGCCAGCCTGCATACTACAACTCTTTATAAGAAATAAAGCTCTCCTCTCCAAATTTATGAACCTTGTGATTCTTCAGTTAACACCCTATGCATCTTAAATTATGAAAATTAGTTTCATATTTATACTATCTTCATTCCAGTGAGATACAGAATCATGACCACTATTTAGCAGTATTCCTCCCCCCACCTTTTTTGGTATTATTATTATTATTATACATATTATATCTATTAATGTTATAACCCCAATGATACATTATTATAATTATTACTTGTTATAATTTTTTTGTCTGTTAAGGAAGCTGAGAGAAGATAGAAAAGCCATTATATCCTTATTAGCTTTTATCATATTAACCTCTTTACTTAACATTTGTGGTTCTCTTTGTTCATCTATTCCTATAGATTTAAATTACTGTCTAGAGTCATTTCTTTCACCAAATAAAGCTTTGCTTCCACTCACTTTCTTTGTCCTTTTATTAGCAAATATAGTACATTTCTATATATTATATACCCCACAAAACATTAAGTATTATAAAATTGTTTTAAAAACAGATAAGAGTAGAAAGGAGAAAACTATACTGGTATATTATTTTCTTTAATTACATAATTATCTTCACTAGTGCTGTGTGTTTGTGTGTGTGTATCTAAATTATTGTCTGCAGTTTTCAGCCTGAAGAACTTTCTTTAGTATTTCTTGTAAGACAGGTCATCTAACAACAAATTTTCTTCATTTTTGTTTATCTAGGAATGCATTTTAACTTCATTTTTGAAACATAGTTTTGCTGAATATAGGAGTCTAGTTGACAGGTTTTTTTTTTTTTCCACTGAGCATTCTCAATGTTATCTATCTCACTGTGTTCTCGGCTCTATTGTTTCAGCTGAGAAGTCAGCTGTTAACTTTACTGGGTTCCCTTGTAATTGACAAGTCATTTTTTTCTTGCTGCTTTCAAGATTTTCTTCTTGTCTTTGGCTTTCAGCATTTTTACTATAATTTACTTATGAATCTGTTTGCATTTATCCCTCCCAAAGTTCATTGAGCTTCCTGGAAGTATAGATTGTTTTTCAATAAATTTGGGAAGTTTTCAGTCTTTATTTTTGCTCCTTTTACTTTCTCCTCTCCTTCTGGTATTCCCATTATGTGTATGTTGTTGTGCTTATTGGTGTTCCTTATTTCTCTGAGACTCTGTTTAATTTTCTTTATTATTTTTTCTCTCTGTTCTTCAACTTGCATACTCTCTATTGATCTATTTTCAAGCTTATTATTTCTTCTGGCAATTCAAATTTTCCATTGGGACCCTCTAGTGAATTTTTCATTGTAGGTCCTGTACTTTTAAAGTCTAGACTTTCTATTATTTCTTCATAATTTCTATTTCTTTATTGACATTATTTATTCAGTGGGATATTTTTATTATATATTTCTTTTGCTTCTTTAATTATGCTTCCTTTAGTTTTTTGAACATATTCATAATGGGTATTTTGAAGTCTTTGTTAAGTCTGCCATTTGGTTGCTCTCACAGGCAATTTCTTTTGCCTGATACATTTCCAGTATATGGATCATGTATATATCTTTGCATATCTCATAATTTTTTGTTTAAAATTGTATATTTTAGATAAAATTTTGTAGCAACACTGAGTATTGATCCTCTTTCTCATCTGAGACTTGTTGTCATTTGCTTGTTTTATTATTTAGTAATTAGCTGGATTATTTTAGTAAAATTTATTTTCCTAGCAGTGTTAAGCCTCTGGTGTTGCTCCTCAGCAGGGCGCAGCCAAAGTGTGACCATCACACTCTAGGATGATGGTGGTTTTGTCAGGTCTCTCTTTGATTGATTCTTTAACTACATACAGCTATTAACCTCTCTTCAATTGCCAGATGATTGATGTATTTTTTCCAACAGTAGCCTGGGGCCTAAATTGGTCTACATACTAATCTAACCAATTTGACTGCCTAGAAGGAGTAGTTGCATAGGTCAGTGTTTGATATTTGTTTATGTCTGACCTTGGCAGGCTTCTCCCAGCTTTCTTTTTCTCAGGTTATCAACTTCCTCTCCTATTCCCCAGCAAAATTTCTGAGCCGTGGATTTGGAGTTGGAGTTGGAGATAGGGTATAATTCTCTTTGAGTGGCATCCCCACTTTAGGAACTGAGGTTCAGTGACAGAGTAGTCAGTAGCCTCAGGTCTTCTTGGCTTGCCTCTTCTGGTGTGAAATCACTGCCTTATGGACCAGGTCCTTGGTATTCTCAGTGGCACTGTGTCTAAGATAAAGCCTTGATCCCATCAGTGGGGGCTGGGTAGAAAAAGGGCACCCCTATTTCTCAGTCATGCTTGCCTGGAACTTAGCCTCAGCAGCAGGTAGCTGAGGGCAGGATGAGAAATGCTGAAATCATGTAAGGAAGATAGACCTCTGGCTGGTACCTGAGGTGAAAGAAAGTCATATTCTTGGCTGTATCAATCTGGAGTGAAGTTTCCATTTCATTGAGTTGAGAATCTCCACAGTTTTTGAGAGCACACTAAGGCTTAAACGTCTACATATTCCATTTCAAATGAAGTCAGTTTCTCTAGCAAGAGATTAGGATTATCCGCCCTAAGGCCTGTTTCTATCCCCACTCCAAATCTCCCAGCCAGAGCTCTGGAGGTAGAAGTAGAAACAAAGATACCTTTCTTTCCAAGTGATATCTCCTCTTTAGGCACTGCATGCTTGGTGGAGGGTGGGGCAATAGACTGAAATCTTTTTAAGTATCCTCTCTCGGTATAGATACACCATCCTATATGCCAGAACAATGACAATGGCCTTTCTTGCTTAGGAAAATAGTCCTCTGACTAGGAGATGTAGGGAGAGAGAAACTGTGCTTTTGACTGCACCTGTCTGGAGTGGATTTTCTATCTGGTTGAGATAAAAGATAGGAAGGATGGAGTGGAAACTTCTTCAAAGACCACATACTTGGACCTTTAAAAGCTATAATAAATTTTCTTGAGTAAATATTTTTTCACTTCCTACATGACCCAGGACCGTTTCCAGAGACTTTAAGTTGTTGTCCTTTTATAATTTTCACCAGTTTTGTGTGGGAATGGGTCCACGGAATTCCTCACGCCATCATGCCAGAAGCAGAACTCTGCACCATTGGGTTGTTTTTGTTGTCGTTGATGTTATTTTTTGTTTGCTTTTTGTTTTTTTTTTTAATAGAGTGTTTTGTAGTAGTACAAAAAATTTAGGCTTTTCCAAGGTAAAAACAAATGATTTTGGTTATTACATGTGGTGGACAGAATAATGACCCTCTAAGATATCCATGTTCCATTCCCCAGAACCTGTGAATATGTCACCTGACATGGCAAAAGGGACTTTGCAGATGTGAATAAGGGTATGGATTTTGAGATTGAGAGATTATCCTGGAATAGGTAGGTGGGCCCAATCTAATCACACTACACCAGAAAAGTAGGGGACTTCCTATTCCGGTTAGAAAGATATGTGATGACAAAAGAAGAGTCAGAGAGATGTGACACTGACAGCTTTCAAAATGGAGAAAGGGTGCCAGGAGCAAAATACTGTGGGTGAAGCTGGAAAAGGCAAGGAAACAGATTCTTTCTGAAAGCCTCAAGATCAGTACGCAGCCCTGCTAACACCTTGATTTTATTTAGCCCAGTGAGACCTGTATCAGATATTTGACCTATGGAACTATAATACATTTGTATTAAGTCATTCTTACGATAATCTGTTATAGCAGCAACAGAAATGAATATATTTCAAAATATTTTTTTCTGTAATGCCTTAACAAGTACAAAAGGAATTGTGTGCTGCTTTCACAAACAGTAAGTGAAATGGAATGTGCTGGCCTATGCATTTAAATACCCTGGTAGAGTGACCTCTGTGTAATCAGAACCCAATCCTCTGTAGCCCCTCTGAGAAGTTTCCTAAGAGGAATCAGCATGCTCAGAATTGTATGATAGCCCTGGTAACAGTCCCTCCTGTCCAGCCTCGAATTGGTTGTCCTGACTTCTTGCATCCTTATTTGAGCACTGGGTCAGTGTTTGACATTAACTTATGATTTCCTGTAATGCTTTTGTTCCCATAACCTAGTCTCTTAGATTAGTGCTTCTCAAAGTGTGATCTTCAGACCAGTAACATCAGCATCACCTGGGAACTTGTTGGAAATGCATATTTAAGCCTTACTCTACCTAGTGAATTGAAAGCTCTGGGGATAGGCCCCAGCAACATGTTTTAACAAGTTCTCTAATTAATTCTGATGCACGTTATAGTTGAAGAACCAGTCTTAGATCATAAAGCGAAATTTGAGCCATTCACTTTATTTCCCGAACTGGTTCTTTTTATCCTCATTTTCAAGCCTTTCTAGCTCCATACCACTCTGGAAACCACTGAGCAAATGAACAATACACTTACAGATATGCCAAGTGTTAAACAGTCTCAAGATCTGATCATCCAACAGTTGAAATCTCAAACAAGATTATTACAAATTTACTATGTGCCCTGAATTTAGTGCTGGTTTTATTCCATTAATGATGGCAATCACTACTTTCTTTCACTTGATCTTCTTTATGGTTAACAGCATATATATGTCAAGCTGGTGGAATTGGCTTGACAATGAACTCTGTGGCAATGGATCAGATGGCTCCAAGTAAGGATCATGTGCAACACCTGGTTTCAGAATTGTCTGATAACCAGCTGAACAACACTTTCTTTAATCGTGCTTGATCGCTTTAGACTACACAGTCAGATAATGCATATTTCTAAGCTCAATAAACAATCATTGATTATAAGAGAATATGCAAGTTTAGCAGTAATTTTTAATTTATTAACTTTTTTTGAATAAAGTGCAGAGATGGAGGAAATGATAAATGAACTCTATTTTATTACATTTGGCCTACTTTTAACTCGTGATAGACCCATGTGCTAGGTTGTCTATTCAACAAAAAAAATGGGGCTCAGCAAAGTTAAGTGACTGGCCTTAAGTCACATAACTAATAAGAGACGGGATCAGGTTTGAGAGTGCTTGATCCCAAACCCTATGATCTTTTCTTACAGACTCTAAAATACAGAAGAATGGCAATTTGAGTGTTTTTAACTTTTAATTTTGAAATAATTTTAGATTTACCATGAAGTTAAAAAATAATGAAAAGTATAGAATGTTTTCATATACCCTCCTCCTTGGAGCAGCCTGAGCTAATGTAGAAAGTCCCTTTAAAAATGATTAATAAAATGATTTAAATAATAATTAAATATTACACGATTAAAAAATAAAAATAAATTAAGCTCAAAATCAAGATGGAGAAATCCACTGTAATGAGAAATAGAGCTTCCTCAAAGTGAGAGAGGGATTGGGGCTCAAAAAATTCACAGCAGTACAGAAACCAGATATAAGCCTTCAAGTTTGTGGCCTTAGGTTTTAATTTCTATTTAGGAAGAGTGGTACAGGGCATAAGTCCTTGAGTTTATGGAAGTAGGAAGGATTTCTTAATAATGATTGTAGGACTAGAGAATTCTCTACTGCAGGCTTATGGAGACAATTAGAATGCTTGTCGTTCATCTAGAACTTTGGATTAAAAAAATCATCCACTAGAAGGTAGAATCCTAAGCCAATTTTCATCAATAAATAACAGCTCCTAGACACAGTAAGTACTCAAAATTTGCTAAATATTGAAGCATTTTACAAAGGGACACTCTTCTCCTACATTCCCAAAGACTCCTATGAGTGCACATTTGCAATGAAGCAATACATATGTCACTTATGACAAGTACCAGAAACATCAAGGCATCTGCTTCCCAAATAAAGTTGCACTTGGCCTTCATTTTGCCACAATGTAAGGAGGTGTGTGAGTCATTTCAAGGAGCACAATGCCACTGAGTGGCATTTGGGAGGCTAAGACCTGGCAGACACTGGCAGAAAGGCCCTGGTGCTCCCTGGCTTGGCTGGCAGCTCCGTGCATCTGATTTCCCAGCAGATGAGATGTCAGAGTCTGTGGACACGCACAGGGAGGAGCAGGTGTTGACCTCTGATCCACAGCCTTCTGGCATATTTCCTGTTTTTCTTCAATTGAAAAATCATTTATAGTAAATTGTTAACGTCCTCCTCATTCCATCCTGTCCCTAATGACACCTGCCGTTAGCCAGGGCTTCATATGGTACCACACAGACAATTTTCTCCCGAGAGAGAAGCAGAAATGTTACCTTTAAAGTTTGTCATATTTTCTATTCCCATATCTTAGCTTAGAGCATGAACCCTTGCAGAATCATTATTATGTTTGAAAGAGAGACATGTATTTATTTTAATGTAGCAGAAAAATCCAGAGTTCCAGATGGAAGAAAACAGCCCCCTGTAAGGCTTGGAATCTGACAGACCTGAGTTTGATCTGTATCTGTGCAACTTCACGCAAACTGCCTAACAGCCCTGAGTGTCACATGTTATCTTACCTGTAAAAGAGGAATAACATCTTCCCAGTATAGTTGGCTATTAATATAATACATATTATTAATTATTATATAATATAATTAATATGATATATAAAGTAATATATGTATAACTTGTATACTGTTTATTAAAATAATTAATCTTTGTAATAGTTACCTTTCTCTTTTCTCCTTTTCTTCCATCAGAGAATCTTCATTGGTTCTCTCACTGAATTTGATGTGTTCCTTCTTTTGTTTTGTATGGTACATTGCTAGTGATCTTCATGAGATGGGGAAGGTGAGGACTAGACTTCATTGTTTCTTCCTCTGTGTAGTTGTCTCTGGGATGAAGTTATTTTCTGTCCATGGTCTTTAATGAGGATGATTACAGGATAATTGAATACCCATTCACTATCTGTTGTGGGTATTATACATTCCACTTTTTCCTGAGACAAATCCTACTGCCTCCAAAAGAGTGTTTGTTCCAGTTATTATTACTGTGTAACAAATAACTCCAAATATTAGTGTTTTAAAACAATGGCAACATTTATTCTGCTCATCAATCTGGAATTTGGGTAAGACTTGTTGGGGATAGCTCCTCTCTGCTTAATCTTGGGTCAGTTGAGGTAGCTTAAAGGATGATGGTTTGGATCATCTGAAGTTTAGTTACTCTTGTGTCTGGAGGTTGATGCTGAGAGGACTGCAGCAGTTGGAATATAGAATAGGTAGGGAGCCGCAGGCAACTCTCTCTACCTTTATGTGATCACCTCAAAATAATCTCTCCAGGATGGCATCTGTGGAATACCTAGGCTTCTTATCTGTGGACTCTAATCTCTCAAAACATATGTCCTGATAGAGAGCTGGAAATGTATTATTGTATTATTTTTAGACTCACCCTTGGAAGGCATACAGCACTGCCTCTGCTATAGTCCACAAATTGCAAATTAGGCACTAAGCCTGGCCCAAATTAGGTGAGGGAACTAGAAAGTACCTCTTAATTGGAGGAATATCAAAACTCTGTGAGAATTTTGTGGGACCAAAATTACTGATGTGGCCATTTTGGGATAATGCAATCCGTTACATGGTTTAAGCAGATTTTTAATGAAAGAGACTGAGTAATTGGTCTAAAGATTCTATACTTTCTAGCTTCCTAACTTTCTCATATTGAACAAAGTTGGAAGCAAATTGTCTAGATAAGCAGTTCTCAAACTTTTATGTCTTAGGGTCCCTTAAAACTCTTAAGAAATTATTGAGGACCCTTAAGAGATTTTGTTTATGTGATTCACACCTATCAATATTTATTATAGTAGATCAAAACTGAGAAATATTTAAAATATGTATTGGTTTTAAAATAATAATAATTCTATTATATATTAACATAGATAACATTTTTAATGAAAAACAACTGTATTCCAAACAAAAATTTACTAATTAGAAAGTCATTATTTTACATTTTGTAAATCCCTTTAATGTCTGACTTAAGAGGAGACAACTGGAACCTCATGTCTGCTGCTATATTCAATTTGTTAAAATGTTATTTTGGTTGTTAAAGAGAGAAAATCTAGACTCACACAGGTATGTAGTTAGAATAGAGAGGTGTGTTTTAGTAAGTTCAGCAGACTAAGTGTGTCTCCCCAGAATTTATACAGGTTGAACATCTCTTATCTTAAACACTTGGACCCAGAATTGTTTCAGATTTCAGATTTTTTTGTATTTTGGAATATTTGTACTATACTTACTGGTTGAGCATCCCAAATCTGAAAATATGAGATCTGTAAATACTCTGAAGAGCCTTTCCTTTGAGCATTATGTCAACACTCAAAAATCTCAGATTTTGGAGCATTTTGAATTTCAGATCTTCATATTTGAGATGTACAAGTGTATGTTGAAAGCCTTACCCCCAGTACGATAGTATTAGGAGGTAAGTCTTTTGGTAGATAATTAGTTCCTCTATGTGGTATTAGTTCTCCTACAAAAGAGACCCCAGAAGCCTCCTTCACCCCTTTCCATCATGTGAGAACACAGCTTCCAGAAGAGGGCTTTCACCAGACACCAAGTCTGCTGGCACCTTGATCTTGTACTCCCCAGCCTCCAGAACTGTGACAAATAAATTCTACTGTTTATAAGCTACCCAGTCATGGTATTCTATTATAGCATCCTGAATGGATTAACAATAACTTAGACCACTCAGATAACCGAATATACTGCTTTTATACTACACCAAAACTCAACAAGTTTCCTAAAGCTTAGTTGCAATGTAGAACCTGAAACCTTACCAATGAGTCTACATACCTGAGAGAGAATGCGAGTGAAAAAAACACGAAATCTTAATGTTACTATAAAAATAACTTTGCCCTTACAGACTTCCTGAAAGTGTCTTGGGAACCCCCAAGGAGGCTGAATCACACTTGAAGAAACACAGGTTATGATTTGTCAACAATTCTCCCAGGCTTTTGACAATTGCCTCATATTGGCCTCTCATTTCCTCTCTCTTTTTATGATTCTCTTTTTGAAGCCTTTTCTCTTTGACATCAATTCATCTATTATCCCTCCCTTCCTCCCCTCACCTACTGTCATTTCCCTATTGAATTTATTAAGTCTATAACCCCATCATTGCTGACTAGGGTCTTATAAATGTCATCACTTCAGTCTGTGAGTGTCAGCTGCATTTTCTACCTACAGTTACTGGTGCACTCACAGAAAGGTTTAGTGGGCTGGGTCTAGGTGACTCAGGTATCAATGGCTCATATGGGGAGAGGCTTAAACTCTGGTCCCCTGAAAAGGGAGGGACAAGGCAGAAATGGTGGGGGTCTTTCATTATTGTTTTGTACCTACTTTTCCTCTTGAGTAATTATAATCAAACATATCTCTTTTACCATTCTAGCATATAATTACAATTTCTATTCACTTTATAACCTCTTACATGTTTTTATTATATTTTTGAAATTACTTTGCTTACTTGATTAGTGTTTCTCTTCCCAGGAACATGTCAGCTCTATGAAGGAATAGGCGATTTCCTTAATTATTTTATTCCCAGTTTTTAAGATAGTTCCTGGTACATAGAAGGAGTTCAATAAATATTCTATGAATAACTCCCTCCACTGAGAAGATTAGACCTCCTTGTGAAAACCTCCTATATGGTACATAAAAATTTACATGCTTCTTATATTCATGACTATTCTTTTGTAGCAGATTATCTCAGGCTTACTTGGAGAATGTTTACAATGAAAGACTATATAATAGAGTGACGAAGAACCAGACTATGAACCTGAGATACCCAGGTTCAAATCCTGACTCTCAGGGTCAGGCATGGTGGCTCACATCTGTAATCCTAGCACTTTGGAAGGCCAATATGTTAGGATTGCTTGAGACCAGGAATTCAAGAACAGCCTGGGCAACATAGTGAGGCCCCATCCCTACAAAAAATAAAATATTAGCCAGGCATGATGGTGTATGCCTAAATTCCTAGCTACTGGATAGGCTGAGGTGGGAGGATCACTTGGGCCCAGGAGTTGGAAGCTTCAGTAAGCTATGATCACACCACTGCACTCCAGCCTGGATAACAGAGCAAGAACCTACCTCAAAAAATAAAAATAAGTAATTGTGGCTCTCTCAATTTTCAGCTTTGTGACCCTGGGTAAGATGCTTTGCCCCTTTCTCTCTGTAAAATGCAGATGTTACTGCTACCAGCCTTATAGTGTAATAGTGAGCAAATGCTTAGACATGCACCTGTCAACTAGGTACATGTTTACTGTTGCTATTAAGTTCTCCTGCTTGTGTTTCACCATGCTTTTTGGATAATGAAGAATGCCATTTTTTTTTCTAATTTCTGGAAGGGAACAGCAGAGATATATCCTGTTCTTCACTAACTAATAACAGACAGCTCTTTTTCTTTCCAGGATGTTATTCCCTGTATTTACAGCTTAGAGGTGGTACATGGTCCTGGAGGTTGTAAAACCATGAAGCCACATTGAGTACAAGGCATGTAACCATGGGTATCTAGAGTGGTGAAAGAAAGCCTATGAATGACAAGAACCAATATTAATAGCTAACTTGCTTTGTGTTTTTACTGTGTGATATACACGGTCCTAAGCAAAAAACTAAATGTAAGTTAATATTTATTAACTTACTTGTAATTAAATTTTAATTCATTTAATTATCACAAGAAGTTGATGAGGTAGGAACAAGTAATATCTCCATTTTTGTGACATATAAAAAAATTCCTGAGTATCTTCTATTCTGTGGATCAATAGCTGAACAAATTGGCATAGGTACAGGAAGAAGGAGATATGAACAGGGTACTTCCCTAGACCAAAATAACTACTATGTAGGTAAGAGTTCCTTGGACCATAAATCTGAAGTGTGAATAGCCATGATTCTCCCCTCTTCTTCTTGGCTTGGGAAAACAGATGCATTTTTCATTTATCTCTGGATGAAAACAGGACAAACATTTGTGATGTGCACTTCAGCAAATGTGCATGGTCTCTTACTAACAGTAAAATGAGAAACTGGGGTGCTGTCATGAAGCAATCTACAAAGTCACTTTGGGATTGAACACCAAGGTGCATCTAATTATGAACACTATTGCTACTGTTAAGCACAAGTAAAGGAAGAATCGGCTCTGGAAAAGAGAGAGGCATCTTATGGTAATGAAATGGTCACTTGTCAGCCATTAAGTCTAAGAAATATGTATAAACAAAGGGTATAAAGAAACAATCAATTTCCCCAAAGACCTGGCTAGGAAATGACTGTACTTCACAGATAATTGCAACCTGAATGATATTTTATTCCTCTCAAAGCATGTGAAACGATTTTGCCATTGGTATTTTTTTTAATGAAGGAAACATATTACCTCCAATTAATGCAGGTTAATTTTATGTTTACCTGCTTTCAAAGGAGATTCTAGGCTATTTAATGAAAAGCAATATTCTTCTCCAGAGAGGGAACTGATGATATCTTTTGGTCTTAGATGACTCCCAGTTGCTATGGAAGCATGAAACTTTGTACATCATGGGGTACAATGTAGTATTCTGGAAAGATCACTAATGTGTCCTGCTTATCATCCTAATTTATGTCCAAATACTTGTATGATTCGATCAGATTGGTTTTCTTCAGTTTCCTTCTGTGTAAACCAACAGGAATGTTCTGTAAGTAAATTTCTACATAGCTCTTAAGTTCTAGGTTCTTTCTCAGATTATGTTATCAAAACACAATGAAAGAAACAATATTGGAGCCTCTGGTATTGTTAGCCCACTTTTAATACTACTCCTAAGGCCCTATCTCAACACTTCATCTCAGGTAACTGCTCCCCACTCATGTGAGAGAGGGGGGTATGGGAAAAGGGGAGATGTTTGTCAAAGGGCACAAAATCTTATTTAGACAGGAGAAAAAGTTTCATTGAACTATTACATGGTATGGTGACTATAGTTAATAATAATGTATATTTCTAATTGCTAAAAGAGCAGATTTTACTCTAAAAGTTTAGCCTAAAGAGTGAACTCAGTGTTACTTGCATTCAAGTGTTCTCACCACAAACAAACAAAAGATGACAAGCATGTAAGGTGATTGATATGTTAATTAGCTCAATGTAATCATTCCACAATGTATGTGTATATATATATCAAAATATGACAATGAACCCCATACATATATACAATAAAAAACTCTATGGGTTTTTTGATCAGTAAGCACATTTATAAATCATCTAGTTTTAATACTGATAAGCTACAAAGACATATATAGTAGCTTTAAACTCAGAGATGGATGAATTTTGCTCATGTAAATGTTGTTTTACATGATAATAGAGTTGGAGGAAAAATGGTTCTTCCCAGGGCTTGGGTTTCCTAATCAGTAGCCAGGATTAGACAACAACTCTGCCTACTACATGGGGTGGAAGATCCAATACAAAGTTATTTTTAAGCCACACTTAATTTCCCTACTAACTCTAGGTTCATGAAAGCAGAAACCTTGTCTTTCTGGTTCTCTCAGCATCCCTGAAGCCTAGACAATTCTTGACATGGTAGACACCTAATAAGTAACATTTTTAAATGAATGAATTAAAATCATTTTCCTGGACCTAACTCCGCTGAATATTTCATGACTTTCAGAAACAACCCTGAATTTGCACATCTATGATAAGTTGACTTGAATATGTATGGAGATGAGATTTGTGTTACGATGCTCATGGACAGATGATTCCTACTTAACCCTCAATACTCTTGATAACAAAGATCTACTTGCTTTGTAATACATTAGTTTGTAAACTCAGAATTCCCTGACTTTACTTTATAAATCAGATGATATAATTAGCATAGATAGAATTTTTTAATGCAAGTTTCAAAAACTTTTCCTTCTTTTAAATGAAAGCTTCAGGCAAACAAATTTTAAGTACAAATATTCAAGTTTGTGGAGTGTAGAATTGCTCATCTTTATTGGTGAATTCTGGGTTCACCCATTAACAGCTTCTGGAAATTCCTTTCTGGTTGCCAATGTTTTAGTCTATTTCCATGGATGCATAATTATAAGAAGGTCTCATTTTGTGGAGAATTGATTATGATGTGGCATTTGTCTGCTGAATAGTGCAAAACAAGGGTTTTGACTCAGTCTGTTCTTGGCCTCTTTTTTAAAAAAATAAGCAGCATTATTTAGAAAGTTGAAATAGATACCTGTAACCAAAGCTATAGAAAAATAAATATGCCAGATTGAGAAATGATTTATCTGGTAAAAATGTAACAAATAAATTTAAATATATTTTATTTTAATTGAGTGAATTTGGTGATTATTTAAGGCCAGCTCCTACACTTTAGAGGATTTCATAGAGTTAAGAAACTTTTAGTTGAAGAAATATATTGTGAAACCAGAGTTCAGCTGGTGAATGATTTATTTAATCAATTCATTTGAATACACCATCCATCCTCAACATTTCTGAGGGCTGTAGATTATAACTATGTGGCTGAATATAATGCCTAATAATTTGCAAAATGCTTTGTTGGTCCTGACATATCTCTCCATTTATAATGAAGAGTCTCTTGTGAATAAGCATTGTAACCTTCACAAGCTCTTGAGAAGGCCAAGTTGAAGTAAAAAACAAAACCTTATAAAAACCACCCCACTATAAATTGGCTTTAATCTGAATGCTGTTTTCCTCAGAATGTAAGAAATGTATTTATTCTTGTCTTGGACTTCACGTAGCATTCCTCTTAGATTCTGCAATGAAGGATTTTATTGGGCTCTATTATTTGTTCAAGTGTTTTTATAGTTAGATAGTAAGGACATGAAGGGGTTAGAGAGATTAATAATGCAAGGAATGCATGCTGCTAACAGAATAGCAGCAATTTTTTAATATTGCAAAGTTCGTTAATAAAAGACTACATCATAATTTTAAAAGCTGTGGCGGTGCCCATCATAAAAGGACAATGTGAGCATTAGTTGGATTTTGTACATCTTCCACACAGTTCACAATGCCACTGTTAACAACCGTGCCAACAATTTACCCTTCTCAAGGTTACTTGATTTTCTGTGTAGAAGTGTCTCTAACTTTCCTTGGAAAGGAAAATACAGAGGCAAAATTATAGGCTATTTGTAGAAAGTAAACTTGGAATAAGTATTTCCTTCTAAAAGTGTGTTTTCAATACTTTTATGACATCAGTATTTATTTTTCAAATGAAATCTATACACAGGAATATCAACATCTTTTATAAACATTTCTCTGCAAGGAAGCAAAAATATATAATGTGGTTATATTTAGTCACAGACCGCTTTGGACAAAAGATAGGAGACTTAGATTCTAGTTTTAATTTTGACTAGCTGCTCTTGGGTTTGGGGCACATCACAGAATTGTGATGCATAAAATGTGAATGTAATCCTCACTGCTTCAAATTCTCCACAATGAAAACTTATATGGAGAAAATATACTGTGACAACAGCAATGAAACAATCTATGTAAGGTGTTTAGGATAAAAATAGTTTAATTTTAATTTACTTTATAAAAATAGATGATTTATTGAGGAAAAATTTCCATTGCCTCTAAAATTAAGTCCCAAATTATTTACATGAGTCAAAAGGTCCACTGTAATCTCTGACCCCACCTGCTTCTCCACCCTCATAAGCCATCATTGTTTCCTCGGTTTTCTATATTCAAGCCATTCTAAATTTTAGTTCAGTGCTGTTCAGTAGAACCTACTGCAGTGGCAGAAATGTTCTGTGTCTATGCTCTCCAACCTGGTAACTACTAGCTACATGTTACTATCGAGGACTTGAAATGCACCTGGAATGACTGAGTAACTGAATTTTTAGGCTTGTTTAATTATAATTCGTTTATATTTAAACTTAACCACACATGGCTAGAGGCTACTGTATTGGACAGTATGACTACAGTTCTCAAATGAGGTGCATTATTTCTCATTTCCAGCCCTTCAAACTTGTAAATGTGTTGTTTTTTTCTGCCTAAAACACCCCCTTTTATTTTAGGCAGCTAATTATCACTTTTCCATAGTATACCTCCATGGGGAGGTCTTCCCATAACATAAAGACCAATATGAGTGCCCCTCTTATGCATCCCCTTGTCACCCTATAACCTTATTAAGAATGGTTAGAGGTAATATTTATTGCAGAATCATTATATTCTAGTTCATTTACTTCATTTAATCCACACAGAAACTATAAGAGAAACTTGATTCTTTAATCATACGATTTGATTATCATTATCCTTATTTTAAAAATGAGAAATGGAGGTTTAGGTAGATTAAGCAATTGATGCAAGGTGAATTTTCCTGTAACACTCATCATAGTTGTGATTACATTTTATGTCTCTATTTTCTTTCAGACTCTAAATTCCAGACTTTACTTCTTATTCAGGCATGCTGAGTATTTGGCACGTGGTAGATACCCAATTGTTTATGGAACGAATGAATGAACAGTCATGAAATGTGCTATTTAAATATGAAAAATTATGCTATTATTATAATTCTCAGTTAATATTCTCCTATCATTTAAATTTGTCCTTTATTGAAAATCTATACTAACTATAGAGAAGTTTCAAATTATGCTGTTTCTCAACAATGCTATCCCATTTAAACATTTATATATTTAACATTGTTTATAGATACTTATTAGTTCATATAATATATATCTAGAAAATTATATATTTATTGAAGTTCTATATGTTATGCAAGATGGTATAAAGAATCCTGGAATAGGAATAAAGACATACATGTTTTTGCCTTTTTCTGCCCTATTAAGATATGTAATCCTGAATAAGTGACTTCTCATTTCTAGGATTCGGTTTCCTCAGTCATAAAATTTGTGGATTAGATTAGATGATCTTTAAGATCATTCCTGGCTCATGTATTTTATGATTCTATGTGTGGTGACATTAATTATAATAAATTGAACTCTTAAAATGACAGAAATGATTGGATAATGTTAGTAATGTTTTAAAAATAACTTTATCAAATAGTGTTATTAAAGAGCCAAGCATATGCATTTAAACATTTATTTTTTAATAGTAATAAACTTTCAATAACATTTCCTTAAACAAAAAAAATTGTAGCAGGGTTATATTATTAACAAGTTTACCAACTGCCTCAGTCTAATTATTTCCTACCTGGTGTGTAGATCATAAAAAGCTATTTCTTGTCTGGGTGCGCTGGCTCACACCTGTAATACCAGCACTTTGAAGGCCGAGGTGGGGAGATAACCTGAGGTTGGGAGTTTGAGACCAGCCTGACCAACATGGTCATTTTAGGGGCCGGAAGTTCTGCTTTCTAGACAGCTCTGTTATATGACTTACAAGTAGGTGCTGGCTGTTGGCTGGGAATTCAGTCAAAGCTTGGTTTCTCTCCACGTAGGACTCTCCTCAGGCTGCTTGGACTTCTTCATGAAATGGTGCATTGGTTTCAAAAGCAAGTATACCAAGAAAATATAAATGAGAGCATATTGTACTCTTTATGCTGCCTCTGACCCTTTGGGATTAGGTAAGAGGAGGAAGAAGGGGAGGTAGAAGTGAAAAGATACTTGGTTCATCACATAGTAATTTAGTATTAGTGTTCTCTGGGTTTGAAAAATGGCCAAAAGCTTGCTCTTCATCTTCTGGGAAAATTTTGTGGGCTTTTCACACATCCATCCTTACAGGTGACTTCTTGCACTGTTCCCTGAAGCAAAAGATAGTTCTGCAACTGGTCCTCTAGGAGTTCTTCCTTTAGCTCAATTTCGGCTGGTACAACCCACATAGACTCTTTTCTGGAGTGACCTAGCTCTGGCATTCAGAATTAATGACTCAATCGGACTCAAACCCAACTCCTTTCAAAGCGTTTGTTTTTGTCTGTCACTGACAGAGGTGACATTTCCTCACGCTATAGTTGCTTTTCTTATCATTACGCCACTAGGAGCAGCTTCAGGTCTTTTAAACTGTTCTAAGTAGGAATCAATAAACAGTGTCCAAATCATGTAAGACTCATTTCAAACTTTCCAGGAAGTTTAAAAAATCCCTCTGCCCCAAGATGGGTCTCAAATTGGTGGAGGGCAGTTTTTCTCCTCTTGGGAGAAGAGAGGAAACACAAAATATTTCCAACAACTTGATCCTTAGAGATTCTTTCTCTTATATCGAACCATCTTAATCTATCCCATCTCCTTCTTTTTTTTTTTTTTTTTTTTTTTTTTTTTTTTTTTTTTTGGAGACGGAGTCTTGCTCTGTCACCCAGGCTGGAGTACAGTGGCCGGGTCTCAGCTCACTGCAAGCTCCGCCTCCCGGGTTTACGCCATTCTCCTGCCTCAGCCTCAGCCTCCGGAGTAGCTGGGACTACAGGCGCCCGCCACCTCGCCCGGCTAGTTTTTTTTTTTTTTTGTATTTTTTAGTAGAGACAGGGTTTCACCATGTTAGCCAGGATGGTCTCGATCTCCTGACCTCGTGATCCGCCCATCTCGGCCTCCCAAAGTGCTGGGATTACAGGCTTGAGCCACCGCGCCCGGCCCATCTCTTTCTTTTATACGGTCTAGAGGTAGTGATAGGCGAAGACTGACAGAACTAATTTTTGTCTACCATACGAATAGGTCCTGCATAGATATTCTGGTGCCACATAGAAGATATGGTCATTTAGCAACTTAACACTTTTGTTCTCAGTGTGTGGCACTCAACAGGAACTGTAATAACAATGTCCCATTTTTACATCCCGTAATATATGCATTTTATTTAAATGTTAGAAATTCCTTGATCATATTTTTGGGAGCATTCTGAGAAATCATGTGTACCTATATCAAATGAAAGACTCAAGGGTTGAAAAGATGTTTACCTTTCTAGCAATAGTTTCAAGCCAATTCGTATCACCGAAGGTGTGTTTCCACTTGGCAAGTCTTGCACTGAAGTATTCAAGTTCTTATAATATCGTTATGGTAGCTACAGTTTTGTGGCACTGTGCAGAGTCTGGAATAAAATTAGCCATTGTTTCAATGCAGTCAATAACGTAAGCTGGGCTCACTGTATTCACAAAGCAAGCATGTGTAACCAGCACATCTGGCAGTGTCTGCAACATAGGTGAATCCCCAAAGACTGAAATTCAATTTCCTTCTAACCTGTGGAGAGGTGAACTGTACCCATTATAGTCCATAGACCAGAAAGAAACTTCAACATTTTTAATTGAGAAAGGGCCACAATGGTTTTAGTCCTTTAAGGCTTCAAAACAGAAATAACAGGTAGCTGAAACCTGGTCTTTGGTATACAAAGTATTTATTGAGAAAATACTGTTTGAACTATCTGCTAGGCAATGAAGAGAAGAGCAAGTATGATCCCCCACTCCCGTGACCCCTGTTCCCATTAAAGAGCTTATATTTTTTGTTAGAAGATAGGAGGTATGAATAAGGCTCAATCAGTGTATGTCTGCAAGAGCTGAATATCAAATAAGTGTTAAACAACAAATATCTACTACAATGCAGGTCACTCAGTAGGCAGGCATTCAATAAATATTTATTAAATAAAATAAATAAGGAAGAGGGTGAGCTGAACTGTCCCAGGGCATCAGGAATATTCAGAAAAGATCATATGGGTCAAAAGGGAGCTTCTTGATGTTTTATTTTACTCATTAACTCTTAATTGATGTGAGTATAATATGATGAATGAAATTGTTTTGCTTGGATAAGATAGATTTCATTCTTTCAATGACTTCAACAGGAAAAAGATTGAGTCACTGCCTTGGGAATGAAGTAGATGGAAGAAAGGAAGGAATAAATCAGGTGAAGATGAAAACCCTCAGCTTGGGGCTGTCTTTATATTCAGTGTAAGAATCACTGCAGACTCTTCCCCACTGTAATTTTCAGGTTAATCTGCCAGACACAGTTCATAAGTGGGAATAGAGGTAGAGTTTTGCTTTGTTTATTTCTAATGTTGATTTTTTAAGTCTGTCAATACACAGGTGGTAGATTTGGCCAGGGGCTGCAATTGAAACTGTTCTTTCTTTTAAGTTTTGAAGAGGTGCAGAGTTAACCTGACTGAAATTTATTGTGAGAAGTTTTTCCTAAATGAAATTCAGGCTTTGGGAAGGGGAATTTGAGCCATAGAGAAGTAGGAGAGAGGTGGAGGGTGTTTTATTTAACCAGTGCAGTGGTCCACTGCTTAAGGGAAGTATAGCTTGGACCTTCTAGAAATGAGGCAAGAAAGCATTTCTCTCAAAATGAAAAATACCATGAAGAAGCAGACTGTAACTGCATCATTACTATTATACGGTGAAGTTTATTTAAAATCTTAGCTAGTTGTGCTGTGAACCTTACTGCTGATTTTCTTTCCTAAATGTATTTCCCAGTCTGTAGGTACCAAATGGGTGGAGGGCTTCTAAATGTCAAAACCTGGAAGAAATTTCTTGCTTTGTTGCTTCTATATTACACTGTTTTTGACGAAAAAAATCAATGGAAAGATTTTTTTCTTTGTTTCCTGTCTTAAAAGAAATAACTTCATTTTAACAGGACTATTTTGCTCAATAGTTAAGTTTATGCAAATTACCTTTGCACTCCAGCATCTGAGAGCTTGTTTTCTTGGCATTGTATATGTGTTAGAGAAATCCTGGTGTGTGAACTTGATTGGGAGGGTACCTTCTTCCTTCAGAAAAACTCTCCATCCTTCCCACTCATGAAGGTTCTGATTTGTGTTTAAATATTATTCTAATTTGTGTGTGTATGTTAAAAGCAGTTCTGTTCAACACAAGACTGAAAGGTTGTACTGTTCTTCTTTATTCATGTGTTGATGTTTGTTTGAATTTGTGTATTTGAGCTCACATCTCTGTGGTATATTTTAGGTTATAAATTCTTAAAGGACAGGAATTGTTACTCTTCGATTAACTTTGTATATCTTCCAGCATGGGTCTATGTATATACAAAAGCTTAATGCATTCAATCTGTTGAAAAATTACCAGGCCTGGGATTCTTCAAGGATAAAATTGTATTCTATGATATTTTTAGTTAAACATGGAATTCATCCAGACTGATTATTTCACAAAGCTGTCCTAATGTAAGGTTATATACGGACAAGAATGAAAGCAAAATGCTCTCATCTCCCCAACATGTAAGAGCAGAGGGGGAGATAATTCACACGTTCACACATAATGTGTATCTACTATGTGACAGGCAATCTAACTGCTCAGGTTACCTCAGTTACTGTTCACAAGGCAAGAGGTAGAACAAGTAAAGTGTATCTGAAGGACCACAGCATTTAGAATAGACTTACCTGTATTTGAATTGCTGTTCTGCTACTTTCTAACCTATGTAATCTTGGGCACTTTACTTTTCTGAAACTCTGTCTGTTTATCAGTTCAGAAAAGATGGGGGAATATACAGAATATATTTTGTATTAGTCAGGATCTGATCAATACACAGAAACCACACAGAAAACTGAGCAAAGTTTAATACAAAGAATTGTTAGTTAGCACACAGAATTAGAGTAACAAGATTAGTTAATAAGACGTAAGGAGGATTCTAAAGAATTAAAAAATAGCAGACTTAAGGAGCAATCCCTAGCTCAATGACAGAGCACCCAATGTACAGTTCCCCACACACAGTCTCCTTGCCCTACTCAGGGCTGAGATTCAGACTTTGTTGGAGAGGCATAGCTATGGATCACTGAATGGTAGAGAGGTAACTGTGGTGCTACACCAGTGGAACTTGCTGGAAATCCGCCCTTTAAGTTGCTGGGGAAAGATGTTCAAGGGATAGTGTCTTGCTGGAGGCACAGGACTACAAAACCACCCAAGTAGGACACTAAGGGTAGTGGTTAGCTACTGATTTCTGACCACTGTATGCTACAATAATTAGATGCTGAAGAGGCTGCCCAGGCTGCAAAAGCTGCGCTGAGCAAGTTCACCAGAACCAGGAAAGAAAAGTCCTTGCTCCTATAATGTTTCTCCAGTGCCATCTACCAACACTATTAGCATGATGCCAGATGGCAAAGGAAAAATAGTTAGAGGACCCAGTCCCATTTTCTCAGAGCAGACAATAAGTGATGCATTTGTACTGAGAATCAATAAATGAACAGATTGTGTATTATAACACAAATTTGGAATTAAGTTGGGAACACCAGTGGGAAGTTATACCCTTTAGGGTCTTATCCTTCCTAGCGCTGTTACTTACGTGTTTACATAGCAATATCACCCACTACTGGCCTCATATATAAAATCTACCATGCACATCTAGTATCACATTTTGTATTTTTAATGCTTTTTTTTTTTTTAATTAAAAGAACCAAGGCTCTAGAGAGATGACTGTATTTTGTGTTAGAAGAAATGTGTGGTATCTTAATATTGTCAGAAAGTAAAAGTCATTTTTAAAATGTTTGAAAAGACAAGAAGCCAGCTTAGCTTGTTTTTCCCCTAGCCAAGTCAGGAGAATTTGAGCCTTAAAAGTTCTGTGAAAACCCATGAATCCAGTGTTATTTAAGTGATGCATATAATGGATATATGCATAAAGAGATTATTTTATTTTTATCTGTTACAGACTATGTGAACTGTATACCCAATTCAGGTTAGTGAAAACCAGATGAAATAAGTTTAAAGTCCATACATAGTTACGGGATACTCTCAATTGGAATTAGGCACTTAAATATGAAATAAGTTACAATAAAAGTTGTGAAAGAAGAGTAAAATTAAAATAATCAAGTGCTTGTGCCTGATGTACCAGGTTGCATGAAGATGAGTAAGACTGCAAAAGAAGCTCAGCTCAATAGTAGCAGTTCAGATACAATTAGCAGATATCAAGTTTGTAATCTAGCACATGATCTTTGATGGTTACTCAAATCTACAAACTCTATGTTAGAAAAACTTTGCTCTTTTATTATTTTGTCATCATTTTTAATATCCATTTTAATTCTACTAGGTTTTCTTTTAAAATACGCATATATACATTCCAACATTTAAACATCCAATCATCAGTGTAAAATGACTTCTGCCCTGATATGACAGTCCACCCCATTTACCCAACCCATTTCTGGGTTTTCTTTTGATAATCTATAAATTTTAGGTCAGATTGTTATTATTAATTTTATCCCTCATCAATCATTTTTGTTGCTTTCCTCTGAAACTGTCTATAGAACAGATTTCAACGATCATTGACAATCTCTTCACACACAATACATTTTCCTTATTTGTGAGTTAGTCATTTTGATACATCATTGTTAAAATACACTTTTACAAATAGCTTATTTAGAAATGTTATGGCATGCTTTATTTGTACACTCATACATGGATATTCGATAATGTCTCTCTATTAAATTTAGTCATGCATCATGAAATTGTATCCTAGGCTTCATCTGGTTTCTCTCTTTCTTTCTCTTTCTTTCTTCTTTCTTCTTCTTTCTTGGAGGGACTTTCTTCGGAGGGATCTTCTAGGAGGATTTCTTTCGGATGCGGAGGATTGCGGGTTTTTTGAGGGGAGCTCTGGCGTTCTCGATCGGTATTTGTTGCAGGAGTCAGAGGGTAGGGGAGTAAGTTTTTCCGGGGCATTTCCTGTGCCTTTGCTGCCTTGGCCTTTGCCTTTCATTCTTCTTCCTTTCCGGCCCCTGGCTTCCTTTCCTTTCCTTTCTCTTCTCTCCTCTCCTCTCCTCTCCTCTCCTCTCCTCTCCTCTCCTCTCCCCTCCTCTCCTCTCCTTTCCTTTCTTTCCCTTTCCTTTCCTTCTTTCCTCTCCTCTCCTCTCCTTTCTTTCTTTTTTCTTTCCTTTTTGATTTCCAACTTTTATTTTAACTTCAGGGATATGTGTGAAGGATGTGCAGGTTTATTACATTGGTAAATGTGTGCCATGGTCTCTTGTTGCACAGATCATACCATCACCTAGATACTAAGATCAACAGCCATTAGCTATTCTTCCTGATGATCTCCTCCTCCCCCTGCCACCCTCCAACAAGCCTCAGTGTGTGTCGACCCCACCCACCATGTGTCCATGTGTTCTCATCTTTCAACTCCCACTTGTAAGAACACGCAGTATTTGGTTTTCTGTTACTGCATTAGTTTGCTGAGGATAATGGCCTCCAGCTCCATCCATGTCCTGCAAAACACATAATCTTAATGTATTTTATGGCTGCATAGTATTCCATGGTATATACGTACCACATTTTCTTCATTCAGTCTATCATTAATCAGCATTTAGGCTGATTTTATGTCTTTGCTATTGTGAATAGTACTGCAATGAACATATTCATGCATGTATCTTTATAATAGAATGCTTTATATTCCTTTGGGTATATACCCAGTAATGGGATTGCTGGGTCAAATGGTATTTCTGCCTCTAGGTCTTTGAGGTCTTTGAGGAATTGCCACACTCTCTTCCACAATGGTTGAACTAATTTATACTGCCACCAATAGTGTAAAAGCGTTTCTTCTGTTGTTTTTGACTTTTAAATAATAACCACAATGAGATGGTATCTCATTGTGATTTTGATCTGTATTTCTCTAATGATCAGTGATGTTGAGCTTTTGTTTGTTGGCCACGTGTATGTCTTCTTATGAGAAATGTCTGTTCATGTCCTTTGCCCACTTTTTAATGGGATTTTTTTTCTTGTAAATTTGTTTAAGTTCCTTAAAGATGCTGGATATTAGATATTTGTCACATGGTTAGATTACAAAAATTTTCCCTGTTCTGTATGTGTTCTGTTCACTCTGTTGATAGTTTCTTTTTCTGTACAGAAGCTCTTTAGTTTAATTAGATCTCATTTGTCAATTTTTGCTTTTGTTGCAATTGCTTTTATCTTTATTATGAAATATTTGCCTGTGCCTATGTCCTTAATGGTATTGCCTAGATTTTCTTCTGGAGTTTTTATAGTTTCTGGTTTCAATTTAAGTCTTTAATCCATCTTGAGTTGATTTTTATATATGGTGTAAGGCAGGTGTCCAGTTAGAAATTTCTGCATATGGCTAGCCAGTTCTTCCAGCACCATTTATTAAATAGGGAATCCTTTCCCCATTGCTTGTTTTTGTCAGATTTGTTGAAGATCAGATGGTTGTAGATGTGCAGTCTTATTTCTAGGTTTTCTATCCTGTTCCATTGGTCTATGTGTTTGTTCTTGTGTCAGTACTATGCTATTTTGGTTACTGTAGCCTTGTAGTATAGTTCAAAGTCAGGTAGCTTGATGCCTCCAGCTTTGTTCTTTCTGCTTAGGATTGTCTTGGCTATTCAGGTTCGTTTTTGGTTCCATATGAATTTTTAAATAGTTTTTTTCTAATTCTGTGAAGAATGTCAATGATAGTTTAATGGTAATAGTATTGAATCTATAAATTGTTTTGGATAGTATGACAATTTTTATGATATTGATTCTTCCTATACAGAAGCATGGAATGTTTCTCCATTTGTTTGTATCCTTTCTGATTTCTTTGAGGATTGGTTTTTAGTTATTCTTGAAGAGGTCCTTCACTTCCCTTGTTAGCTGTATTTCTATTTTTTAAAAAATTCTTTTTGTGGCAATTGTAAATTGAGTTCATTCATGATTTGGCTCTCAGCTTGCCTATATATGTATAGGAATGCTAGCAATTTTTCCACATTGATTTTGTGTCCTGAGACTTTGCTGAAGTTGCTTATCAGTTCAAGAAGTTTTTCGGCTGAGATGATAAGGTTTTCTAGATATAGGATCATGTAATGTGCAAGCAAAGATAGTTTAACTTCCTCTTTTCCTATCTGAATACACTTTATTTCTTTCTTGCCTGATTGCCCTGGCCAGAAATTCCAATACTATGTTGAATAGGAGTGATGAGAGAGGGCATCCTTGTCTTGTGCTGGTTTTCAAGGGGAATGCTTCCAGCTTCTGTCCATTCAGTATAATTTTGGCAATGGGTTTGTCAAATATAGCTTTCATTATTTTGCTGTATGTTCCTTTAATACCTAGTTTATTGAGAGTTTTTAACATGAGGGGATGTTGAATTTTATCAAAGGCCTTTTCTGCATCAATTGAGTTACTCATGTGGTTTTTGTCTTTAGATCTGTTTATGTGATGAATCACATTTATTGATCTGTGTATGTTGAACCAACCTTGTATCCCAGAAACAAAGTCCACTTGATTTGGTGGATAAGCTTTTTGATGTGCTGCTGTATTTGTTTTGTCAGTGTTTTGTTGAGGATTTTTGCATTGTTCATCAAGGATATTGGCCTGAAGTTTTCTTTTTTTTTTTTTCCTGTTCTTTTTTTTTTTGTCATATCTCTGCCAGACTTCAGTATCAGGATGATGCTGGCCTCATAGAATTAGTTAGGGAGGAGTCCATCCTTTTCCATTTTTCATAATAGTTTTAGTAGAAATGGTACCAGCTCTTCCTTGTACCTCTAGTAGAATTTAGCTGCGAATCTGTCTGGTCCTGGCCTTTTTTTTTTTTTTTTTTGGTTGGTGGGCTGTTTATTACGGACTTAATTTTAGAACCCATTATTGGTCTATTCAGAGATTCAGTTTCTTCCTTTTTCAGTCTTGGGAGGGTGTATGTGTCCAGGAATTTATCTATTTCTTCTAGATTTTCTAGTTTATGTGTATAGAGGTGTTTATAGTATTCTCTGGTGGTTGTATTTCTGTGTGGTCAGTGGTAATATCCCCCTACATTTCTCATTGTGTTTACTTAAATATTCTCTTTTTTCTTCTTTGTTAGCCTAGCATGTAGTCTATCTATTTTATTTTATTTTTTTTTTCAAAAAACCAGCTCCTGAATTTGTTGATTTTTTAAAGGTCTTTCTGTGTGTCTCTATCTCTTTCAGCTCAGCTCTGATCTTGGTTATTTCTTGTCTTCTGCTAGCTTTGGGGTTTGTTTGCTCTTGGTTCTCTAGTTTTTTTAGTTGTGATTTGAAGTTATTAACTTGAGATCTTTCTATTTTATGTGGGCATTTTAGTGCTATAAATTTCCCTCTTAACACTGCTTTAGCCATGACCCAGAGATTCTGCTACATTGTATCTTTGTTCTCATTAGTTTCAAAGAACTTCTTGATTT
Source organism: Rhinopithecus roxellana (assembly GCF_007565055.1). Lineage (NCBI taxonomy): Eukaryota > Metazoa > Chordata > Mammalia > Primates > Cercopithecidae > Rhinopithecus > Rhinopithecus roxellana. Next base: position 85,735,403 of record NC_044562.1, on the reverse strand, counting down.
CTGCCTTAATTTCATTATTTACCCAAGGATCATTCAGGAGCAGGTTGTTCAGTTTCCATGTAGTTGTGTGGTTTTGAGTGAATTTCTTATTCCTGATTTCTAATTCGATTGTACTTTGGTCTGAGAGGCTGTTAAGACTTCTGTTCTTCTGCATTTGCTGAAGAATGTTTTACCACTAATTATGTGATCAATTTTAGAATAAGTGCTATGTGGCGATGAGAAGAATGTATATTCTGTTGCTTTTAGGTGGTGAGTTCTGTAGATATCTATCAGGTTCACTTTATCCAGAGCAGAGTTCAGGTCTTGAATATCTTTGTTAATTTTCTATCTCAATGAGCTATCTAATATTGTCAGTGGGGTATTAAAGTCTCCTACTATTGTTATGTGGGAGTTTAAGTCTCTTTGAACGTGTCTGAGAACTTGCTTTATGAATCTGGGTGCTCCTGTATTGGGCACATACATATTTGGCACAGTTAGCTCTTCTTGTTGAAGATTTTCTTTCTTAAATTTTCTTTCTTTCTTTCTTTCTTTTATTTTTTGAGATGGAGTCTTGCTCTGTCACCCAGGCTGGAATGCAGAGCTCACTGCAACCTCCACCTCCTGGGTTCAAGCCTCATGCCTCCGACAGGCCTCAACCTCCTGAGTAGCTGGGCTTACAGGCATGCACTACCATGCCTAGGTAATTTTTGCATTTTTAGTACAGATGGGGTTTTGTCATGTTGACCAGGCTGGTCTTGAACTCCTGGCCTTAAGTGATCTGCCCACCTGGGCTTCCCAAAATATTGGGATTATAGGTGTGAGTCATCATGCCTGAACCTTCTATCTTTTTAAAATCCTTGTTATTTAAAGTCTATTTTGTCAGAAAGTAGGAACTGCAACTCCTGCTTCTTTCTCTTTTCCATTTGCTTGGTAAATTTTACTCCATCTTTTTATTTTGAGCCCATGTGTGTCTTTGCATGTGAGATGAGTCTCTTCAAGGTAGCATACTATAGGTCTTCGTTTTTTATCCAGCTTGCCATTCTGTGTCTTTTCATTGGGTCATATAGCCCATTTACAGTTCAGGTTAGCATTGTTATATGTGGATTTGATTCTGTCACCATGATGCTAGCTGGTTATTTTGCAGACTTGTTTATGTGATTTCTTCATAGTGTCACTGGTCTGTGTACTTCAATGTGTTTGTGTAGAGGCTGATAATGGTTTTTCCTTTCCATATTTAGTGCTTCCTTTAGGAGCTCTTGCAGAGGAGGTCTGGTGATAACAAATTCCCTCAAATTCCTTTGCTTGTCTGAAAAGGATCTTATTTCCCCTTCACTTATGAAGTTTAGCTTGGCCAGATAGGAAATTCTGGGTTGGAAATTCTTTTCTTTAAGCATGTTGAATATTGGCTCCCAATCTCTACTAGCTTGTAGGGTGTCTGCTGAGAGGTCCACTATTAGTCTAATTGGCTTCTCTTTGTGGGTGACCAGGCCTTTCTCTCTTGCTGTCCTTAACACTTTTTTCTTTCATTTCAACCTTGGAGAATCTGATGATTTTGTGCCTTGGGGATGATCTTCTCATGGAGTATCTTACTGGGGTTCTCTGCATTTCCTGAATTTGAATGTTGGCCTGTCTGGGTAGGTTGGGAAAGTTCTCCTGCATGATATCCTGAAGTATGTTTTCAAACTTTATTCCATTCTCCCTGTCTCTTTCAGGTACCCCAATCATTCGTAGATTCAATTTCTTTACATAATGCCATATTTCTCAGAGGTTTTGTTCATTCTTTTTCATTCCTTTTCTCTCTATTCTTGTCTGCCTGTCTTATTTCAGAAAGAAAGTCTTCATGCTCTGAGATTATTTTCTCCCCTTGGTGTATTTTGCTATTGATACTTGTGATTGCATTATGAAGTTCTTGTACTGTGATTTTCAGCTCTAACAGGTCAGTTACATTCCTCTCTAAAGTGGCTGTTTTGGCCGTCAGCTCCTGTATTGTTTTATCATGTTTCTTATCTTCTTGGCATTGGGTTACAACATGCTTCTTTAGCTCAGTAAAGTTTGTTATTACCCACCTTCTGAAACCTGTTTCTGTCATTTCAGCCACCTCAGTCTCAGCCCAGTTCTAAACCCTTCCTGGAGAGGTATCGTGATCATTTGGTAGAAAAGCGGCACTCTGATTTTTTTAGTTTTCAGCATTTTTGCATTGATTCTTTCTCATGTTTGTGAGCTTATCTACCTTCAATCTTCTAGACTGCTGACCTTTGGATGGGGTTTTGTATTTTGTTATTGTTGTTGTTATTTGTTTTTCTTTCAACAGTCTGGCCATTCTTCTTTAGGGCTGCTGAAGTTTGCTAGGTGTTCAGACCCCAGTTGCCTCAGTTTTTTCCCCACCTGGAGGTATCACAAGTGAAGGCTGTGAAACAGCAAAGATGGCAGACTGCCCCTTCCTCTGGGAATTCCATCCCAGAGGGGTACTGACCTATTTCCAGCCTGAGCACAACTGTAGGAGGTAGCTAGAGACCCTGGTTGGAAGGTCTCACCCAGTCAGAAGGAACAGGATTAGAGACCTGCTTAAAGAAGCAAACTGGCTACTTTTTGGTAGTGCAGCTGTGCTGTGTAGGAGATCCCTTCAGCCCCCAATCAGTTTGGGCTCTCCCAGGCCTCAGGCTGAACCAGCTGAGAAGACTGAACTTCTTTCCTTCTTTTTCTTGAAACTTGTCATGCTAGAGAAGTCTGAGATCAGTCTGATTTTGGTCACTTTGTATTTGCTTATTCTATGTGTAAGATTTTTTACTTTATGCTTGAAATTTTAAAATACAGCAAGATATACCTATGTTTTTTTGTTAACATTGATCACTGTATGTTGAGTTTATTCACCTTTTCAGATTAATGCTGATTTATTCTGGCCCCATTCAAAATAGATAACTCAGCATGATGACCTACCTCTTCTTCCCCAAGTCCCATAAACAGCAACAACAACAACAGCAGAAAGAAAACAATACACTGCATCATTGGAAAGTCATGAAGGTGTCCACAGAGCTGTGGAAGTTACCACCTTAAAATCTGACAGAAGTAATTTAGTTTTCAAAGGAACCCAAGGATTAGCTCAAGATAAATAGCTGCTTTCTTTACTGGTCAAAACTCTTTCCATATGCTTTTTATTGTCTATAAAATCCTTACTTTCTGAGCTGTGGATTGAATATCATCTAGTTTTCTAGAGCTTCAGTATCTATCTTTAGTACGTGTCTCTAAAATGGAATTTCTGATAAAAGATACCCTTAAAGTTGATCCAGAGAAGTAGGGGCAATGTCTGACGAGCTTATGAATACATGAATTATTTAAACAATTTACTACCAAAACATTATCCTCTAACTTGTATTGTTCCTGGAGGTGGACAATGGTAATAGGATCCTACATTTATTTTTAAGCAAACAGGAATTCCCACTGGACTGAATAAATGAACTATATCTACTACAACTATTGATGTGATTTCACATCTACAAACATGAACAGACAATAAGGAAAGCATAATGACTGAAGAAGAGTGGCATCTGAAACACATCTAACTCAACAAATAGTAGAACAAACTCTCAATAATTACAGCTAATAGAGGGAATCAAATCAACTTTGAAATAATTGTGGTTAATGTTAGCTAGGGAGTTAACAGACTTTTGTACCTATTACAAAAGGAAGACTGCCATGAAAAAGAAGCAGAATTCTTAGAAATCTGAAGTATGTATGCTAGAAAATTCTACTGTGGAAATATTATAGGACAGAGTGCCAAATGAGAAGTATGTAGTCAATCATAAGAAAGAGGAAGTAGAGTCACTGGTTCCAACAGCTTTTTAACAGGGAAAACCCAAGAGAATAGAAAGAAAAGGAATGACCCAGTAAATCATAGAAGAAACCTTTTCTGAGCAGAATGAAGACATTTTTGTTATAAGAATTTAAAACAGGACTAAAATAAAAACTAAAACAACAAAAGCTAAAAGGCAAACAATGCAAAATAAGGAAACCTTCACCAAGAAATATTCTGGCTGGATACAGTGACTCACGCCTGTAATCCCAGCACTTTGGGAGACGGAGGTGGGAGGATCTCTTGAGCCCAGGAATTTGAGATCAGTCTGAACAAGCTAATGAGACCCTGTCTCTACAAAAAATTATTTTAAAAAAATAGTCAGGGGTGGTGGCATGTGCCTGTAGCACCAGCTACTCAGGAGCTTGAGGTGGGAGGATCACTTGAGACATGGATCTCAAGTCTGCAGTGAGCCATGATCATGCCAACTGCACTCCAACCTGGGTAAAAAAAAAAAAAAAAAAAAAAAAAAAAAAAAAAAAAAAAAAAAAAAAGAAGAAGAAGAAGAAAGAAAGAGAGAAGCATTCTAAGCAAATTTTCTTTTATTTAATTTTTATTTTTTATTATACTGTAAGTTCTAGGGTACATGTGCACAACATGCAGGTTTGTTACATATGTATACATCTGCCATGTTGGTGTGCTGCACCCATTAACTGGTCGTATACATTAGGTATATCTCCTAATGCTATCCCTACCCCACCCCCTACCCTACAACAGGTGCCGGTGTGTGATGTTCCCCTTCCTGTGTCCAAGTGTTCTCATTGTTCAGTTCCCACCTATGAGTGAAAACATGCGGTGTTTGGTTTTCTGTTCTTGCGATAGTTTGCTGAGAATGATGGTTTCCAGCTGCATCCATGTCCCTACAAAGGAAATAAAGTCATCCTTTTCTATGGCTGCATAGTATTCTGCAGTGTATATGTGCCACATTTTCTTAATCCAGTCTGTCACTGATGGACATTTGGGTTGGTTCCAAGTCTTTGCTATGGCAAACAGTGCCACAATAAGCATACATGTGCAAGTGTCTTTATAGCAACATGATTTATAATCCTTTGGGTATATACCCAGTAATGGGATGGCTGGGTCAAATGGTATTTCTAGTTCTAGATCCTTGAGGAATCGCCACACTGTCTTCCACAATGGTTGAACTAGTTTACAGTCCCACCAACAGTGTAAAAGTGTTCTTCTTTCTCTACATCCTCTCCAATACCTGTTGTTTCCTGACTTTTTAATGATCACCATTCTAACTGGTATGAGACAGTATCTCATTGTGGTTTTGATTTGCATTTCTCTGATGGCTAGTGATGATGAGCATTTTTTCATGTGTCTGTTGGCTGAATAAATGCCTTCTTTTGAGAAGTGTCTGTTCATATCCTTTGCCGACTTTTTGATGGGGTTGTTTGTTCGTTTGTTTGTAAATTTGTTTGAGTTCTTTGTAGTTTCTGGATATTAGCCCTTTGTCAGATGAGTAGATTGCAAAACTTTTCTCCCATTCTGTAGGTTGCCTGTTCACTCTGATAGTAGTTTCTTTTGCTGTGCAGAAGCTCTTTGGTTTAATTACATCCCATTTGTCTATTTTGGCTTTTGTTGCCATTGTTTTTGGTGTTTTAGACATGAAGTCTTTGCCCATGCCTAGGTCCTGAATGGTATTGCCTAGGTTTTCTTCTAGGGTTTTTATGGTTTTAGGTCTAACATTTAAGTCTCTAATCCATCTTGAATTAATTTTTGTATAAGGTGTAAGAAGAGCTCCAGTTTCAGGTTTCTCCTTATGGCTAGTCAGTTTTCCCAGCACCGTTTATTAAATAGGGAATCGTTTCCCCATTTCTTGTTTTTGTCAAGTTTGTCAAAGATCAAATGATTGTAGATGTGTGGTATTATTTCTGAGGGCTCTGTTCTGTTCCATTGGTCTATATCTCTGTTTTTGTACCAGTACCATGCTGTTTTGGTTACTGTAGCCTTGTAGTATAGTTTGAAGTCAGGTAGCATGATGCCTCCAGCTTTGTTCTTTTGGCTTAGGATTGTCTTGGCAATGTGGGCTCTTTTTTGGTTCCATATGAACTTTAAAGTGATTTTTTCCAATTCTGTGAAGAAAGTCATTGGTAGCTTGATGGGGATGGTATTGAATCTATAAATGACCTTGGGCAGTATGGCCATTTTCACGATATTGATTCTTCCTATCCATGAGCATGGAATATTCTTCCATTTGTTTCTGTCTTCTTTTATTTCCTTGAGCAGTGGTTTGTAGTTCTCCTTGAAGTGGTCCTTCACATCCCTTGTAAGTTGGATTCCTAGGTATTTTATTCTCTTTGAAGCAATTGTGAATGGGAGTTCACTCATGATTTGACTCTGTTTGTCTGTTATTGGTGTATAAGAATGCTAGTGACTTTTGCACATTGATTTTGTATCCTGAGACTCTGCTGAAGTTGCTTATCAGCTTAAGGAGATTTTGGGCTGAGACAATGGGGTTTTCTCAATATACAATCAGGTCAACTGCAAACAGGGACATTTTGACTTCCTCTTTTCCTAATTGAATACCCTTTATTTCTTTCTCTTGCCTGATTGCCCTGGCCAGAACTTCCAACACTATGTTGAATGGGAGTGGTGAGAGAGGGCATCCCTGTCTTGTGCCAGTTTTCAAGGGGAATGCTTCCAGGTTTTGCCCATTCAGTATGATATTGGCTGTGGGTTTGTCGTAAATAGCTCTTATTATTTTGAGACACATTCCATCAATACCGAATTTATTGAGAGTTTTTATCATGAAGGGCTGTTGAATTTTGTTGAAGGCCTTTTCTGCATCTATTGAGATAATCATATGATTTCTGTCTTTGGTTCTGTTTATATGCTGGATTACGTTTACCGATTTGCGTATGTTGAACCAGCCTTGCATTCCAAGGATGAAGCCCACTTGATCATGGTGGATAAGCTTTTTGATGTGCTGCTGGATTCTGTTTGCCAGTATTTTATTGAGGATTTTTGCATCGATGTTCATCAGGGATACTGGTCTAAAATTCTCTTTTTTTGTTGTGTCTCTGCCCAGGCTTTGGTATCAGGATGATGTTGGCTTCATAAAATGAGATAGGAAGGATTCCCTCTTTTTCTATTGATTGGAATAATTTCAGAAGGAATGGTACTAGTTCCTCCTTGTACCTCTGGTAGAATTCAGCTGTGAATCCATCTGGTCCTGGACTTTTTTTGGTTGGTAGGCTATTAATCATTGCCTCAATTTCAGAGCCTGTTATTGGTCTATTCAGGGATTCAGCTTCTTCCTGGTTTAGTCTTGGGAGAGGGTATGTGTCCAGGAATTTATCCATTTCTTCTAGGTTTTCTAGTTTATTTGCACTGAAGTGTTTATAGTATTGTCTGATGGTAGTTTGTATTTCTGTAGTGTCGGAGGTGATAGCCCCTTTATCATTTTTTATTGCGTCTATTTGGTTCTTCTCTCTTTTACTCTTTATTAGTCTTGCTAGAGGTCTATCAATTTTGTTGATCTTTTCAAAAAACCAGCTCCTGGATTCATTGGTTTTTTTGAAGAGTTTTTTGTGTCTCTATCTCCTTCAGTTCTGCTCTGAACATAGTTATTTCTTGCCTTCTGCTAGCTTTTGAATGTGTTTCCTCTTGCTTCTCTAGTTCTTTTAATTGTGATGTTAGGGTGTCAGTTTTATATCTTTCCTGCTTTCTCTTGTGGGCATTTAGTGTTATAAATTTCCCTCTACACATTCCTTTAAATGTGTCCCAGAGATTTTGGAATGTTGTGTCTTTGTTCTCATTGGTTTCAAAGAACATCTTTATTTCTGCCTTCATTTTGTTATGTACCCAATAGTTATTCAGGGGCAGGTTGTTCAGTTTCCATGTAGTTGAGCGGTTTTGATTGAGTTTCTTTATCCTGAGTTCTACTTTGATTGCACTGTGGTCTGAGAGACAGTTTGTTATAATTTCTATTCTTTTACATTTGCTGAGGAGTGCTTTACTTCCAACCATGTGGTCAATTTTGGAATAAGTGCAATGTGGTGCTGAGAAGAATGTATATTCTGTTGATTTGGGGTGGAGAGTTCTGTAGATGTCTATTAGGCCTGCTTGTTGCAGAGTTGAGTTAAATTCCTGGATATCCTTGTTAACTTTCTGTCTCGTTGATCTGTCTAATGTTGACAGTGGGGTGTTGAAGTCTCCCATTATTATTGTATGGGAGTCTAAGTCTCTTTGTAAGTCTCTAAGGACTTGCTTTATGAATCTGGGTGCTCCCATATTGGGCGCATATATATTTAGGATAGTTAGCTCTTCCTGTTGAATTGATCCCTTTACCATTATGTAATGGCCTTCTTTGTCTCTTTTGATCTTTGATGGTTTAAAGTCTGTTTTATCAGAGACTAGTATTGCAACCCCTGCTTTTCTTTGTTCTCCATTTGCTTGGTAGATCTTCCTCCATCCCTTTATTTTGAGCCTGTGTGTGTTTCTGCATGTGAGATGGGTCTCCTGGATACAGCACACTGATGGGTCTTGACTCTTTATCCAATTTGCCAGTCTTTGTCTTTAAATTGGAGCATTTAGTCCATTAACATTTAAGGTTAATATTGTTATGTGTGAACTTAATCCTGTCATTATGATGTTAGCTGGTTATTTTGCTCGTTAGTTGATGCAGTTTCTTCCTAGCATCGATGGGCTTTACATTTTGGCATGTTTTTGCAGTGACTGGTACCAGTTGTTTCTTTCCATGTTTAGTGCTTCCTTCAGGATCTCTTGTAGGGCAGGCCTGGTGGTGACAAAATCTCTCAGCATTTGCTTGTCTGTAAAAGATTTTATTTCTTCTTCACTTATGAAACTTAGTTTGGCTGGATATGAAATTAGGGGTTGAAAATTCTTTTCTTTAAGAATGTTGAATATTGGCCCCCATTCTTCTCTGGCTTGTAGAGTTTCTGCTGAGAGATCTGCTGTTAGTCTGATAGGCTTCCCTTTGTGGGTAACCCAACTTTTCTCTCTGGCTGTCTGTAACGTTTATTCCTTCATTTCAACTTTGGTGAACCTGACAATTATGTGTCTTGGAGTTGCTCTTCTTGAGGAGTATCTTTGTGGCATTCTCTGTATTTCCTGAATTTGAATGTTGGCCTGCCTTGGTAGATTGTGCAATTTCTCCTGGATAATATCCTGCAGAGTGTTTTCCAACTTGGTTCCATTCTCCCCGTCACTTTCATGTACACCAATCAGGCGTAGATTTGGTCTTTTCTCATAGTCCCATATTTCTTGGAGGCTTTGTTCATTTATTTTTACTCTTTTTACTCTAAACTTCTCTTCTAGCTTCATTTCATTCATTTGATCTTCAATCACTGATACTCTTTCTTCCAGTTGACCGAGTTGGTTACTGAAGTTTGTGCATTTGTCATGTAGTTCTCGTGTCATGGTTTTCATCTCTATCAGGTCATTTAAGGACTTCTCTGCATTGGTTATTTTAGTTAGCCATTCATCTAATCTTTTCTCAAGGATTTTAGCTTCTTTGCAATGGATTTGAACTTCCTCCTTTAGCTCAGAGAAGTTTGAGTGTCTGAAGTATTCTCTCAACTCGTCAAAGTCATTCTCCATCCAGCTTTTTTCCATTGCTGGCGAGGAGCTGCATTCCTTTGGAGGGGGAGAGGCACTCTGATTTTTAGAATTTCCAGCTTTTCTGTACTGCTTTTTCTCCATCTTTGTGGTTTTATCTGCCTTTGGTCTTTGATGATGGTGGTGTACAGATGGGGTTTTGGTGTGGATGTCCTTTCTGTTTGTTATTTTTCCTTCTAAAAGTCAGGACCCTCAGTTGCAGGTCTGTTGGAGTTTGCTTGAGGTCCACTCCAGACCCTGTTTGCCTAGGTATCAGCAGTGAAGGCTGCAGAAGAGTCAACATTGCTGAACAGCAAATGTTGCTGTCTGATCATTCCTCTAGAAGCTTCGTCTCAGAGGTGCACCTGGCCATGTGAGCTCTGAGGTGTCAGTCTGCCCCTAGTGGGGGATGTCTCCCAGTTAGGCTACTCGGGGGTCAGGGACCCACTTGAGCAGACAGTCTGTCCATTCTCAGATCTCAAACTCCATGCTGGGAAAACCACTACTCTCTTCAAAGCTGTCAGACAGAGACATTTACATCTGCAGAGGTTTCTGCTGCCTTTTGTTTGGCTATGCCCTGTCCCCAGAGGTGGAGTCTACAGAGGCAGGAAGGCCTCTTTGAGCTGCAGTTCCAGCTTCTTGGACTATTTGTTTACCTACTTAAGCCTCAGCAATGGCGGGTGCCCCTCCCCCAGCCTCGCTGCCACCTTGCAGTTAGGTCTCAGACTGCTGTGCTAGCAATGAGGGAGGCTCCGTGGGCGTGCGACCCTCTGAGTCAGGCACAGGATATAATCTGATGGTGTGCCATTTGCTAAGACCCTTGGTAAAGCGTAGTATTAGGGTGGGAGTGACCCGATTTTCAAGGTGTTGTGTGTCACGGTTTCCCTTGGCTAGGAAAGGGAATTCCCTTCCCCCTTGTGCTTCCTGGGTGAGGCGATGCCTGGCCCTGCATTGGCTCTAGCTCGTTGGGCTGCACCCACTGTCCTGCACCCACTGTCTGACACGCCCCAGTGAAATGAACCTGGTACCTCAGCTGGAAATGCAGAAATCACCCATCTTCTGTGTCGCTCACACTGGGAGCTGGAGGCTGGAGCTGTTCCTATTTGGCCATCTTGGCATGGATCCCTTAGCAAATTTTCTTAAAGAGAAAAGCATGCAATTTTTTTTTCAGTGGGAAAAAGAGAATTTATAAGAAATAAGAACAAAAAGCTATTTTTAAAAATTTGATGGGATGCTAAAAGACAATAGAGAATGTCTTCAAAACTGTGAGGGAAGATGTTTATAAAACCAGAGTTTTATGCCTGACCAAGATGGAATTCCATACCAACCTGAAAGAATTATTTTGTGATATTCTCATGTCAAATAATGCTTTGGTTCATTTGGGGACTTAAGCATAACCTAAAGGACTGAGCTTCTTTCTGTTTTCCTTTCTGCCATCTTCAGAAGGGGGCTTGTCTTCAGATCAGAAGATAGTTGGAAGATGGCATCAACTTTTCTGGATTACCATATCTGGTTAGAACAACACGCAGTGGAAAAAGAGAGTCTGTGTCTTTGTGTGTGTGTGTGTGTGTGTGTGCGCATGCACGCACATGCACTTGCGTGTGTGTTTTAATCAATAAAGATGTTTCCCAGTAACCTTCAGGTAGATTTAGCTTCACAAGACAGAAATAACATCACATGACCAAGATTAAAGCGATCACAGTTTAAAGGAGTGAGACTCGACTTGAACCAATAACAAATAATTCCCATGGGACCTGCCTGCTCTGAAGCATGTGGGTGTGCAGCAGAGAATGAATACTTAAATTAGGGCAAGGTTCTTTTACAAAGGGTGGGAAGAGAGACATATGAATGCTGACAGAAAATATTCAAGCTACTAAAACAATAAATAAGGATTCAATAAATTTTATTGAATTCGATTTTAAAAACTAAATGCACAAAAAGAGCAATAGCAATAAGGCATAAACAATTTAAAAAGTAATATGTCAAGAATAAATTTAACATATCAATGAACACAGTACGTATAAATGGATCAAATTCAACTTTTAATGCATATTTAGTATGGGTAAAAAAAGAATACACACACACACACACACACACACACACACACACACACAATTTAGAAGAGAATTACCCAAAAGAAAATGCCATTATATTTCAAAACAAAGTTCACTTAAAAATTAAAAAAAATTTAAAATGACATAGAAAGTTTAAAAATAAACAGAAGAATGCTAATGAAAAGAAAGTAGATATGACTATGTAAGTAATAGACTATACATGATGCAATCTACCAAGCTAGGAGCTAGGAGGTAAAATAATGAATTTTTATGTTGGAAATAATATAGCATCCAGTACATAGAAAAATGTTAGAAATGCAAGGAAAAATGTAAGATTTCAATGAGTAAAAGACTTCAAGATGGTTATCTGAGTATTCAAAAGGTCATTTTCACAAATACTATATAAATAAGGATTTAGAACTTAACTAACACAATAAATAAAATAAACATGCATAAACTATGCGCACACATTTTTCAAATGTGTATACAAAATACATAAAAATTGTCCTTGAGTACATGGCAATTACTGTGTACCAGGTACTAATCTAAGCATTAGCCTGTACTCTTAACCATTATGCTAGGCCACAAAGACCTAGCATCTGAAATAAATTCTTCAAAGCAGAAGTCATATTGTGTGTGATTTCTGACCATAGTGTAATAAAATTAGGAGATAGGATCAAACAAAAATAAAAAATATCAATTGACTTAATCATTTTAAAACCCTCAATAAATAATTCTTGGGTTAAAAGGAAAATAAAAATTCAAATAAATTATTTCAAAATGAAGCATGATAGCATTACAAATAAAATCTCTATGATTTGGACAAAATTATTGCTGAGAGAAGAAAATTATGATCTTAAATTTTTTATAAGGAAAAAGGAAAGATGAAAACTGAATGGAGTATTCAACTCAATGAGCTGGAAAAATAATAAGAAAGTAAACAAAATGAAAATAGGAGAAAGTTAATAAACATAAAAGCAGAAATCCATGAACTAGAACACAAACCACCAGACTTAAAAACAGAACACTTGATTAATAAGACTAAAAGTTGTTTCTTTGGAAAAAATAAAATACACCAATTTTTGGCAAGTTTGACTAAGGAAAATAGATTTTAAAAGCATTATTATAAAGAAACATTGCAGAATTATGGATATAGGCTAGATTTTAAAAGAAAATTTATTCCTCAATAAATATAAATTGCCAAGAGCCTCCAAAAGACACAGAAGTCTAGATAGATCAGAAATCATAAAATAAATTAAAAAGCTAGTCAGAGTTCTGTCCTTGAATAAACATTAGACCTGGACAGTCTATAAAAGAGACTTACCAACATCTTTCCTATCATGTACACTCTATGGCCCTTGAATACAGATTGGAAACTTCTCCACTCATTTTATAAGACAAAACTATTATGATACTAATAATTAGATTGTGAATATAGAAATAAATAGATCTATCTCACTTCTGAAGAGAGTGAAAGGTTCTGAGAGAATAAAACTGAACAACTTAAATCCAACAGTGTATGCATAACAATGCAGTAGGATTCCAAGTAGGGCGGGTTTAAGTTTAGGAACTCGAAAATGTAGTTGGCGACTTTTTTTTTTTTTTATTTTTTATTTTTTATTATACTTTAAGTTCTAGGGTACATGTGCATAACGTGCAGGTTTGTTACATATGTATACTTATGCCATGTTGGTGTGCTGCACCCATCAACTCGTCAGCACCCATCAATTCATCATTTATATCATGTATAACTCCCCAATGCAATCCCTCCCTCCTCCCCCCTCCCCCCTCCCCATGATAGGCCCCAGTGTGTGATGTTCCCCTTCCCGAGTCCAAGTGATCTCATTGTTCAGTTCCCACCTATGAGTGAGAACATGCGGTGTTTGGTTTTCTCTTCTTGTGATAGTTTGCTGAGAATGATGGTTTCCAGCTGCATCCATGTCCCTACAAAGGACGCAAACTCATCCTTTTTTATGGCTGCATAGTATTCCATGGTGTATATGTGCCACATTTTCTTAATCCAGTCTGTCACAGATGGACATTTGGGTTGATTCCAAGTCTTTGCTATTGTGAATAGTGCTGCAATAAACATACGTGTGCATGTGTCTTTGTAGTAGAATAATTTATAATCCTTTGGGTATATACCCAGTAGTGGGATGGCTGGGTCACATGGTACATCTAGTTCTAGATCCTTGAGGAATTGCCATACTGTTTTCCATAATGGTTGAACTAGTTTACAATCCCACCAACAGTGTAAAAGTGTTCCTATTTCTCCACATCCTCTCCAACACCTGTTGTTTCCTGACTTCTTAATGATTGCCATTCTAACTGGTGTGAGATGGTATCTCATTGTGGTTTTGATTTGCATTTCTCTGATGGCGAGTGATGATGAAGAAAAACTGCAGTATCAACTTAAAAGACTCTAAACAGGTATTCCTGAGCTCAGTCTAAGACTAGAGGAAATCTCCCTTGCCATGATAAAAATATCTATTAGGAAGATTTCACCAATATGGTGAAAATCAGAAGGATTCTAGTTAACTGAAAACAAAAATAATAGCAAAGGTGATCATCACTGCCACAGAAGGCAAACCATGCGCAGGTATGTTTACTGTTCTAATAATTTTCTCACATGTTATCTGATTGACTCTTTGCAATATCGCTCTCTGGCAGATACTATTATTATTAAAACAACAATATTAAAATGAAGAAATGAAGCTATTGAGGTCTTTCTATTTATTTAATCTTTAACATTGTATTGATATCTTAGGCAATTCAGTGAGATGGGAAAAATAAGTAGGTATGTAAGATCCCAATTTTTGTCACAGATAAAGTGAACGTCAATTGGAACATTCAAGAGTCAACTGAACAGTATTATAAAAAGTGGGTTCAGTAATGTGATCACTATTCCACAACTGGGATTTTCCTTGCTTCTTAAATAAATAGCTAGAACAAAGTAATAGGGGGAAAATCAGTTTAAAATAACCATGAAACCTACAAAACCTAAAATATATAGGGGTAAATTGAAAAAAGTTGTGCAAAGCGTAAATGATGAAAGCTACAAAATTTCATGGAAAGACAGAAAAGTACATTTAGACTCCTTTTTAAGTTGTTGTCATTTGATCAGATGTTTCATCTCGTACTTTAAAGAGGTCACGTCTTCTTGAATGTCATCAGGAACATGAAAAAGGTACTTTCTAAAATTTAGTGCTTTTTTGGTAGCTAACCTTTGCTTAAACACACTTCTCTTCTGATTTAGTCACTATCTTCTGCCTTATTTTATGTTTCAGATTCCTTTCATTTGTGTGTGTGTGTGTGTGTGTGTGTGTGTGTGAGATGATAGTCATTTTTGTTGTTCTTTTGCTGATTCTTCCTCCTTGAATAGGAAGAAAATAGCTCTCATTGGTGTGCTTTGCAGCCCTCGTGGTTGGTATTGGCCCCTCTCTGATTTGAAGTTTAAGGAGGTGTTTGCTGTGTGCATCCTGAGCTTAGTGTGCAGTGCTCAGGCCTTATTTATCTGGCATGGCTCTCCTGGGCTGTGGAGATTCGTGACAAGATGGTCAGGATGATCATTGCTGAGTACATTAATGCACGCTGTAGCCTTCTCTGTCCAGTGGAGCTGCGGGACTATCTAACTAGAGTTTACAGTGCTCTACTCTTACAATCTCCTGTGTTTGCCCTTTCAGAAGATTGAATTTCTCTCTCAGGATGAAATCCTCCATCACATACCAACTGTTGTCTTCAAAAGTCAATATGGAAAGATAACAATTAAATGATGGAAATTGAGATGTACAAAATTATAGGAAGAATGCCTTATTTCCCCTTGTCTTGTGGAAAATCCTGTTTCTGAGCTAGATGGAGGCCATTCTAAGTAAGTGAAAACCCTTTAGTTCTGCCTCAGAAACTTTCAGTTAGTCACAGGCAGGATGGGGTGGGAATCTGATGTTGATAACTGATCATTCCTCATAGCTTACAGTGCTATGAAACTATTTTACCTTTTCAGGATTTAATCAGTATTTCAATAGGAAGATGAGGGTAAGTGAAATAAAACAGTCTTTCTTTATATTTAGTTATTATTTTGGTTTAGAAATAAGATTATTTTATTTTCCAAATATAAAAGCAATGTATGTTCATTAGATAGCATTTGGAAAACAGAAGAGTGATGGAAAGAAGACAATTAAAATTCAGCCACACAAAAGAAAATTACAAGAGCATTTTAATTTATATTCTTTGATTTTTTTTCCTGTATCTAATTTGTTCATAGCTTTGATCATATTATATAAACAAATTTTTATATATTTTTTTACTAATCATTGTACACATATTTTACCTTGGTACAAATGATTCATTAACATCATTTTAAAGAAAGTACATTTTATGAGGTTAGGAACCTTACCTGCTATGTTCATAACTGTATCCAAAAGACAAGCATGATACCCGGCACATGAGAGGGAATACATAAATATCTTTGGGAAAAATTAATTGCATAACCTTCCTTTATTTAATCATTGACTAGCTGTTGAACATTAATATCATTTTATATTTTCTATTATTAATAATTTTCTATTGAACAAATCTGGGTAAAGGAGTTTATTTCTGAACTTTACCATGTTCCTTGTCATAAATCCTTAGAAGTTTAATGTTTATGGAACTGTGTAAACATTGGTAAGTCTCTTGATATAAAAATAAAATATTAATAACATTTAATTCGATACCAATCAGGCTTTTTTGAGAAAAAAAACTGAGGAGTTTTTTCTTCATAATGAATCATTGTGATTTTTTAATAAATATTATGGATTATAATATTATTAGGTACCTTTCATTATTTCAATTATTAAAACAAATTACAAAGCTACTTTTAATTTTAAAAAGTTTTTAAAATTTACATTAGTTTTATCTAATTATTTCATTATAGTAATCAAAATTTGGCTCAACAAGTTGAACTTAAAAAAATGGTACTTTATTCTTGGCTAAAAGAAGAAAATATTCAAACAGCTTTACATTAACTCCCAAAAGATGTTTATTTGCTTTCATAACACATTCTATGTAACACTAAAGGCTAGCTGGAAATGTACTTAATGTCTATTTTTGACATTCTCAATATAATAAATTGAACAAATGAAAATACCCATAAAATGTTATAGAGGTAGATGAAAAATAATTTGGTTTTTACCAGTGTGAATTCTACTTTGCCATATGCTGTTGAATGCTTCACTATGTAATTAATATAAAACTATGGTATTTTTTAAATCTATGTGAGCTAAAACCTCTGGGATGTTGGGGAAAGGATATTTATCAACATGAAGTAAAAATAAATAATTATCTAAACCTTTAATCCAGTCAGTGCCATGAAAAAATAAAATCAAATCAGTTAATAGATCTGGGGAGAGATTTTCTTTTTGCATTTGAAGGTGATATTTATGAACTATCATTGGTATATCAGACACTTCTACTGTTTTTCTAATATCACTGATAGATTTGTGGTCTTGCTCATTCACAAAACATTTGGTTAGAGTTAAGGGATTCAGTCTGTGGCCACAGAACAGAGGGAATCCATGAACCCTCAGATGTATTAAATCCAGCATTTAGCTGTCAATTAGTGCAGTGCTCTGGCCAACAGAATACCTAAAAAGATCAATGACTGACTTTTACATTTTTCAGACAGAAACTTTGGCATAATATACAGAAGAGCTCTGTGTCTTAGTAGGTATATTCCTTTGAAGTTTCTCTGTTAATATATTTGCTGGAGGGGAACAACTAATCATGACTTCATTTTGGTTATGTAATAGTCCAGCTCTTTCTAGAACATTAGGTGGCATGTAGTTCTTAAAGATATAACAGTGAAAAATTTTAGGTATTCTTTCTCCTCATAGCGATATAATTGGCTAAAAATGTTAATTTTCAAACATCTTTACATTAACTTCAAAAGACATTTATTTGCTTCCACAAATATTCTGAGCATAACACCGAGGTATCCCCATAGATATAGATAATATAGATATAGATATAGATATAACCTATAGATACAGATACAGTTAGCTAAAATACATTGTGAATGCCACAAAATGTAGTGCAAGTCCAAACATGTTTAAAAAAATTCACTTCCAAAGCCTGATAATCTAAGGCGGGACTGCTCTGGCTGAGCCAGGGCCTGGTCAAGGCAGAGCTGGGAGCCTGTAGGGTGGTAAGTCTCTTCTCTGAGATGTTGACTCTGAGGCTGTCCTAGGCAAGATGGCTTCTACTCACACTTTGTGGTTTGCAAGGCAGGAAGTTTTGATGGTAGTTGCATGGATCATTGGAAACATAGTGTACTACCATTGACAATCCAGGCAAAGAGAAGGGCTTGGCAATTTTGTTTTAGTACACAAGATTGAGCAATCTGATTGGCCTTAATTTTTTGCAGTGCAAATTAGAAAAACCCTCTAATACTGGGGAAAATAGGAAATGACCCATTGTTTTAAATAGTTTTGGAAATACACCTATGAGATATATTTTTATTTGTCTTTTAGGAGATCTTTGAATCATAAAAAGGTGAACTTTTTCCAATTAAAGTGTATCTGCCTATCTTGATGGCTATTTATGCTATTGGATTCAATTTTATCGCTGCTATTGCTGATGGTACAGGAACTTACAGGTTTTGAAAGCTCTTCAGCGCATGACTTGGCTTTGTTGGCTTCTCATTTTCTATTTAAAGAGATATTTAGGAATTACTAAATTATATAAGAACTCTGGGAGCAAAAGAATTGTTAAAGCGAAGGCTCAAAAAAATTGGACAAAGGCACTAAAATAACTATGATATTCTAAATAATTATATGGAAGTAAAAATGATGTGTTTTGATTTATGCTTGAAAACAAAACATAATTACTTCTCTTCTTCCATTTTAATCTATACAAGTCTATCAAAATTTTAGTCATTTCCCTTACTCATCTGTATTAGTTATCTTTTGCTGCATAACAAAATATTCTTAAATTTAGTGGCTTAAAACAACCCCATTTATTATTGCAGTTTCTCTGGGCCAGGAATCCAAGCACACTTGGCTGGGCCCTTTGGCTTTCAAGGTGACATCAGGGCATGGACTCACAACATGCATTTCATCAGAACAGCAAGTAAGGAGAACCAGAAAGAGAGAATGCTGTCAAGATGGAAGTAACCATCACTTATAACCCAATCCCAGAAGTAAATCCATCACTTGTGCCATAGTTTATTGTTAGAAGTCAGTCACTCTTTCTAGCCAACACATTTAAGAGGAGGAGATTATACCAGGGCAGGAATACCAAGAGGCATGGATCACTGGGAGCCAGCTTAGAAGGTTCACAACCACACTCTCTAATGAATTCTTGGTGCTCTAAATCTGATTTTATCCACCTCTCTGAAGGAGATTCTGAGGATCAACTACAATATGGCATTGGGTGTTTTAGTGTGTTAACATCTTATATTTACACGTTACTTTTTACATGCATGTTAAAAGCTTAAAGGTAACCTGTAAAAGACTTGAAATATGATAAAACATGTCAAGACTGTAACGCAGATACTGAGTTGCCATATAGGGTTTTGAACTTGACACTACACCCTATTTTCTTATCCCAGAGCCATGTACAGAAACTCCAAAACCAATCCAGTTTTATATATTGAAATTTTTTAGGACAATAAACAGAACAGCTAAATGATTAGTTACAAATAGCTCCAGACAACTTTTTTGTATATGCATGTAATACTAATTTTAATTGATATCATCATTCCTGTTTTTAGACAAAGCTATGAGAAAAGAGCAGTGGTCACCTACTATGTCTCAGGCACTGTGTTAGGCACTGCTGTTTTGTATAGTCCTCACATATATCCTCTAAAATAAGTATTGGTTTATTTTACATAGGAGGAATCTAAACCTTTAGGAAGTTATTAACTTGGCTAAGTGTAAAAGCTTGCAGGGTTGAAGATGCAATTCAAACAGGATATAATTAAGTCCCTACTCTCCCTCCTCTCCTACAAGTCTAGGCTCTTTGTATGATAACATGCTTCCTCTCTGAAAAAGTGAAAGATGGGGAGGGACAAAGAATCAGTATTTTCTGAACACATACCCTATTCCACATATGGTTCTAAATTCCTATCTACCTTAATTTATCTCCAAAAGGCCTCATGAAGTAAGTATTAGTATTCCTAATTTAAAGATTGGAAAACTGTGTCAATTTGATTTTGCTTTTGTATATGTAAATGTATATATTCACATATGTGCATATATGTGTGTATGTATACATATAGAGAGAGACATGTTTTAAAAACTGAGAATTACCCTGCATTCTAACATACTTAAAGTACTTAAATGACTTTGAGTCATGAAGGAAATACTCTTTTTTAAATATTATCTGGGCACTTACAAAAGGATAATATGTGAATACTATCTGTGGTTGTTCCTTGTTATTCAGAGTGCTGAATTAGAACAAATTACTGTGGTTAGTATGTGTAGCCTGCAATAGATGCTGAATAATCTGACCACCCCAAGCCTCATAATAGTTGAAAAAAAAAAGAGTCAGCTTGAGGTAAAATAATGAGTTAAATAAAAGTAAGGGATTTTTGTCCACTTTTTTAGAAGATTCTCTTCTACTCAAAGTAGGAGCCATAAATGGTGGCTAAGAAAATATGTGCCCCCCGTCACTTTCCTTTGGCCAATGGATATGCCCATCCTGAGACTATGTATCTATTCCATGAGCACCCATTTTTATGTGCATCAGACAAGCATTCATACTTTCCCACAGCCGAGGCCTGATTTTCTCAGCCAGTCTGAATCTGTAAAGTCAACTATTTTTTTTTCATAGTCAAGTGATAGTCTCTGTGACTCATTCTTTTTAAAAACACAAACAAGGTTGAAAATTTGTTCAAAATGAGTTTCTAATGAAAAGATACAATTGTACAATTTAATTATTATATAAACACACTAAAGTATATACATAAATAAAACATAAAATATAAGGTACTAAAATAACTATTATATATAATCAGATGTGAAGATGTTATCACATTATTTTTTAGTAGTTTTTGTTTGGTCGGTTGGCTGTTTTATAGCACTTGGAAGAATTGATTATTTCCTTTATTTAAAATATTAAACTTCTTTTTCCAAGTGGCTTTTGCCTTTATTAGGGTTTTATGCATTTTACTGAGGGGTGTGGTTTCTTTTTAAAATTAATTCACTATTATTTTCCCCTTCCTGCTCCAGTTAACTGAGTCATTTGTAATTTTGTCTGATTTATTTATCTATTCAAGGCACCAGATTTATCCTTAAGTCATTCCTTTAAACAGCAAAAGAGACCAAAAAAGAAAACATTAAAGGACTCAAGTGCTCTCACAAAGAAACTGCCAGTTTGGTCAACAAAATTTAAACTTCCAGTAAAAACAGAAAACTCTCTGAGGTGTAGACCCCAATGGCTAAGAAAAACCACAAGTTCAGCTTGACCTCGCCAAAAGCATTTATACTTTTAGCCAAACTTATTAAAAACAAAATTCATTTGAAAGGGAGAAAAACATGCTACTGGGTTTCATAACATCAAGATGACAGGCTACAAAGGGATTTTATTTTTAATACTATTGCCTATGAAACACTTCTCAAAATCTGTTTTTCTTTCAAGTTCCTTTGTTTCCCACTTTTCAGCCACTCCTAGAATAGGCTGTCTACCCTTGTGACTAGAAAACAAAACATCAGTTCTGATAAAATTCCATTTTCAGGAAGTATTTCTTTTTTTATTCATATTAGAAAGTAACGATTTTCCCAACTAATCCTAGGATTGCAGATAAACCAACATTAGAGCGAATACTTTGAAAAGACAATAGCTGACCAATGCTCTCACCTCAGGAAGGTCTAAAATGGTTCAAAGGCAGAGTCTAAACTTAAGATGGTATGCTTCTCTCTGAAACCTGGCTTCTCTTTTGTGTTATGTGGGGAGAAATGTTATTTTAAAGTTGTTTGCGTTTAATAGGCTATGGCTGGCAGCTGGAGGAAGCAAAGTCACTCATGGCCAAAAGGAAAAGGATTTGGCAGGACTTGTGAAGTTCACAGTCAGCACTGATGGTCTTGAAATATAATTTTCTACAAGAAAAACTGTGACCATCATCATTCTAGTGGCACTGCAAATCAGGTGGAGATGTACCCAGTTCCAACATTCTCTTTTCTGACCTACGCTTTCTAATCGGTAGCCAGTATTAAGATGACATTGTCAAATGAAGGGAAATGGGTGAAGGCTGGGCACTGGTGGCTTTCGATGCTCATTCAGAAGATATCTGAGATGCTGAGATGTAACCTGAACAGTAAGTCTGAGATGGGTTATGAAGAGCCTTTATTTATAGACTAAGATTTCATCTAATCATATAGAAGGTTCGTGGAACACATGTTCATTTGTATGGCTTAGAATGAAGAGCCCTCTTCCATCTTCTTGGGAAACACAGCTAGAGAATGGTATATAAGATACTGGGTGGCCTTCTCCTTATCTCTTACCATAGGATGACATTTCAGATCTTCTGTCTTAGCAACATAAGAACAAGAGGAAGAATTAAGAAAACAATTCTTACCTATGTGCAGGGAGACCTAGAAAGGTGAGATGTTAACTTTTGGGAATACCAAAAATGTCTTGAGCGGGAGAGCAGTTAAATGAAGAAATTACATAGGGATACAGAATAACTTATTTACTTGTTGATTATTAAAAATAAATAAAATAATGTGATCTGCTAACCTTAATGGAGCAGCTACTACATAAAGCTCTGAGGCATTTTCTGTTAAAGGTTTATGTTTAAATATTTCTGATGGCAGTGAACCTACCATTTCTAAGACCGTGAAGATTATATTTCTTCTTAAAATGTTAAAAATATAATATAATGTCTGTACCTTAGGTTCTTTTATGGTCAATGAGAAATAAATTTTGTATTTTTATGAGGGGATCTCACAGCTCAAGTCTTCTCTATTGAGATTTCTCTGAATATCTTGAAAAATAAATGTGGAGGATAAATTTAATGTGGCCGTGGTTGTTCTGAGAAACACTACATGATCTATGTATAAACCAGAACAATTATTTTAATTGGCACAAAGTTTCACAGATAATTTTAATATGGTGCAGAAACCAAATTTGAGCTTGTAAACTGTTACTATGTGCTAGAAAGATATCTATCTATCTATATATGTAAATATATATGTACATATATATATATATATATATATATATATATATATATATACACATTTACATTTATTTGAAGGAAGCATATTAAACATTATTCAAAAACCCTCCCTGCATTTCCCTTCTCTTACTCACACTAAATTATCCTTATGTCTTACGGGGCAGTAGATGCTAAAAGAGGAAACTTCTGTGGGTTTTATGGTGTAGCTGTCAGGTGTAAGTTATTTAAAAGGCAGGATTGGTATAATCTTGTATCATATATAATACCTGTCTAATTCTCTTCAGAGATACAAAAAGAAGTTGGGGGAAATCCATCTGAGAGTGAGCGGGGGAAATCCATCTGAGAGTGAGCAGGAAAAATGAATAAACGTGAATAAGTTTCCAGAATCTCAGCATACCTCTAAATGTGTCTATTGCCGTAATTGTCAATACAAGTAATCTTTGATTGTACACCAGATCTATTTTTCATAAAGTATTTGCAATTGATTATTTCTGAATGTTGACAGATATCAATCTTACTTCTGTAAAAATCAAGTTCTGTGAATGCAAAGATATTTTCTCTTTTATTCCCGATGTACTTCAAGTACCTAGAACAGTTTCTGACACATATTAGATATTCAACAAACATTTGCAGAAGAGTATAAATAAACAAAAGGAGATTTAACTGGAGCACTATCCCATAATAATTTTCTACAAATGAAATAATAATTATTACTTTAAAAAACAAATCTAGGTTTTCAGTAATCTGGTTTATTTAAAAGAAGTTACAACTGTAGTAAAGGATATTTGGTGTTTTGTCTTTGTTATTTTCTGATTTTGATAAAAATCTCCTCAAAATTAAGGAATAAAAGACAGCTGGTAAAATAATGCTTTGTAAAAGTTGCATACCAGTTCTTAAGCTCTTATCTCTTATCATCAATGTCCCACTTCTATACTCTGTTTTATGACTCTGGGGCTGGGACTCTGCCAACCACATCTCTGTTAGGCTCAGCCAATAGGGAATGCTAGAGGGAGGATGGGAGGCAATTGCTTCCTGTTTATATTCCCATTCCTGTTAGTGCACATCACCATCTTAGGGACTTCCTGTCTGTTCCCTGTTCTTGTGAGTGTCTTCCCAGTAGCACTTCTTCACGTTGAAAGTGCCTTTCCATAGCAGCACATGAACGCAGTCTGCAGATTATCCAACACAAATAGAACCAGCCTTATCAGACACTCAGAGACACCAAACCAGCCAAGCGTTCCTGCTCAGAAGTTTGAATTTCAACTCCACAGGAACTCTACTCCAATCTAATAAGTTTAACACAGCAGTTCCCCTTTATCCATGGTTTCACTTTCTGTAGCTTCAGTTACCTCTGGTCAACTGCAGTATGAAAATATTAAATGGAAAATTTCAGAAATAAACAATGTAGAAGTTTTAAATTGCACACCATTCTGAGTAGAGTTTTGAAATTTAGCAGGTGATTCAGCTCTTTGTGCAGCACATGCATTCTCTCTATACTCCCTGGTCATCAGTCACTTAGGAGCCTTCTCTGTCATCAGATGGACTGTGGTGGTATCATAGTGTTGTGTCCAAGTAACCCTTATTTTAGTTAATAATGGCTTCAAAGTGCAAGAGGAATGATGCTGTCAATTCAGATATGCCAAAGGGAAGCCAGAGAGTACTTTCTTTAAAGAAAAAAGTGAAATTTCTAGACTTAGTAACACAAAGGTTATATACTGAGGTTGCTATGATCTATGGTGGGAATTAATCTTCTATCCATAAAATTATGAAGAAGGAAAAAGAAATTTGTGCTAGTTTTTCTGTCACACCTCAGACTGCAAAAGTGATGGCCACAGTGTGTGATAAATGCTTAGTTAAGATGGGGAAGGCATTGCATTTGTGGGTGGAAGACATAACAGAAATGTGTTCCAATTGATGGCAATAGGAGTCGATATTATCCATGGTTTCAGGCATTCACTGGTTGTCTTGGAACTAATCCTCTGAGAATAAAGGGGGGACTACTGTTAATTCCAGCCTCTTGCCTTTATTACCTCACCCAGAGGTAAGATAGCTTCTTTCTACAGCTGCTTCTACTATAACTTACTGTTTCCTTGTTCCTCTTTCATTTGTTTAGTGAACAACTTTATAACCAGTTAATAATTCTATGTATAAAATTCTGTCCAAATAACTAGTGTGACTTATGTCTCCTAACGAGGCCCTGACTGCTACAAATTGGTTTTTCTAAGTCTCTTTCTTTGATTTCTTTAGTTTGTACATGCTACTTGATTAAATGCCAAGAAAAAGCTAATTTTTAAAATATCACAAGATTTGATGTCAGCAAAATTCAAAATAAATGGAATGTCCTGAATGCTTCCACCATCTTCCCTGGCTCTTTTTTTTTTTTCCTTGCCTCATCTTATCTCTTTCTTTCTTCCTCCTCCTCCTCTCACATTCTTCCCTCTGGGTGTTGTTTCCCTCAATCCTTCCTCTACTCACTTTGCAAATTTTATCTTACCTTATTGTCACCAACCCGGTACATTCCTCATCTTCTCTTCTATTCAGGAGACCTTGAGCTCAGTTCTTCCACTCTAACTCATCAAACACAAGTTAGGTCCTTTATCCCATGAAGGACAGAGAGAAGCTCAAGTTCCTACACATTAGAACAACCGTAATGGGAAATTAAATGTCTATCCCCAACAGTGGAGAGGCTTTACTTTTGTCAGGGTCCTTTGAGATATCTTTCAATGAAACCTTATCAGTGGCCATCTGGTTAGCTGACAACTAAGACCTAACCCCAGCTTATACCTAAGGAACTAATCCCTTCCTATTTTCCCTGACCTTTGGTGGCAGATAACAGAAGAAAGCAACATTCTGTCCTGCCAGAGAGCAGGAAGAAACTGTGGCTGGATGAGCCCCTAGCTAAGAAATACAAAGCTCATGCAGCTATTTCCTCCACAAAACTGCCAGAATCACACTCTCATCTTAATTCCTTGGTTCCCATGGAGCCTTCCTTATTGCTCCGCCGCGAGTGCCGGGGTTTCTATTCCTCACCAGCACCTGTAAATGAGAATTTTCTTTCGGATCCCAACTCTTAAGGGTATTACTCTCAGCTAGTTTTCACATAGGAATAATTTGCTTTCCTAATCTGTTCTAAGGTGTTATCGGTTTTATATGTTAACTTTTTCAAGAATATTTGTATTTTAACAGAGTATGACCAGAAACCTGATGTCTTAACGCAAATCCTAAGAAATTGTAAGAGGTGAATTTTGGCCATGAAACAGGAGCTGATTTGGGATACTTTTTACAGAAGTTATTTCTTCATTCTCAAATCAATCAACCTAACAGGGAGGCCAGTCTAAACTAGACTTCTACTCCTGGAATGCAGCTTTATGGATTGGAAAGTTTAAACATCCTATAAATATATAAATAAAGATAAAATAATGTGCTTTTACATCTTACTAGAGATATATTTTAAAAGACAATAACAATATAAGAAAAATAATCTGTAGCTTATTATGGTGGAGTGTAAATCAATGTGAGGTGAATTTATTTTTATTATGCTAATTACCTAGAATTCATAGTCTCAGCCAAGAAATAGTCTGTTTTTCATTTGCTCACTGACAAAATTTGACAAATAAAAGTTTGGTTGCGGAGCAGAATGGAGCTAGAAATAAAACAGCAATGGCTATTATAAGATACTTTTGGGAGGATGTTTGCAATGACTATTACTTAATAGCATGTGCTATTTTTTAATTTTTAAGAAAAGCCTATTTCTGAACCAAAAAAAATGGTTGTAAGCTTATTATTAAAATTGTCCTTACATACATTTCCTAATATAGTCATGCAGACTCATACATGTCTCAAAGTAGTGTTTTACCACCAAGTATCAGAACTTTTTAAACTGCACTGTGCCTTCATTTCTGAGAAATGTTCTCTTTTTCTTGACGTTTATGGTATCAGGTAGACTAAAGCAGTTTTAGAGAACTGACACCTGAAGGTCATGAAAGGCAAAGACAAGAACTGACCTACTTAAAGTGGAGTTTTTACCACCAATTTCTCACTTTCATCTAGTTGGCAGAATCCTTTAACTTCTAGAGTACAAATGTGGGAAAATTAGCTATCTTAAAACTCCTTTGAGGTTTCATGGATGGTTTCGCCAAAATTTTACTTAGCATTCTAGGCACTCATTCTAAGCTCTAGTGGGAGAAAAACAGTTTTCTCTCTTTCAGAATGTCTCCTGAAATCTGTGTAGCCTGTATAAAAGAAGACATCAAATGTAAGGTGTTGAAATGTAAGCACTATGGATAATAAATGAGGGCCAATGACAGCATAAGAAGACACACATTTTCTGATGAGAAATCTCTGCTCTTCAGAGGAATGGCTTCTGTGTATGCATGCACACACACACATACATTTGAAATTCCAGAAAGAAAGCTGAACATCTGGTCACTTCATTCTAGTATTTCTTAATTTATAAGGATATGAAAATTTGAACATCCCATATCAGAAAATCGTCAATCTGTGATAAGTTTCTCATTCTCTTTGAACAGTTTTCTTGTGAATATGACATGGAACTATTATTATGGAAGTTTCATTTGTGACTCACTGGAAAAACATAGCTCTGACGTGAATATGTAGTCCATTTATGACATTAAGCCTAGCATCTGGCTCACAAAATCCATTGCTGTCATTGCCGCTTAATTCAAGATTCTGTGAACTATGTATGTTTCACACGGCCTACAAAGAAGCTTTTCTGAAAGTAACAAATATAAAGTTTGAAGAGTTTTCAGGATCTTTGCTAACCTTTGTGGTTTCAATATTCCAACATATCTTCCTTGAGTTAACTTTGGCCTACTCATTCTTTTTTGAATAGAGAGAATATGCTAAACTGAGTGAGAAGCACGATATAAATCCCCCATCATTGTACAAATATCTTAATTAGTTACTTGGCTGTGCATATTTTACTCATGTTCAGGCACTATATAGTAGAGAAGAAAGTGTACTGAGAGTAAGAAAACTAATTCATGGATATTAACCAATACATTTCGTATCCAAAATCTGTTTAACCAGCCACAATTGAAAATGATAGGACTGCTGACAAATCGATTTCCTTGCAGTTCTCAATATTAAAATCGATCTGAAGCATTTAATTAAAGATAATAAATACTGAAAAAATTAGACAATATGGAAAGCATATAGAAGCTATTAAAGGAAACACTTTAAATTCTACCATATATAAGAAAGCACAGTCAATATTTTATAAATGTTGTTCTAGACTTCCCTTCATGATTGAGCACCTAACTTTATATACATAGGAGTACACTATTTTTATTAGTCCTTTCTCCCATTGCTAGAAAGAAATACCTGAGACTAGGTGACTTATAAAGAAAAGAGATTTAATTGGCTCATTGTTCTTCATGTTGTAGACGAAGCACAGTTGCTTGTGCTTCTGGGGAGGCCTCAGTGAGCTTCCAAGCATGGCAGAAGGCAAAGTGGTAGCAAGTGTCTTAGAAGGTAGGAGCAGGACTGAGAGAGAAGGAGGAAGGTGCCACCCACTTTTAAACAACCAGATTTCATGAGAGCTCACTCACTATACAGTACAAAGTGGGGACTGGTGCTAAACCATTCATAAGAACTCCTCCCCTATGATCCAGTCACCTCCCACCCGGCCCCACTCCAACACTGGGGATTACAATTGAACATAAGATTTGACTGGGGACACAGATCCAAACCATATCACCATGTAATATATGTTGCTCTCAAACCTTCTTTTTTATTGTATGTACAGCATGATATTTTGATATACATACAATGAAATTTCTCAAGTTTTCTTTTTCTATTTAAAATAAGTCAAAAAAGAATTTTCCATGTTAGTGAATCTACATGTACAACATCTTTTTTTTTAAAAAGATACAGATAATTCTAGTGTTCTAGTGTATGCATGTACTTAGATTACTCAACATTTCCTCTTGTTGGATAATTAGATTCTTCTCAGTTTTCCTTCTTATAAACCCCATTGTGATGAATATTTTTGTGCTCCTGCTTTTCTACATATGTGCATGATTTATTGTTCCCTTGGAATAAATAATCAAGAGAGAGATCACTGGCCCAAAGGATATGTATACTTCTAATACATATTGCCAAATTGCTCACCACGAGGTTTAGTAAATTAACTTTCCCACCACAAGGTAGGAGAGTGTGATTTGTTTTTTCAGCCTTATCAACAGTCAGTATTTTACTGAGAATTGAGAACCTGCCATTCAAAAGGTGTTAATTCATAGTTTTTTGCTTGCATTTTCCTTATTATTAGTGAAGATGAACATCTTCTCATATGTTTTGATCTATCATTTTCCTCACTTCTTAATTGCCTGCTTATATGCTTAGCCCACATTTTTTTTTTTCTATTAGGATTTTGGTATTTATTCACACTGATTTGCAAATCAGATATTAGTTTCTGGTAAATGTATTACAAATGTCTTCCTCAAGACTTTAATTTGTCTTTCAACATTGTTTATAGTGTGTTTGACGATAATGGAGTGATTTGCTTGAAGCATCTTCCTTGCGATCTATACTCCTTGGCAATATGGTGGTGATATGTTGAATGTCAAGGATTTAAGAATTTGGGAATTAAATTGGCTTCCTAGCCATTTGAGACGCACAAAGTCAGGAGAAAAAATTCTCCAGAAATAGGCATAGCTCACGTCCCATATTTGCCTGAAAAGTGTTCGCTTCTTGGTTTTCATCATCTATGATTTAGTTCTCATCCAAAAAGTTCAGATTGGATAGCATTCAATGCTTTAAAAAAATGGACACACATCTGAAGACATAAGAGGTTAGTAGATTTTTATTATTTACATTTGCAAGTAACCAAAATTTTGGTCCATAGAGACAAAGTATTTACTCCCTTAAACAATATAAATAAGCTAGTCAAGCTTCCGTAAACTAGGTGTTAGAGATGCTTCTCACATTTTTAAAAATATAGTGTTTCAAAAGTTATTTCATTTAACATATACTTAAATACCTATGCTATATGAGAGCAGCAGAGTGTAGCAGAAATAGAATTGAATTGAGATCTGGCTCATCCTTCCAATTTTTTCCAATGACATGCTGTAATTTTGGAAAAGGGCCAGAATTTCTGTATTGGTCAATCTGTTTACTTTTAAAAATTCTTCTTCTTCGTTTTTACACTGAAGACCTTGCCATTTCATGCCATGCAGATTATTCTAAAGTCCTTTGGGGATTTCTAAGAGCCAAATAATCATAATGACATTTGATCAGGAAGGAAGATACCTTATAAGCAGTTAGGTTTATGTAGATGGTTTTGTGGAAAGAGTATTCCCATTGTTCTCAATTCAGCTGCAACAGACTTAGATTATTTCCCAGCCTTAAATACTTTCCTGCCTGCTCCTTTTTTCAGCTGGTGAGCTCACCTTGTTCTTAAAAAGATCAAGGCTATCCCTCATTGATTCTTATCTTCATCTCACCCTATTTTCTTCCACTTCTACAGACATCTCTCCAAATTTTCTGTCTCAGCAAACTCTCAGAAGTGCTAGCTTCACCCCTGATCATTTGATTGATCATTTAGCTCCTTACTTGTTCTTTTCTTCTCCATTCCATTTCTTTCTCCCTTAGTTTTAGTAATGTGCATCTCCTACTTTGACAAAGGACTTTACTTGACCTTGGTACCACTCTTGCTTCCAGTCAATTTCTATCTGCTTTGTTTTTGTGACAGACCTCTATCTATGTTGCCCCATCATCACTTCTGTCCTTAGCTCTGCAGCATGGTTTTCATCCTACTCACTTAACTTTTACAAAAAATCACCATCTTTGTTGTCAGCTATAATGACAAATGCAGTATCCTTGAACATTGGTCACTTTGCAGGGTTTGTTTTTGTTTTTGTTTCAGATGGAGCCTCACTCTGTTGCCCAGGTTGGAGTGCAGTGGCACAATCTCAGCTCATGGCAGTCTCTGCCTTCCAGGTTCAAGTGATTCTCCCACCTCAGCCTCCTGAGTAGCTGGGATTATAGGCCTGCGCCACCATGCCTGGCTAAGTTTTGTATTTTTAGTAGAGACAGGGTTTTACCATGTTGGCCAGGCTGGTCTTGAACTCCTGGCCTCAAGTGATTCTCTCACCTCGGCCTCCCAAAGTGTTGGGATTACAGGCGTGAGCCACCGTGCCTGGCCATTTTGCAGTTTTTGACAATTTTTATCATAATGCCTTCTTGAAACTGTCTACTTCTTTGTCGTTAGTGAAATGGCACTCCACTAGTTATTTTTCATCTACTTACTCCTGCCCTTTCCTTTATGGGATGATTTTCAATTCATTTCTCTGTTTCTTTCTAAATATTCTGTCAGTTATCTTACAGTATTATAAAAGAACCAGAGTTCAAAACCAGATATAACATTAATTTTTGACGTTACTATGGGAAAGTAACTGTGCAGCATGAGAATGAGACAATGAGGATTAAAAGAGAACCTGGCTGGGCACAGTGCTCACAACTGTAATCCCAGTGAGAGGTGAAGCTGGCTGGGCTTCTGGGTTGGGTGGGGACTTGGAGAACTTTCCTGTCTAGCTAAAGGATTGTAAATGCACCAGTCAGTGCTCTGTGTCTAGCTAATTAGGTAAGGGACTTGGAGAACTTTTTTGTCCAGCTAAAGGATTGTAAATACACCAATCAGTGCTCTTTGTCTAGCTAAAGGTTTGTAAATGCACCAATCAGCACTCTGTAAAAACAGACCAATCAGTACTCTGTAAAACAGACCAGTCAGCACTCTGTAAAATGGATCAATCAGCTCTCTGTAAAATGGGCCAATCAGCAGGATGTGCGTGGGACCAAATAAGGGAACAAAAGCAGGCTACCCGATCCTGCAGGGGCAACCCACTAGGGTCTGCTTCCACAGTGTGGAAGTTTTGTTGTTTTGCTCTTTGCAATAAATCTTGCTGCTGCTCACTCTTTGGGTCTGCACTAGCTTTATGAGCTATAACACTCACCCCAAAGGTCTGCAGCTTCACTCCTGAAGTCAGCGAGACCACGAGCCCACCAGGAGGAATGAACAACTCCGGACGCACCACCTTTAAGAGCTGTAGCACTCACTGCGAAGGTCTGTGGTTTCACTCCTGAAGTCAGCGAGACCAGGAGCCCACCAGAAGGAAGAAACTCTGGACACATCTGAACATCAGAAGGAACAAACTCCAGACACACCATTTTTAAGAACTGTAACACTCACCACGAGGGTCCGCGGCTTCATTCTTGAAGTCAGTGAGACCAAGAACCCACCGGAAGAAACCAATTCTGGACACACCAGCACTTTGGGAGGCTGAGGCGGGCAGATTTCCTGAGGTCAGAAGTTCGAGACCAGCCTGATCAAAATGGTGAAACCCCTTCTCTAATAAAAATACAAAAAATTAGCGGAGTGTGGTGGTGGGCACCTGTAATCCCAGCTACGTGGGAGGCAGAGGCAGGAGAATCTCTTGAACCCAGGAGGCAGAGGTTGCAGTGAACCAAGATTATGCCATTGCACTCCAGCCTGGGGACAGAACAAGACTCCATCTCAAAAAAAAAAAAAAAAAAAAGGAATCTAGCACGGTACCTGGTCAGCGCTAATACCAACTGGTGCAAGTCATCCATGTTTGATCTTCTCCCTGACATCTTTATTCTTGATAATTCTGTCTAAAAGACTTTTCTTCTCTACTATAAACCTATAGTTTAGGAGAGCATATACTACCCAATTTAATACTTAATTATATACCATCTTTCACCAGTAGCTGATGTTCCGTATTAGCTGTGTCTCTCTAACCAGAAAGCAGGAATCATCCCTAACAATTCCACTGTGTGCCATTCAGTTTTCAATAGACAACAGATATTATTGAACTAACTAATCTAAGACTTTCCCCTTGCTCTGCTCCAGACTTCTAACAAGTGATCCAGGAAATTATGAATACTGTAAGGAATTTAATATCACCTTGCTTGCCATCTCTCTGGTTTCCTTGGACTTCCATAAATACGGTTACACTCCAAAATAAAGATCTTAAGGATTGGTGCTAATTTATTAAATATTTCCAGTCAGGTGTGGTGGCTCACGCCTGTAATCCCAGCACTTTGGTATGCTGAGGTGGGCGGGTGATGGGGTCAAGAGATCGAGACCATCCTGGCCAACATGGTGAAACCCCTTCTCTACTAAAAATACAAAAGTTAGCCAGGCACGGTGGCAGGTACCTGCAATCCCAGCTACTCGGGAGGCTGAGGCAGAAGAATTGCTTGAACCCAGTAGGCGGAGATTTCAATGAGCCAAGATCGCACCACTGCACTTCAGCTTGGGCAACAGAGTGAGCGAGACTCCGTCTCAAAAACGAACAAACAACAAAAAATTCATTCTCTAAATTTTTTTTTTTTTTTTTTTTTTTTGAGACGGAGTCTTGCTCTGCCGCCCAGGCTGGAGTGCAGTGGCCGGATCTCAGCTCACTGCAAGCTCCGCCTCCCGGGTTCACGCCATTCTCCTGTCTCAGCCTCCCGAGTAGCTGGGACTACAGGCGCCCACCTCGTCGCCCGGCTAGTTTTTTGTATTTTTTAGTAGAGACGGGGTTTCACCGTATTAGCCAGGATGGTCTCGATCTCCTGACCTCATGATCCGCCCGTCTCGGCCTCCCAAAGTGCTGGGATTACAGGCTTGAGCCACCGCGCCCGGCCCATTCTCTAAATTTTTAGGGTCAGGTTATATACCTCATGTTTTTCACTGTTTCAACAAATTCTTTTAGAGTACAGTAAAATGTCATCCACTAACATAATGATAAATAAAAGAAGGATTCTTTCCTTAAAAAGCTCACAGTTTAGGTAGAGTAGACAAATAGACATGCAATTCTATTAGGTTGTGGTAAATAATACCACATGGTAAAAGACTGGGTATTATAAATGTATACCCCCCAAGCAAAGCCCTTAAATCATTCTTTGGTGGTAGTGGGTGATGTGGTAATGTGAAAATGCTTCCAGAGAAAATAATTTCTAAGATAAAATCTGATTGTTCATTTCAGACAATAAAAATAGAATTACTATTATTTATGCAATTGTTTTTAAAAGAGATGCACATTTGCTTTTAAGTTAATCTTTTAATGTCTTCACTCTCCTGCTTCCTCCCTTTAAAAAAATACTCCCATAGTCTGGACTTGTGATGCTGTAAATTAGCTTTCTAGTTATGAGATTTTGGAAAGAATAATAATTTTAGCAATCAAATATAAGAAAATATTTTAAAAAGTGGTCAATCAAAACTTCCTCTTACTCATAGAAAGTTGACAAAAAGTTTCAAACTCGATATTAGAAGCTAAGAAACTCAATTTTAAAAATGACATATAATGTACTGAAAAATACTAAAATGAAAATTCAGGTGATGCAATATCAAAATTGACATTCAAAGACTGTCAGATCCAAAGTTATGCATACATACTCATGGTTAATGTGAGGCAGAGGAGATATTTTATGACTGGAAAAGGTCACACCAAAGGGCATTTATCCTTCCTGGCTTCCTGGTGTGTAGAAAGGCTTGTGGTTACTTTCTTCACAAATGAGTTTATTCAAAGTGAAGATAACATCTCTACCTCTAAGGGTAAGAGGAAGAGAACAAAGACTTTTTCTTGGGAGAAAAAAACATTGTGTATTTCTTGTTAGTAACAGAATGTCTCCCAAAGGGAAAAGAACTAAATCAATGAATTTTGTGCTGTGCCCAATTTTCTGATTAGAGAGAAGGGAAAATATTCTCTTCCATTTCCCTACATATTCTGTAATAAAGTTAAAGCAAATAGAAAAGAAAATCCAGCTTGTCAAAATTCTCCATTGGGAAACCAATGGCTGCTAGTTTACTTACTATTTGTAATTAGCTTTAGGGTCTCTCACCTAATTCTTTCCTTTGAATTAATTAAAGTACATTTGAATGTGACAGGCATTTCAAAATTCTCTGTAATCTTGCAGGAAGAGTTTGGTGTTTTTTTTTTTCTCATTCTTTTTTCCCTCCATAACTATAGAAGCTCCAAGCTCTGAAGATATTACCACAATGCTGCAAGGTTGTTTACCTTCGCTCCTTCACAAAAGATAATCCAACAAATTACATTAATTATAAACCAATATGTTCCGTTCAATTCCCATATGAGCCAAACCTGGGGATGAGCATCTGCTCTTATTTTCTGAGCTTGGTTTTGAGGACAAGATTCACAACAATGCTCAATCCATAATTAACAGAAAAATTAAAGATGCAACATCCCAACATCCTGCTTTTTGAAGCAGTGTGCTTAAAAATATACATGTCTGCTCCTGGCAGGCTTTCTTTCTCCCCAACTCAGAAATAGTTTATTGTTATCCCTGGCATGTTTTTGTTTGCTTAAAATATTTACATGTATGTTGGACTTAAACATGCAATTATTTTCTATAAAAAGAATGAATAATAATTTGCCATTGTGACTTTTAAAAAACTGGGGTTTCATCTTACCATAGATAATATCCTCTCTTTCTTTTCCCTTAAAAATCGTGTTTATTGTGTATTAAGCATATTGTTTCATGGTATGGGAAATGGAAATGGACAACATTTATTTAGAATATTTGGTTTTCGGTTTCTCCTGCTTGGCCCATAAAAAGAAATAATAGTAAATTGTACCAGATACCCATATACAACTACATATATATTTAGCACATGCATCTTTTCTTCTATTCATGGAAATCCCAGTTAAACAGTTGGTGGTAAACAAATATTTAAAATATCTGCATTATAGATACCTAATTCATATATAGCGTCCATATGTGATTGAATATAAATAGGCACACTGTTTAAGTACACCCACACACCACACACAAAGTGAGTGGAGAGAAGGGCAGCAAATGAGCTTCTCTTTTTCTTGTTCAGATATATAGTACCTTAGTATAATGTGAACATAAGCATTCTGTACATAATTGCTCTGAGATCCTAAGAAGAAAGGAGTCATAAAATAAGCATAATTCTATGCACCTCTGAAGTGGCTTATCATTTCTCTTTACCATGTATCCAATCAAGAAGGAAAAGTTAATGTGCTTTCATTGAACTTCTTCTGCCTCGAATTATTCTCAACACCAACTAGGCGGACTTAAAAAATCTTGCCATACTGAAATGGACTTTTATAATAGAATTCGTCTTGTTGGAGAGAGATGAACATGGTACAAGATTCTTGGTTCTTTGAATGATAGGAAGTCCAGGTGATCTTATGGTGGTCTCATGGGATGCTATGTCACAGAACACTGGCCTGGAGGTTGGATGCCTCCACTGGCCTGATTTCTATGGAAAGAGAAAGTTTATCAGTGGGGTGGGCAGGGAGGGCAGCTGGCTCTGGCTTCATATTCACAAGAGGCCTGCAATGTGTATGTTGATATTCTCTCCAAAAGAAGTTTTACATAAAATCATGAACAACATTGAAAGAAGGACATAATACTGAAGATGTTTCTAACTACAAACAAGAAAAATCCCAACTCAGTTGTTTCTCAAGTTTTTAGAAGTTACTGTTTTAAATAACAAAATGGTCACAAGCTGGCAGTCTTTGTGGGTTCATAAAGTCATCAAGGATAGACACAGGCTTTCCCATCTTTTCACTCTGATATCATTAATGCTTGGGTTTGTTCTCAGTATTGTCACTTCATTATTTCAAAATGACTGCCACAACTCCAGACATCATATCCTCACACAGCATGTTCCAAAGAAAGGAGGAGCCAGAGACAGAGAAAAATCTTCACCGTCTTTAAGGCCCTCTATTTTTAGGAAGGAAAATATTTCCCAGGAACCCCCTGTTAATTTCCCGTAAGGTCTTTATGGCTAGAATTGGGTACCATGACAAGGAACGTAATACTATTAGGTTAGTGCAAAAGTAATTGCAGCTTTGGACCGTGAATTTAAAATCATTATAACTAAGCTCAAACCCATCTTTAATAACCAAAACAGAAACCATTACAATCAACACATTTTTGCCAACAAGAAATAAGTTTTATTCCTGTAGCGTAAAAATCCGTGTTTTGGGATTTGATGAACTCTTGGAAAGCATTTTTCTGCATCCTGCTGGTTGTGGAAGCATTTTCCCTGAAAAAAAGTTGTTGAGCTGCTTGAAGAAGTGGTAGTCATTTGTCAAGAGGTCAGGTGAGTATGGCAGATGAGACAAAACTTCGTAGCCCAATTTGTTCAACTATTGAAGCATTGGCTGTGCAACGTGTGATTGGGAGTTGTTGTGGAGAAGAATTGGGCCCCTTCTGTTGACCAAAGCTAGCTGTGGGCATTGCAGTTTTTGGTGCATCTCGTTGATTTGCTGAGCATACTTATCAGATGTAATGATTTCATTCTGATTCAGAAAGCTGTAAGGGATCAGACCAGCTGCAGACCACCAAACAGTGATCATGACCTTTTTTTGGTGCAAGTTTCACTTTGGGAAGTGCTTTGGAGCTTTTTCTCAGTCCAACCACTGAGCTGGTCATCACTGATTGTCATATAAAATCCACTTTTCATCACATGTCA
Organism: Rhinopithecus roxellana; assembly: GCF_007565055.1. NCBI lineage: Eukaryota > Metazoa > Chordata > Mammalia > Primates > Cercopithecidae > Rhinopithecus > Rhinopithecus roxellana. The sequence goes on along the minus strand of NC_044562.1, from coordinate 85,698,309 downwards.
CAATGCAGTTGAGAAATTGTTTGTTGTTGTTGCATAGACTAAGAGAAAACAACACTTCAAAACGACAATTTTTGTATTTTTGGTCAGCTCATGAGGCACCCACTTATTGAACTTTTTCACCTTTCCAATTTGCTTCAAATGCCAAACGATCCTAGGAATGGTCAACGCTGAGTTCTTCGGCAGCTTCTTGCATAGTTCTGAAAAGATCAGCTCAGATGATTGCTCTCAATTGGTTGTTGTCAACTTCCTGTGGTCGGCCATTACGCTCTTGTCTCCTTTCCAAAACTTCTTGAGCCACCACTGCACTGTATGTTTGTTAGCAGTTCCTGGGCCAAATACATAGTTGATGTTGTGAGTTGTCTCTGCTGCTTTATGACTCATCTTGGACTCAAATAAGAAAATCACTCGAATTTTCTTTTCATCTAACATCATTTCCATAGTGTAAAATAAATATAAAATAGCAAGTAATAAGTCACTAGCAAAAAAAGCAATAAATGAGCATTAAAATAATATATAACATAACTACGTTTATTTAAGAATGTATTCCAATATCAAATGGCAAATTTCAACAATGCAAAAACCACAATTACTTTTGCACCCACCTAGTATGATTAGACTAGGTCGATAATAATTCATTTTCATTATTTTCTGAGACTGAGAACATTGTTGCCAATGAGAAAATTGCTGTTGCATAGATAAACAAAAGTTTGCTTTCCATCATATATCTCTTGTACAGCATTGCACATGTGACCTTTACCAGGCTCTATCATCTGGAGTGCACTGTAATATAAACACACAGACACATGCACGGATACATATATTATACATATATTTCTATATAATGCCACAAAAATTATATATATGTATATATTCCTATATTTATAATGCCACAATTTTTTGCATTGGATGTTCTTACAGTATTAATAATGTTTATTGGTTACATAAAAACAATTTAAAAATATTACATGATGTTTGCCAATCTGTTTTGGAATCTCTTCTTACACATTTTTTCAGAGTATGGAATGGCATAGGCCTCTCTCAACCTCTAAGAGATACTGGTAGTAGAATTTGCCAACCGTGTGTTTATAAACATTTGTTACTTAATTTCTCTATACCTCATTTTTTCCATAGATGAAACTGGAATAAAATTCCTAGGCTGCCTAATTGGATCCTGCTCCATGGGAAGGATCCAATGATCCAATGCATGAATTACATAATACTGCTTTGGGAACGGCATCATCTGGTAATCTGTATTTTATCCTTTTAGTGTTACATACTGAGCTGCAGTGCAAAGATGGGTGGGGAAGCTTACTGTGAGTACCAGGCCACAGTGCTGATCAGCACAGGAGTTTCTAGTGAAGGAGCTGAAGGCCCACTGGTTCCACTTCCACTCCTTCCCTGCCCAGCCAACCACAACATGCCTCCAAAGGCAGAAAGTCTAACCACTGGCCCAATTGTCTTCTGAGATATTTTGACCCCATCAGGAGACACTTTCCAAACATCATATTATTCAATGTATTATTGTACAACATTTGTAAGGACTGAGTTGTCCCTGTAGAGTTTAACATAACATTTGGAAAGAGCCAGAAATTAAAGCTTTGTAAAATTCCATGTTTCTGAGATTTTATCTACTCTGCCCCCTCTTCAATGAGGTTCCAAAAATGCTAGGAAAATCACTTTTAGTATTTTCACTGACACCAGTAAATAAGCTTCTTGCATCTCTTTTGGTCCAGATGTTTTCACACACAGAATACTGCTGGGCTCAGACCTCTGATGTGAGTTTGGACATGTTACATTTAGCTGAGAGCTTAGCATCTGTCTCCTTTCTCCAGTTCACAATATTATTGACTGCTGTCTCTGGTCTGAGCGTTCTTCAAAGGGTAGACACATAGTTAAGAAGTTCAAAATTAAGATGAGGAGACAAAACCCACAGGTATAAGGTATACCTGAAAATTATTTTTACAGCAATTGTCATATTATGTTATAATTCCGGGTTTTTTTTGTATCCCCCAAGTCCTTGTAAGTTATTTAAGGATAGGAATGTGTCTTTTGTTTCTCTTTAAATCTCTACTGACTTGTATGGTACCTGATATGTAGCAGTTGCCCAATACATATTTACTGAATAAATAAGATGACTAAGATATGAACAAAGAATTAAGTAAAACCAAATGTGTAAGACACTGGGCAGGTTCAGGTGAGTAATTCATGAAGGATTTCTGGAAGGATATGGAAGGTGAGGAGAGAAGACGGGATCAGATTTGGATGCATGTGTGTAAAAATAAGAGTGGGGTGGAGATGAGGGAGTGGAAAGAGTCATGTGGCAGCATTTTAAGAAGCAGAAATAACATGTGGACAGACCCAGAAATGAGAAATATTATCTGAGAAACACCATCAAGCCTATATTGAAGAAAAAGGCATTTTCTTTTTTTCCCTAATACTATCACCGTATTTCCAACCTTTTACTTTTACTGTATCCAGGGAGAGGCAACTAAATACTTATAGCTTATTTCCATGTGTAATAGTGTAAAAAGAACTCTCTCCTAAGATCTCTAAGGGGGCGTATGCAAAGATATGGAAACTTGGAAATTAGGAGCCTCAAGAATTCTCCCTTCATTAAGAGACAATGTGAAGTTTTGGTGTAGGTTATTTGGCAGAGAAGGGATTGTGAGAGATCCTAAAAGCAAAGTAATTTTTTCCCCTGAAGTTTCTTCCTAGAGAAATGGATTTCCGCTGTGTGCCTCACGGGTTTCTTGGCATTTTATTAGGAATGAATTATCCCAGCTATAATTTCAGACACTGCAACTTCTGCTAAAATTCTCTGCTTAGAGATTTGTATTCTCCTGGGGCCTTATCACATCCTTATTCTTAAAAATCTCCTGGAAGCCAGTAAACAATCCAGTGAGTCAAAGTTCTTGGCCATGCATGCCTTTTCCAATTCACCTGGTGTTAGAATGATAAGCAGTAAAACTGACTGTAAGTCCAATCAAGTAATAGGAAGGAAGAGGCTCCATCTGTGTTCCCACCATGAATTATCTTCTGGACAACAGCAGGCCCAGGTCAGGAGAGGAGGGTAAGATGGGAAAATCCTAAAAAAACTTCTGATTGGTTCTCATTACATCAGTAAGTCCTTACTATGCATGTAACAGTTAAAAGTCACCTTTTCCTATTAGGCAGTTTTTCTTTTTCTTTTTCTTCCTCTTTATTTTTATTTTCTTTCAACACCTTCCCTCTGCTCATTTAAGCAGTGAAAGAATAGGAAAATTCATTTCATGGCCAAATGTTTTAGTATGATTTGGAAAGTGTTCACTGAATCTTAGATTCAACAAGCTGAATCTTTCTTATTTTATTATTTTATTTTATTTTTAGTCTTGTTCCTGTCTGCCCATAGCTGATGTGGACTTTATTTTTTCATTTTTAATTCTTGTGAGTGCATAATACGTGTGTATATTTATGGGGTACATGAGATATTTTAATACAGGCATGCAATGCAGAATAATCACATCAATGAGAAAAGGGATATTCATCCCCTCAAGCATTTTTCCTTTGTGCTACAAACAATCCAATTAGACTCTTTTAGTTATTTTAAATGTACAGTTGAATTGTTTCGACTAGAGTCTCCCTGTTGTGCTATCAAATACCAGGTCTTATTTATTTTATCTATTTATTTTCTTGTACCCATTAACCATCCCCACCTTCCGCTCCCAACTCTCCCACTGCCCTTCCCAGCTTCTGGCAATCATCCGTCTGCTCTCTATCTCCATGAGTTCAATTTTAGTTTGATTTTTAGATCCCACAAATAAATGAGAACTATGATGTTTGTCTCTCTGTGCCTGGCCTATTTCACCTAGCATAACAACCTCCAGTTCTATCCATGTTATTGCAAATGACAGAATCTCATTCTTTTTTATGGCTAAATAGTACTCCATTGTGTATAAGAATCACATTTTCTTTATACATTCATCTGTTGATGGACACTTAGTTTGCTTCCACATCTTGGCTATTATGAGCTGCAACAAACATGAGAGTACAGATACCTCTTGGATACTCTGATTTCCTTTCTTTTGGGTATATACCAGTAGTGGGATTGCTTGATCATGTGATAGCTCATGTTTTCATTTTTTGGGGAACTTACAAACTGTTCTCCATAGTGATTGTACTAATTTACATTGCCACCAACAGTGTATGAGGGTTCCTTTTTCTCCACATCCTTGCCAGCATTTGTTATTGGCTGCCTTTTGGATATAAGCCATTTTTATTTTTTGCTGTTTTTTTTTTTTATTATTATTATACTTTAAGTTCTAGGGTACATGTGCACAACGTGCAGGTTTGTTGCATATGTATACTTGTGCCATGTTGGTGTGCTGCACCCATCAACTCGTCACACCCATCAACTCATCATTTACATCAGGTATAACTCCCAATGCCATCCCTCCCCCCTCCCGCCTCCCCATAATAGGCCCTAGTGTGTGATGTTCCCATCCAGAGTCCAAGTGATCTCATTGTTCAATTCCCACTTATGAGTGATAACATGTAGTGTTTGGTTTTCTGTTCTTGTGATAGTTTGCTGAGAATGATGGTTTCCAGCTGCATCCATGTCCCTACAAAAGACACGAACTCATCCTTTTTTCTGGCTACATAGTATTCCATGGTGTATATGTGCCACATTTTCTTAATCCAGTCTGTCACAGATGGACATTTGGGTTGATTCCAAGTCTTTGCTATTGTGAATAGTGCCACAATAAACATACGTGTGCATGTGTCTTTATAGCAGCATGATTTATAATCCTTTGGGTATATACCCAGTAATGGGATGGCTGGGTCATATGGTACATCTAGTTCTAGATCCTTGAGGAATTGCCATACTGTTTTCCATAATGGTTGAACTAGTTTACAATCCCACCAACAGTGTAAAAGTGTTCCTATTTCTCCACATCCTCTCCAACACCTGTTGTTTCCTGACTTTTTAATGATTGCCATTCTAACTGGTGTGAGATGGTATCTCATTGTGGTTTTGATTTGCATTTCTCTGATGGCGAGTGATGATGAGCATTTTTTTCATGTGTCTGTTGGCTGTATGCATGTCTTCTTTTGAGAAATGTCTGTTAATATCCTTTGCCCACTTTTTGATGGGGTTGTTTGTTTTTTTCTTGTAAATTTGTTTGAGTTCTTTGTAGGTTCTGGATATTAGCCCTTTGTCAGATGAGTAGATTGCAAAACTTTTCTCCCATTCTGTAGGTTGCCTGTTCACTCTGATGGTAGTTTCTTTTGCTGTGCAGAAGCTCTTTAGTTTAATTAGATCCCATTTGTCAATTTTGGCTTTTGTTGCCGTTGCTTTTGGTGTTTTAGACATGAAGTCCTTGCCCATGCCTATGTCCTGAATGGTATTACCTAGGTTTTCTTCTAGGGTTTTTATGGTTTTAGGTCTAACATTTAAGTCTCTAATCCATCTGTAATTAATATTTGTATAAGAAGTAAGGAAAGGATCCAGTTTCAGCTTTCTACTTATGGCTAGCCAATTTTCCCAGCACCATTTATTAAATAGGAAATCCTTTCCCCATTTCTTGTTTTTGTCAGGTTTGTCAGAGATCAGATGGCTGTAGATGTGTAGTATTATTTCTGAGGGCTCTGTTCTGTTCCATTGGTCTATATATCTGTTTTGGTACCAGTACCATGCTGTTTTGATTACTGTAGCCTTGTAGTATAGTTTGAAGTCAGGTAGCGTGATGCCTCCAGCTTTGTTCTTTTGACTTAAGATTGTCTTGGCAAGGTGGGCTCTCTTTTCATTCCACATGAACTTTAAAGCAGTTTTTTCCAATTCTGTGAAGAAAGTCATTGGTAGTTTGATGGGAATGGCATTGAATCTATAAATTACTTTGGGCAGTGTGGCCATTTTCACGATATTGATTCTTCCTATCCATGAGCATGGTATGTTCTTCCATTTGTTTGTGTCCTCTTTTTTTTCACTGAGCAGTGGTTTGTAGTTCTCCTTGAAGAGGTCCTTTACATCCCTTGTAAGTTGGATTCCTAGGTATTTTATTCTCTTTGAAGTAGTTGTGAATGGAAGTTCATTCATGATTTGGCTCTCTGTTTGTCTGTTACTGGTGTATAAGAATGCTTGTGATTTTTGCACATTAATTTTGTATCCTGAGACTTTGCTAAAGTTGCTTATCAGCTTAAGGAGATTTTGGGCTGATATGATGGGGTTTTCTAAATATATAATCATGTCATCTGCAAACAGGGACAATTTGACTTCTTCTTTGCCTAACTGAATACCTTTATTTCTTTCTCTTGCTTGATTGCCCTGGCCAGAACTTCCAACACTATGTTGAATAGGAGTGGTGAGAGAGGGCATCCGTGTCTTGTGACAGTTTTCAAAGGGAATTTTTCCAGTTTTTGCCCATTCGGTATGATATTGGCTGTGGATTTGTCATAAATAGCTCTAATTATTTTGAGATACATTCCATCAATACCGAATTTATTGAGAGTTTTTAGCATGAAGGGTGTTGAATTTTGTCAAAGGCCTTTTCTGCATCTATTGAGATAATCATGTGGTTTTTGTTTTTGGTTCTGTTTATATGCTGGATTTTGTTTATATGCTGGATTATGTTTATTGATTTGCATATGTTGAACCAGCCTTGCATCCCAGGGATGAAGCCCACTTGATCATGGTGGATAAGCTTTTTGATGTGCTGCTGGATTCGATTTGCCAGTATTTTACTGAGGATTTTTGCATCGATGTTCATCAGGGATATTGTTCTAAAATTCTCTTTTTTTGTTGTTTCTCTGCCAGGCTTTGGTATCAGGATGATGTTGGCCTCATAAAATGAGTTAGTGAGGATTCCCTCTTTTTCTGTTGATTGGAATAGTTTCAGAAGGAATGGTACCAGCTCCTCCTTGTACCTCCGGTAGAATTTGGCTGTGAATCCGTCTGGTCCTAGACTTTTTTTGGTTGGTAGGATATAAGCCATTTTAACTGGGGTGAAATGATGTCTCATTGTAGTTTTGATTTGCATTTCTCTGATGATCAATGATGTTAAGCACCTTTTCATATGCCTGTTTGCCATATGTATTTCTTCTTTTGAGAAATGTCTGTTCAAATCTTTTGCCCATCTTTTGATTGGATTAGTAGATTTTTTTCCTATAGAGTTGTTTGACCTCCTTATATATCCTGGTTATTCATCCTTTGTCAGATGGGTAGTTTGCAAATATTTTCTCCTATTCTGTGGTTGTCGCTTTACTTTGTTAATTGTTTCCTTTGCTATGCAGAAGATTTTTATAACTTCATGTGATTCCATTTGTCCATTTTTTGCTTTGATTGCCTGTGTCCTTGGGGTGTTACTCAAGAGATTTTTGCCCAGGCCACTGTCCTGGAGTTTCCCCAATATTTTTTTGTAGTAGTTTTATAGTTTGAAGTCTTATGTTTAAGTCCTTAATTCATTTTTACTTGATTTTTATATATAATGAGAGATAGGGGGCTAGTTTCATTCTTCTGCATATGTATATTCAGTTTTCCTAGCACCATTTGTTTTGTTTAGTTTTGTTTTATTATACTTTAAGTTCTAGGGTACATGTGCACAACATAAAGGTTTATTACATATGTATACTTGTGCCATGTTGATGTGCTGCACCCATCAACTCGTCAGCACCCATCAACTCATCATTTACATCAGGTATAACTCCCAATGCCATCCCTCCCCTCTCCCCCCTCCCCATAATAGGCCCCAGTGTGTGATGATCCCCTTCCAGAGTCCAAGTGATCTCACTGATCAACTCCCACCTATGAGTGAAAACATGCGGTGTTTGGTTTTCTGTTCTTGTGATAGTTTGCTGAGAATGATGGTTTCCAGCTGCATCCATGTCCATACAAAGAACACGAACTCATCCATTTTCATGGCTGCATTGTATTACATGGTGTATATGCCTAGCACCATTTGTTAAAGAGGGTGTCTTTTCCCCAGTGTATGTTCTTGGCACCTTTATAAAAAATGAGTTTACTATAAGTATGTAGATTTGTTTTGGGGTTCTCTATTCTGTTCCACTGGCCTATGTGTCTATTTTTGTGCCAGTACCATGCTGTTTTGGTTAGTATAGTTCTGTAGTATAATTTGAAATCAGGTAATGTGATTCCTCCAGTTTTGTTGTTTTTACTTAGGATAGCTTTGGCTATTCAGTGTCTTTTGTGGTTTCATATAAATTTTAGGATTGATTTTTCTATTTTGTGAAGATTGGTATTTTTATAGGGATTGTATTAAATCTGTAGATTGTTTTCCATGGTATGCACATTTTAGCAATATTGATTCTTCCACTCCATGAACACGAAATGTCTTTCAATTTTTTTGTATCCTCTTGAATTTCATTCATCAGTGTTTTATAGTTTTCATTGTAGAGATCTTTGATTTCTTTGGTTAATTCCTAGGTATTTAATTTTATTTGTGGCTATTGTAAATGGAATTACTTTTTCAATTTCTTTTTCAAATTGTTCACTGTTGCTACTGGTTTTTGTATGTTGATTTTGTATCCTGTAACTTTACTGAATTTATTTATCAGGTCTAAGAGTTTTTTGGTGGAGTATTTAGGTTTTTCCAAATATAAGAACATATCATCTGCAAACAAGGATAATTTGACTTCCTTCCTTCCAATTTGGATGCCCTTTCTTTCTTTCTCTTGTCTAATTGCTCTAACTAGGACTTCCAGTACTATGTTGAATAATAATTGCCAAAGTGGGTATCCTTGTAATATTCCAGATCTTAGAGGAAAGGCTTTCAGTTTTTCCCCATTCAGTATGATACTAGCTATGGGTCTGTCATATATTGTTTTTATTATATTGAGGTGTATTCCTTCTATTTCCAGTTTTTTGAGGACTTTTATCATGAATGTGTGTTGAATTTTATCAAATGCTTTTTCAGCATCAATTGAAATAATCATAAGGCTTTTGCCTTTCATTCTGTTGGTATAATGTATCACATTGATTGATTTGCATATGATGCCTGTGATAAATCCCACTTGGTCATCATGAATGATATTTTTAATGTATTCAAGAAACTGAACAGTTTTGCAGACACCATGCCCATCACTTATAAAAGTCTCTTTAAAGTTGTTCAGTGTCTACATGCTACTCATTTCTTGTTCTAATTAATAAATAATCAGTATTTTAACGAAACAATGGACTAATTGTCATAACGACTTTAAAATTGGGGGAGGAATGAAGGGGAATGTAAAGATTCCCCATTGTGTGAAAATGTCCAGTCAAAAAAAGGTACATATTTTCTTTACAAACAATACTTCTTCTCAGAGCATCAAACATACAATTCCATTTTTAAAGAACTCTAATTTCATCAACATTTACAGGACTCTGCTGGGTAACATATTTATAATTTTACATTTTCTTTTGGAGGGGGTGTCATTTACATTAATAAAATAGGGAAGTTTCCTTCCACACACATACTCAACTGAAAGGAGGAAGCTGGGGTTGCCATGGCAGAAACCTACATTTTGATTCACAAAATTGTTGGCATATTACTAGAGCAGGGTTTCATAATCTGAGAACCACAAAGATCTTCAAAAATTATTCTCAAACTTTGTGGCCTCAAGACCTCTAAACACTCTTAAAAACAAAGACTTAGAGCTTTTCTGGGTTATCAACATAGGTATTTTCTGTATTTGAAATTAAAATGAAGATATTTTTAGAAATCTTATTAATTTATTTTAAATTAATAAACCCATTCTATATTTATATAAATAACATTTTCATTAAAAAGCTATATTTTTCAAAGCATGAAAAAAATAGGAGAATGCCATTGTTTCACATTTTTATCTATCTCTTTATCTATTTGTCCAGTTTAAGAAAAGTCAACTGTTTTCTCATATCTCCTTCTGTATTCAAAATGTTGCAATGTATGGTTTTGGTTGAAGACAGCATGACCTCATACAGATACATAGTTGTGAAAAAAAAGGAGTATTTGAATAGCCTTTTCAGGTAATTCTGAATATTCTGTTTTAATACTACAGCAAAACTGGACAGATAGTAGTTTTATTAAGGATTGTTTCAATATGTGATTTAAACCATTATGATGTACCGTTTGAATTCTGTTACATTAAAACCCATTGGCTTATCTCATTTGCTTTTTTTCTTTTTTAGTGACATCTCATTGTACTTTTAATTTCTATTTTATTTTTTAAAAATAATTTTAGCATTTATTTTAAACTCAGGGCGTACATGTGTAGGTTCGTTACAAAGGTATATTGCATGATTCTGAGGTTTGAGGTATGATTGATCCTGTCTCCCAGGTGCTGAACATCATACTCAATAGTTTTTCAACTTTTACCCCTCTTTCTCTCCCCACTCTAGTAGTCCCCAGTGTCCTTTGTGTCTGTGAATACCCAATGTTTAATTCCCACTTACATGTGAGAACATGTGATACTTGGTTTTCTGTTTCTGTGTTAATTTGCTTAGCACAATGACCTCCACCTGTATATATGTTGCTACAAAGGACATAATTTATTTCTTTTTTACGGCTACATGGTATTTCATAGTGTATATATCTACCACATTTTCTTTATCCAATCCACCATTGATGGGCACTTAGGTTGATTCTATGTTTTTGGTATCGTGAATAGTGCTGTGATGAACATATTCATGCATGTGTTTTTTTTGTAGACTGATTTATTTTCTTTTGGGTACATACCCAGTAATGGGATTGCTGGGTTGAATGGTAGTTCTATTTTAAGTTCTTTGAGAAATCTCTAAACCATTTTTCTTTTATTGTTATTATTATTATGCTTTAAGTTCTGGGATACATGTGCAGAATGTGCAGGTTTGTTACATAGGTATACATGTGCCATGGTAGTTTGCTGTACCCATCAATCCATCATCTAGGTTTTAAGCCCCACATGCATTAGATATTTGTCCTAATGCTACCCTTCCCCTTGCCTCCCAGCCTCTGATAGACCCTGTGACGTTCCCCTCCCTGTGTCCATGTGTTCTCATTGTCTAAACCACTTTTCACAGTGTCTGAAGTAATTTATATTACCACCAACAGTGTATAAGTTGTTCCTTTTCTCTGCAGCCTTACTAGTATCTGTTGTTTTTTGACTTTAGTAACAGCCATTCTGACTTGTGTGAGATGTTATTTCATTGTGATTTTGATTTACATTTCTCTGATCATTAGTGCTATACAGCGTTTTCTCATATGTTTGTTAGCTGCTTGTATGTCTTCTTTTGTTAAGTATTTGTTCATATATTTTGCTCATTTTTAATGGGGTTGTTATTTGCTTGTTCAATTGTTCAAGTTCCTTATAGATGCTGGATATTAGATCATTGTCAGATGCATAGTCTGTGAACATTTTCTCCCATTCTGTAGGTTGTCTGTTTAACTCTATTGGTAGTTTATTTTGTGGTGCAGAAGCTCTTCAGTTTAATTAGGTCCCACTTGTCAATTTTTTTATTGCAATTGCTTTTGAGACTTAGTCATAAATTCTTTACCAAAGTCAATGTCCAGAATGGTATTTCCTAGGTTTTCTTCTGTAATTCCTATGACTTGAGGTTTTACATTTAAATCTTTAATCCATCTTGAGATGATTTTTGTATCAACTCAAGGTAGAAGTCCAGTTTCATTTTTCTACATATTGCTAGCCAGGTATCTCAGCACCTTTTATTGAATAGGAAGTCCTTTCCCCATTGCTTTTGTTGACTTTGTCAAAGATCAGATGGCTGTAAGTGCATGGTTTTATTTCTGAGTTCTCTATTCTGTTCCATTGTTCTATGTATCTGTTTTTGTACTAGTACCATGCTGTTTTGGTTACTGTAGCCTTATAGTATAGTTTGAAGTCAGAACATTGGGCCTATTTTATATGGGCATTAATCCCATTCAAGAAGATTCCACTTTCATGAACTAATCACCTCCCAAAAGTCTCACCTCCTAATGCCATCACCTTGGGGTTTAGGAATCCAACATATTAATTGTAAGAGGATACAAATATCTAGGCAATAGCAAGTCTGAAAGAGATCAGGAGAAAAATTCAGAGTTCTAATCCTTGCTAGTTTTGATACAAATTTTACTATATTTAGTAGACATTCTTAGTATTATGTATGTGTTTGGGGCAGAGAGGTTAGTAACTATTTTTAGGTTCTTTTGAAAGATGGGTTATTTTTCATCCTTATTTTTTATTTATTTGGTTTATAAAGCTGAGTGGAATAAAATATATTGATTCTGACATAATTTATTGAACATTCTCAATGTCTTCATATTTATCATCTTTGTCAGTTTTTATTGTATAAAATTAACATATATATAAAGATAGATAGATAGATAGATAGATATGTAGATATAGAGAGAGAGACTTATTTATTCCTAATTATGGCTTCTAGTTTGTCAATAGCCATGCAATTATATCTCTATTTATGGTTAAGGTAAATGTGCTATGCCAGTGTGGCATATTGAAACATATAAAGATTTAGATCTGCTTCAAATTCCAAAACTTTCATTAACTTGCTTTGTTCCTTTTTTTTTAACCTTTATTTTAAGTTCAGGGTTACATGTACAAGTTTGCTACATAGGTAAACTCATGTCATGAAGGTTTGCTGTACAGATTATTTCATCACCCTGGTATTAAGCCTAGTACACATTCGTTACTTTTCCTTATCCTCTCCCTCCTACTACCTTCCACCCTCCAGTAGGTCCTAGTGTCTGTTGTTTCCCTCTATGTGTCCATATGTTTCCATCATTTAACGCCTGCCTGTAAGTGAGAACAGGCAGTATTTGGTTTTCTGTCCCTGTGTTAGTTTGCTAAGAATAATGACCTCCAGCTCCATCCATGTTACTGCAAAGGACACAATCTCATTTTCTTTTATGACTGCATAGTATTCTATGGTGTATATATACCACATTTTCTTTATCCAGTCTACCATTGATGGGCATTTAGGTTGATTTCATGTCTTTGTTATTGTGAATAATGTTGTGATGAACATACATGTGCATGTGTCTTTATAATAGAATGATTTATACTTCTTTGGGTATATACTCAGTAATGAGATTGCTGGGTTGAATGGTAGTTCTGATGTTAGGTTTTTGAGGAATTGCCACACTGCTTTCCACAATGTATAAGCATTCCCTTTTCTCCATAACCTCACCAGCATTATTATTGTTATTATTTTTTACTTTTTAGTAATAGCCATTCTGACTGGTATGAGATGGTATCTCATTGTGGTATTGATTTACATTTCTCTAATGATCAGTGATGTTGAGCTTTTCTTCATTTGCTTATTGGCCATATATATGTCCTTTTTTGAAAATTGTTCATATCCTTTGCTCACGTTTTAATGTGAGTGTTTGTTTTCTGGTAAATTTGTTTAAGTTCCAAATAGATGCTAGATATTAGGCCTTTGCCAGATGTATAGGTTGCAAACATTTTCTCCCATTCTGTAGGTTGTCTGTCTACTCTGTTGATAGTTTCTTTTGCTGTGCAGAAGCTATTTAGTTTAATTAGATCATATTTGTCAATTTTTGTTTTTGTTGCATTTGCTTTTGGCATCTTTGTCATAAAATATTTGCCAGTTCCTATGTCAAGAATGGGATTGCCTAGGAATGTCTTTAATTCATCTTGAGTTAGTTTTTGTATATGATATAAGGAAAGAGTCCAGTTTCATTCTTCTGCGTATGGCTAGCCAATTATCCCAGCACTGCTTATTAAATGGGGAATCTTTTCCCCAGTGGTTGTTTTTGTCAGCTTTGTCAAAGATCTGATGGGTGTGGGTATGTGGTTTTATTTCTGGACTCTCTATTGTGTTTCATTGGCCTATGTGTCTGTTCTTATACTAGTACCATCTATTTCGGTTACTGTAGCCCTGTAGTATAGTTTGAAGGTGGGTAGTGTAATGGTTTCAGCTTTGTTCTTTTGATTAGTATCGCCTTGGCTATTTGGACTTTTTGTTTGTTTGTTTGTTCCATATGAATTTCAAAATAGTGTTTTTCTAGTTCTGTCTGACTTCCATTGAATGAATCTTTACCCATGCATGATTTTACGTCACCGTGCAGTCGCCATTTGGAAAATATTGGTTTATGGAGTTATACAGATCTTCCAAATGTTGCCATATACAACATATTTTAAAAATAACTTTGTTAGTATCATCTTTGATCAATTAAAAAATGTCTTAGGGAAGCTGTCAGGCTTACAATGGTATATATGTTTTCTAAAGTTCTTTGCCCTTTGGGAACAAATACTTTTAGGCTTTTTTTTTTTTTTTTTTTTTCTTGAAGTTATACTCTCTGTTTATTTGTGAGAAAATCTCTCCCAAATACCCAAACTGTTGTCTGAACAACATTAGTTTGTCAGTCAGTCATTTTATCAAGTAAACATAGTGTTCTAATAACAGAGAAAGAGTAAGTTCAGCTCACATCTTAACCACCAGTACCTTTCCTCAAGACAACCTTATACTTCAGGATGCAGCAGAAGCACTACATGTAGACTTTCTGTTCCATACATAGAATGTCACTCAAGGTTTGACATCCAATAAAGTTAACAATTTCATTGCATCATCAAGGAGTTGCTTAAGTGAAACTGATTTTTAAATTTGTGTTCCTTATTTTTATTGTAAGTGCATGGCATTGAAAAATACCATGATTAATAGACAATACAGTGAATACAGTGTTAGTTTACTCCTGCTGCCTTGATTCATGCTAAGGGGCCAATGGTTTTATCCATCATTACTTTTGTATTATAAGTGCAAATGTCAACACAGAGATAAAGGGAAATATTGTGTAAGTATAATCATGAAAATAGATTCAACCTCCTGTATGTCTGAAATGAGTTTTGGGGACCCATAAGAGTACACAGATCATATTTCGAGATCCTCTGCTCTTGAACACCAGTGGATAGATGTAAATTTTATCACTGGATGTGTATATATGTGGATACTTTTCTCTTAGGTCAATGTCCAGAGACTTCATTCTATTTTGTATAAATGTGACGCAACCCAAAACAATTTAAGAAGTGTTGGATGTTGAGGTGCAGTCAAGTAGTAGGTGCCTTGCTATTTTTCAGATGAAGAAATGTGGCTTTAAAAAGTTTAGTCATTTGACCAAAGTTACACAGCCTGTAAAAAGGAGAATCAGGACACCATTCCATTTTTCTTTTAGGCCTTAAAGTTCATGTTCTCAACCCCATGCTAGAACTTAGGATAAGGCATTGTGAAAATGGTACAGGAATACAAGAATAATGAGATGCAATGGGTCTTGTCATTCTTACATTCCTGTACCAGGGTGGTCTCAAGAAATTTGCAATATAGAATGAAAGATGGGGCATATAAATAAATTTTAAACAAAAATAGCATGGAAAGGATAAATAACACTCACCTAGGGTATGTTGGGGGCTTACAGGCAAAGACGTCCCATCAAATTTCACAGACCAAGAAAGATGTAGTGACCATGGAAAGAAGATGGCCTTCAGAATGATTGTTACAGGTAGAAGCAATGTTATAAACAAAGGCAGAGAGCCAAGAAATTGAGGATTGTGGTTCAGAAACCATGGGTAATCTAGTTCAGCTGGAGAGCCTGGGAATCATATACAAGTGAATTTAGTAAAATGTCTTGAAATCAGAGGGTTATATGCTGAAAGGAAGAGCTATATAAGGCTTAGGATTCCACAAAGCCATTGAAAGATTTTTGAATAAGGTTTTGGATTATCGTGCTCTTTTGCCTTGTTACATTCTTGGGACACTATTATTCATCGAGCAGTGTTTACTCAATGCCAGGACACTTTAAATGGAAAGAGTTTATGAAGGATTATTATAATTGTTATAATTTACCAGAGAAAGAAAGTTATTATTTTCTTCTTATTATTATTTTTTTCTTTCTCTGGTAAAATTATTATTTTCTTTCTCTGGTAAAAAGATGAATGAACAGTATTTAAAGTGTGGCTTTCCATTGATGCTTGAAAAACATATTCATTGCATAGACATTTTCTGCTTATCATTGGATCAATATAATGGAACAATTATTCATATTTCTCAAAATAGTTTCTATTCATGCTGTTTGCTCAATACCAAGGATGTGACCTGATATAACTAAAAAAAAAAAGGGCATCAACCAAGTGTTCTCACCAGTCTGCTTGAACTCCCATTTGAACTATTAAAAAATGTTAAGATTCCCTTGGAAAGAAGAGAGGAAGTCTCAGTGCAAACCATAATGCAGAGAATAGTGAAAGAGTTACTGAAAACAGGAATCCCGCATTCCCACTCTGAAGAAAGATCTTCTATTACTACAGGACTTCCTGGGTGTATGCTGCTAGATGGAGGCTCTGAGTCTGTTACCACCACATTCAGGGTTGGAAGAGTTGTTTGTTTGCTTTCTTTTGGGGCCTATACAGGGCCATTAGCTGTGCAAATGATTTCTACTTCAGTTGAAAGAGGCTTATAAATATACAACTCTCTTGGAAATTCCAGGCTGTAAAGATCTACATAAATGGCATCTTTCTCCTGGAAATCAGTATTCCACTGGCTAAGTACTACTGCCACCACTACCAGCACCACCATCACTGCCACTACCATTACTGGTGGCCACATATTGTGTACTAAGTACCATTTCTGTGCCAAACAACTTACAGACAATCCTCTAAGGTTGGTATATTTCCTTCATTTTGTACACATAAAATTGAGGATTAGAAGAGTTAAACAAATCTTCTTAAAGGTATAAAGCTGGTAAAGAGGCAGTCTGTCCCTAAACCTCTCCCCTCACCTGGCTAATGCCTACTTATCCAGAAGCCTCATTAAAAAAAATTTTTTTTTTCCGTAAGTTATTGCAGTACAGGTGGTGTTGGATTACATGAGTAAGTTCTTTAGCGGTGATTTGTGAGATCCTGGTGCACCCATCACCCGAGCAGTATATACTGCACTGTATTTGTTGTCTTTTATCCCTCGCCTTCCTCCTGTTCTTCCCCCCAAGTCCCCAAAGTTCATTGTATCATTCTTATGCCTTTGTATCCTCATAGCTTAGCTCCCACATTATCAGTGAGAACATATGATGTTTGGTTTTCCATTCCTGAGTTACTTCCCTTAGAATAGTAGTCTCCAATCTTATCCAGGTCATTGCAAATGCTTTTAATTCATTCCTTTTTATGGCTGAGTAGTATTCCATTATATATATATATATTGGAATATATATATAAAGAAACTGTACACAGTTTCTTTATCCACTCGTTGACTGATGGGTATTTGGATTGGTTCCATGATTTTGTAATTGTGAATTGTGAATTTTGCTGCTATAAACATGCATATGCAAGTATCTTTTTCAAATAATGACGTCTTTTCTTCCAGGTAAATACCCACTAGTGGGATTGTTGGATCAAATGGTAGCTCTACATTTAGTTCTTTAAGGAATCTCCACATTGTTTTCCATAGCGGCTGTACTAGTTTACATTCCCACCAGCAATGTAGAAGTGTTCCCTGTTCACCGCATCCACACCAACATCTACTGTTTTTTGATTCTTTGTTTATGGCCATTCTTGAAGAAGTAAGGTGATCTCACACTGTGGTTTTGATTTACATTTCCCTGATCATTAGTGTGGAGCATTTTTAAATATGTTTTTTGGCCATTTGTATGTCTTCTTTTGAGAATTGTTTATTCATGTTAGCCCACTTTTTGATGGGATTGTTTTTTTTTACTGGTTTGTTTGAGTTCATTGTAGATTCTGGATTTTAGTCCTTTGTCAGATGTATAGATTGTGAGGATTATCTCCCATTCTGTGGTTGTCTGCTTACTCTGACTGTTCCTTTTGCCATGCAAAAGCTCTTTAGTTTAATTAGGTCCCAGCTATTTATCTTTGTTTTTATTGCATTTGCTTTTGGTTTTTGGTCATGAAACCCTTGCCTAAGCCAATGTCTAGAAGGGTTGTTCCAATGTTATCTTCTAGAATTTTTATAATTTCAAGTCTTAGATTTAAGTCCTTAATCCATCTTGAGTTGATTTTTGTACAAGGTGAGAGATGAAGATCCAGTTTCGTTCTACATGTGGCTAGCCAATTATCCCAGTATCATATGTTGAAAAGGGTGTCCTTTCCTCTCTATGTGTTTTTTGTTTGGGAGGCCTCAATTTAAATATCATTGTCTCAGAAGTCTTGCCTGATTCTGTAGTTCTGATTAAATTATCTTGCTATAAATTCTCATAGCTTTTTTTTAGTGCTAACCTTATATTACACTTACCGTTTAATGTCTGTCTTTGCTGCCAGACTCAAAGCCCAATTAGGGTAGGGACAGTATCTATCTAGCCTCCTTCAGGATTTCTTCAGTTCAAATAATGAAGTGACTTAGCCTAAATTATTTACAGTACTCGTGCTATTAGGGTGCCCCTGTCAAAGTGATGATGCTATCTGCAAAGATATATTCAGACCCTATTACCATTAATGTCCAAGGAAATGGCATGTAGGGCAGGTATATTTTGATGAATCAGAAGAGGAAGTCACTGTCTCCAGAGCTCTGATCTTGGATGGGCATCAGATCTGTGGACCCCAAGCTAAAGAAATGTGTAGTAAGAGTACTAAGCATCCAGGGTCAGACATCCCAAAACAGAGCAAGAAAAGTACTGATAAGACAGCAAAACATGTGTTTTTCCAATTACATTTACCTTTCCCCAGAGCTTTGCTTATATTTATCCCTCAATAGGTAAAGCTAAGACTGGAATGACCAGTGGACAGAGAAGAAATTTGAAGATTTTGTGCTTAAAACAGTCCAAGAACAGGAAACTCTCCTCCTCTTCCCTTCTAGTTAGCAAGGTAACTAAAACACAGTCTTTGTTCACACATTTTTGTTGACTGAATGATTAAAACTTCCTGGAATCCACTGGTTGGCAAAAGCTTATTCCATATTTTTTCATGGACATTGTTACTAAATTTGATTTCTTTAGATTTAAGAAACTCTTATGAGCTTATGCCTTTTAGAAATTAGTGTACAGAACCGAAATCACAAAACGATATTTACCTTTAATGTGTAAAATAGAAACTAACATTTCTTTCCTACACTTTTTAAAAAAAATTAGCATTTTTTAAAAAAAGACACACGTGGAATTGATTTCATGACCTATTAATGGATTGTGAAACTTTCCTTTGTAAATTTAGTTTCAAGTACACACACACACACACACACACACACGCACTTCTATATATACTGGGTCATTATGTAAAATACGTGTATTACCATTACAGGTGAACACATTTGAAAAGTGCTCTTCTAAATCAATGCTGAATTATCTTTCCCAGTTTTTCTTGAAAACATCTGGTATGCCCTGTGCTGCAAACCATCTCAGCCAGGTCCCCAAGCCCATCTGTAGCCTGGAGGCTAATCTCCCTTTTGCAGAAATTACAGGGTTTCTGCATTTATTGTTAATGGGGAGGTCTGTCTTGCTCAGAGGCATCCAGAACATTAGATGACATTTTCTTTTTCTGGAAAAATATTCAAGAGGGAAGAGTGGCAGAGGACTATTTAACTGATTTGGATGGCAAATATTTTTTTAAAATCATGGCTTATAAATGTTATTATCCTAATATTTCTCAAGTATCATGGAGCAGAAGTTAATATAGTTTAATTTTATTAACCAATTTTCCCTCTTCTTGTTCTTTTTAAAAAGTTGTACATTCACAGCCATTAAAAATGAGCGTGTAAGAGCATCTTTCTCATCTGGGCCAAAAGACAACAATAGCAAAAGAGGTATTTCCATCATTTAGTACAACCCTGTCAATGTCCTCTAAGATCAGTTACATGAAGGAAAGATAGATGCAAAAAGGAGATTATGCAAGTTGTTACAAAAGCATAATTTAGGCAATGCTAAGAGTAGGTTAGTGAGGCTAGTTTACAAGAGAATTGATTAGAACAGCATCTGCAAACTGCTTCTAACCGATTATAACTGTTTATTTTTCTGGGGCCACATTTCAAACCCCAGACAGTGAACAAATATTTTTCTTTGATTTTTTATTTTGTTTAGTTTTTATTTGTTTTTTTTTGTTTGTTTGTTTGTTTTAATTTCGTTAAGCTTAGTCTTCTGAATTTTGACATTAACTTTGTTCCTCAAGAACAAAGTTTGAATTTGATTATTTTTCTGGATAGGGCATATAATAGAATTATTTTATAACTTTTCATTCACAAGTTTTTGCATGCTGGATATGTCCAAAGTACAAAGAGATTTGATGGGAGATTTGAAGATGGACTTGACTTTAAGGAACATCTGAAGAAGGCAAATACGTGCCTATTTAAGACCATCTGACTGGGCATTATAATCACTGAGAAACTTTTACAAAACACAGAAAGCCAAATCCTCTTCACAGAATGTGAATCTTTGAGTAGAGCTCAGGCAGCATTATTTTGTAGAAGATTTTCCTATGATTTTAATCTCCAATTTTGGACTATTGAGGTACATTGGGAAATGCCATGTGAAAACAGTCGAAAGAACAAGGATTGAGAACACAGCATAGGCCTTTGAGAACTATTTCTGGCCTTCACTCACTTAGTGATGATCCTGGGCAGCTTATTAGAAAATGCTTAGCTGTGATATTCACATCTGTAAAATCTATATGAAAATATGCTTCAAAGAGTAGAATAAAGATTAAATTAAGCAATGAGTGTGAATAGACTTTTAAAAATGTAATGAGCTCTATATATGCTATCATGGCAATAACTAGCTTTTTAAAAATTTTGTTGTTGAAGGAGAATGGTAAGCAAAGAACTGAAGGAAGGTAGACATAGCTGGTAGAAGACATGTGTTGCCTTTTTATTACCACCTTTCTTGTTCTATTTTGTGGTCTCTGACCCTAGATGCCCAGTTACCTCATTAAGAATTCCCATGAACATGGTACATGGAGACTAACAATTTGGGTTCTATCTTGAAAGCAATAAGAACTCATGGCAATGATTTTAACATAGAGAGTTATATAGTCAGATCTGTATGTTGGAAGCATCACTCTGGAAGCATTGCGTTGAAGTATGAAAGTGTGAGACGAGACTGGAGGGGAAAAGACTAGTTAGGAAGTTGCAGTAGTAATCTAGGCATTCTTGGATTGACAAGCTATATTACTTTTACAGAATAATAGAATGAGGAGACCATTAGATACTTCTGGCCTGGATGACTACATAGGTGATTGTACCATCCATCCAGGTAGAGAATAAGGAGAAAAAATATATTTGGTTCAGTGGTGGTTGGGGATGGAGGAAATGAACACATAAAATGAGTTTTTGATGGGGTTGATTTGGAGATGCCAAGTGGTAATTGCCAAGAGCAAGTGAATTTATGATTCTAGTGTCCAGGGAAGAGTTCTGAGCTAAAATGTAGATTTGGGAGTCATTAGCAAAAGGATGGAAGTTCAAGCTGTGAAAGTGAATGGAATTACCTAGAGAGAGCATGAAGATAAGAGGGCAGAGAACATAAACATTGTTAAGAGACATATAAGGAAGAACCTTCAAGAGACTAAGTATAATTGGTTGGAGGAGTAGGAAGAAACCCCTGATAGAGCAGTGTCACCTAAAGCAAGGGAAGGGAGAGTACCTATCGGAATAGACTGATTTCAAATGCTGCAAAGATGTCCATTGAAATAAGAACCGATAACCTCCCATTGGATCTAACAACAAGAAAGTTATCAAAAACCATGGAAATAGTGCTTTTAGTGTAGTAATAATGGGAGGAGATACTATATTGAGGTGAAGTAAGTAGTGAATATGTGACAGGGAAAGAGACAATGAATACAAACTACTTTTCTCAAATATTAGCTCTGTAAGGAAGGAAAATCTAAAATGAATGTGAGGGAACCTCAGGTCAGAAAAGCACTCATTGTTTCGAAGATGGATAATAAGAAAGTAGAGGTAAGGAATTACCCCTTTAAAGAAATTATACTGAAAAGATGGAGGGCAATGGTTGACTAACTTAAAAAAGTAATGAGATGCAACATCTGAGTATTTTTAAAAGGAAAAAGTAACAAAAGTGATTAAATATATAGGGCCACTGAAGGGCAGGTAAGCAAACTTATAGTGACATATTGGACATAGTAGGGTGTAAGAGCGAGTAGAAGAAGTTCAGATTAACAGCCTATAAAAATAAAGAATTGATAAAAGGGTCAGAACTTAAGGAATACTTTATATAAAAGTAGAGGTAAAGAGGTTATCTATACTATACCTCATTGAAACAACAAAGATATACGGTTTTTATATTTTAATGCTTCTGAAGTTGGAATATACAATCAATGTCAAAATAAATTTGCTAAGCCCAAGGATGAAAAGTTAGCTTTGATATTATTATTGTTTTATGTTATATGAAAACTTAGCTATGTGTAGAAAGTATCTGCCTCCTCAGTTGTTATATGAATTATTTGCATTGGTAGTTCCATATAAGATTGAATTACATTTGAATCCCTAGTAATTACTTAAAATGTCTGTTAAAGTATTGTACTTTGCAATATCTAAATGAACAGCACAAATAGAGGGTTCCCTGACATATATCAGGGAGTAAAAATGATGAAATTTCTTAGAATAGATCAAACTATGTTGAAATTTAGGAGAAATTAATTTGAACAATTATTAAATTTGTGGGACTATTACTTTGATTCCTAATATCAATGCATCAATGACATCTAGTTGGTGCTTAGGAGAACATTTTAAAACCTAGTTAATTAAATTAAAGGTGACTAGAAGTTTAGTGAAATAGAAAATACATATGTAATACCAGTATTCTTTTATATGTCTTGAAATTATTTGGTCAATCTTGGAAATTCTGCTGAGGTTGAGATAATGAGCACAATTTTGAAAACGAAGTCTGTCACTGTGGTGAAGTATATGCCTGTGGATAATCACAATTTAGAAAGATATTTAGATTCTGTGTGAAAATGGCTTAAATCTATTCAAACTCTGCTTACCTTGAGGAACTCAAGGCTATGTGGCTAATAGGTTCATGTTCATGAATGCTGTTGTGGTTTAGTATACATTTTATACAGTGACTCAACCTGTCTCCTTAAGCTACATCTTTTAGTACTTATATTTTGGCCCAGCTCAAGAATAACTAACAAAATGAATGAGTTTTAATTTATTATACACCTATCACACCTATCATCAACTCAAGAAAATGTCATGTAGGCTGGGCGCAGTGGCTTATACCTGTAATCCCAGCATTGTGGGAGGCTGAGGTGGGAAGATTACCTGAAGTCAGGCATTCAAGACTAGCCTAGCCAACATGGTGAAACCTTGTCTCTACTAAAAATACTAAAATTAGCTGGGTGTAGTGGTGTGTTCCTGTAGTCACAGCTACTTGGGAGGCTGAGGCAGGAGAATCACTTGAACTCGGGAGGCGGAGGTTGCAGTGAGCCGAGATCATGCCACTGCACTCCAGCCTGGGCAACAGAGCAAGACTCAAGAAAGAAAAAAAAGAAAGAAAGAAAGAAAAGAAAATGTCATGTAGTCAGTGAATTGTCATCAGAAGTACTTCTGCTGCTTTCTCAGTGTTAGAAATCACTCCTTCTCCCAGACCCTCCCTCAACCAGCCTATTACTAACTCACAGCCTACCAGCCTTTCAATTGGTCCTCTCCTTCCCACTGGTTCTCCATCTCTAAACTTATCAAAATTTCCCTGTCCTGTGTCCTATTTATCTATGCCCTACTGTCTGTAGCACTAATGGATGATACATTTTTAAACTTTTTATCACTGATTTTGCTTTTAAATCCCACTTAAAAACAAAAACAAAAACAAAAACAAACAAACAAACAAAAAGCAGTCATAGTGGAAATTTCAGGCTCCAAAGTGCAAAAGCTTAATATTAAAAGCCATTAGTTCTTTGTCCACTATAAAATGATAGAGGTAGAACTCAGTTGATGTCGGTGGAGAAAGAGGGAAAGAGAGAGACATGTGGGGAGGAGGTTTTATGTATAAATAGGTATGATAATCTTGAAATCTAATAATAGATAGTGAACTCAGCTTTCTTGAATATCTGCAGAGCATATATCTTGGTTAAATTGTTTATTTTCTTCTAAGAGTTGAGATCTGTTTTTATTTTTATATTTTGGGGCATGAAAATATAGAGAAGGAAAAATAATCCAGTATTTAAAAAATTATTTCATATACACATATATACATATGTATACACACATACATATATACAAATATGCATATTATATATGCTTGTGAGAATCCAGAAATACACCCTTGGCCGGAAGATAGATGCTGGCAGCTTAAAGAAAGAATCATCTCCATAGATGGTGTACTGGAAGCAATCTTCTTACCAAGGAGTGGCAGAAGCCAAGTGTCCCAGCACCTCATGCTCTTGCCATCCTGACCACTATGTTGAGGCAAAGAGCATCTTCCTGGGAGTCCCAAGGAAGCTGACCGAAAGCAGCAGAAACATTTACAGTGGGTACTTTCCTGTTGTAGCATCCCGCCCTACTCTGCTTTTTCAGAGCATGTCCAGAATGCATACAGTGCTTTAAGTACGAAACAATATTAGTTTGAAAAACCTGGAAAGCAACAAGGACCAATAGGCTAGAACTCCAATATGTAAAACAAATTTCAAAAGAGCAGAAATGTTGGCTGGTTCTTGAAGTGAGAAGGCAAATCAGTGTGAAATGTTCGCAATGGTTCTAAAGAAAAGTCTTGAGGTTGCCATTACAGTCTTTGCTCTGTTGTTAAGCAGCTAATGTCCCTAAGCCTGCGTTTTTTTCACCTCCAAAAAAAAAAAAGGATATTTGACAGTGTTTAGCTCTGAAATCAATTTCCTATAGTACAATTTATGGTAGAACATTGGACAATGTACCTTTGGAACTTACAAAACCATTTTTTCTCGCCGCTCTTCTGTATTTGCTCTGATAGATCCTGATTTGTCCTTGTTTCAGGATTTTCTTATATGCCAAGCAATTTATGTCAAGTTATGGTTTGGCTTCTGTCTGTCCAAGTTGTCTCTGAACATTTTTTCCTTCAAAGTTGAATATATTAGATCCTTCTAATGCACTTAAAATAAACAGCATGGTTAGAAAAAATTATTAATTGCATCTGGAATCCTTGTCTTAGAATTATTTTCATAACTAGAGCCTTACTGGAATTTGTACATGTGTAGAAGAGCATAATAAATTTGGAATTTACTGATGATTTTACTTTATTTGGTTTGCAAAATGCATCCTTAAGTGAGCCTGGAGCCTCATTTAATGTGGGATCCTGTTTTAAGTGAATGGAAAATGCAAGGGAAAAATTAAATAAAAGAACAATATAATCAGCTGAAACCAAAATAGATGGGAATCGGGATTGAGACTGTGAGGATAAAGAGGGGGTGAGCAACAGAGTGAGGGGAAATAAGCACCAGAAGCATTTACTAGCCCACATTATTTATTTATTTTTTCCTAGCCAATCTGCCTTTCTGTGGGGTCATGGGTAATAAAAGAAATAAAACCAGTAGGTCCTGCTTCCCAAGCAGTATTTCAAAAGTGGCACAATCAGTTAATATTAGGCAGCTGTGGTTGGCACAGAGCGTAATAATAATGTAGTGAGCTGGAAGGGGCCTTAGAATGGGAGCTGTGCCCAAGATAAACCTAGACAAGCAACTGGTGACCAACAAAACTTTCGCCCATGGTTTCTGATTTAGATCCAGACTCATTTTCACCACACTTCCCAACAGAGAAAGAAAATAAATCTAACTAATTTGCAAAAGGAATAACTCAAAGCAAACAATAAAACATCATAAACAAGGGAAATAGCTCAAAACTAGAAGTCAGTGAGATAAAATGGGCTATTTGACGGAATTCTTTCCTCAGCTCAGCTTTATTACTAATGGAATTGGAGCTGATCCTTACAATTCCCCCCGCCAAACTCTCAAAGAAAATCATATCATGTTGAACATCCTTGCTTTTGACCCAGAACATTTTGAGTCTTTCTTCTGGCTGTTTCACATTTTGTATTTCACAGTATAGGCCCTCTAACAGTAGCGGACCCAGACCATCCTGCTCTCCATGATAAACTTCCAGACCAGAAACTTTCCTATAACATAACACAGTGCTGGTATCAGGATGAGCAAACAAGGCTGAAGTGAATTATCAATGTCTTTCCAAGCTGACTCTTAGCTAATCTGGATTATATTATAAAACCTGACTCCTCAGACTCTTAGCTTCCTCACTCAAAATTTCTAAATATCAGATCGCATTTTGAGGGAAAGGAGCTGTACTCACATTCATTGTTGTACTTTTTAAAAAGGCTCTATAATGAGATACAAAGATTTGACTCATATTTTGAAATGGACTAAACAGTTTTCCATGTTAAAAAACACATATTTTTTTCTTTCAGAAACAGAATCTAACATATCATACCTTCCTTAGGTATCTATTCAGCCTTCAAAATCTGTGATATTCTATCTATCTATCTATCTATCTATCTATCTATCTATCTATCTATCTATCTATCCATCTATCCATTTATCTATCCATCCATCTATTTTGAATGAATTGAAAACTATAGGAAGATATGACACTATTTTTAAGGATAAACTTTAGAGTTAGTTTTCCTTGTAGCTAAGGAAAGCATCCAACTTTTGTGTGTGTTGACTAGTTTCTAATGGACCAAATCGTTCTTAAAGCAATCCCTTAGATGCTCAACGAAGTGCTAGAAGCTGCTAAAAATGATTTCCAATTTCCAAAAAAAAAAAAATTCTTTGCATTCAGATTTAGATAGAAACATCTTGAGTGGGATTTTCTTTGCCTTGGACCAGGCTCGAGGCGAAGAAAATAATTATGCTCTTTTTTGTTCACAATTCCGAAGCTAATGGTATACTTCTTGCAGCTTGTGGGCAAGTCAGATTTCATGTTAAAATATTTCAAATTTTATAATAGGGTCCACTAACTATCATCTTTTTCCATGGAGCTAAACTGTTACATTCCACAGAATTATATTGAAACCGGAATCTATGAGTCACATTTGAATTCATCTCTTTAAAATACATGGTAACCCTTTATTATTTTTTTAATCCATCTTCTCATAAAACAGCCTGGTTAGCCACTTTAATGAGCAATTTTGTCCCTACTTTTATTTCTTAATGAACTTTTCCCCTCTGGCTGAATCCTAGTCTCATAGTTTATTTTCATTGCTATAGTGACATCGGTCAGGGACAGCTCTGTAAAATTAATCATCACATTAGACCAGGCTTCAGCAAGAATTCTTTTTTGGAGGAAATGGAAGTTCCATAATCCCACTTGCATACCCACCTCTGGTGTTTTGTTTTGTTTTTTTTCACCCTAAAAATTGAGTTCCAGAAATCAATGGGACACAGCAAGTTTGAGACAGAGTAGAAAATAGAGCAACATTCTAACAAGCCAAAAGCATAAGATGTTTGCTTTCCTTCAAGTTTATATAATGGTTAGTTAAAACATATTATAAATTATTGCTGAATTAGGTTGCTAAGTATTTTAAAGGAAGGGATTCAAGTTAGTTATGACTTGTATAACTTCTTAAGTAAATTTATGCAATAAATCAAGATGCTGATTCAAAGGCTTAATGGGGATAAGCATGTTGGTTGACCACTTAGCTTCTCTTAACCAAGCTGAATCACAGAATTCAGCAGACGTGACTGAAATAATCACTCTTCAGAAACTTGGACTTGAAACACTTGTCTTTGTGAAACACTTATCAACTCTGTCCCCGAGTGCCAAGTCATTAATTCCTACTGAAATTCTTTTAGATGATTTTGAAGTGAGCTTTTAAAGTAAGAGAGTGAGAAAATCTGTTGGCTAAAAATCAAACTTGAGTGTTGAATAGTAAATTATTAAGTTAGGTGTCCAGTACTCAGTGGATTAAACAAATCCACTTTTATGGGGGAAAGTAATTTGGACAGTTAAAAAACAACATTGTCCCAATGCCCCCTCTCCCTGCCTTCATTCAACTCGTATTAGTTTGATTCCTTGATTGGTTATTTTGTTCATATGCCATAGTATCTTATAACATTTTATTTTGTTTTGCTAGAGACTATTGATGGAGTTATTTCCTTCTTGCATTCAATAATTCAAACTTCTAATAGGAGCCTCTTTTCTGTATACCAATCTCTGATTTATGACTCCTACCCTCCAGGGTATAAACCCTGAATTCCCTGTGCACCAAAATGTTCAAGGCCTCAAAAAATCAGAGGCTCCAAGAAATCCAGTAATTTTCTGATTTACAGCTGATTGGCTCTAGAACTTAGTTCTCTTCACTCCCAGGACAACTTTCTATGAGCTTCTTTTTATAATCTCTCTTTTGTTTATTGCTCAATCACAGAGATATCTTGTCACATCTCCTTTTATTTGGGATACTGGGAACAATGGCACATTTGAAAATTTCCTCACATCTCTCTGAATCCTAGTCTGATCCCAAAACTGAATAGGTCACCAGACATACCTGATTCAACTGCAAAAACGAAATTTTAAAAACCTTTCGTTATTCACACCTAAGCCATTTTTTACCTACTGGCATTGGATTGTGTTAAATGCCTCTGGGAAGGCATATACCCTAAGTTGTTAATGGTAATACACATATCGGTACATAATATACATAACAGTAATGAAATAACTTTTTTAGCTGAAGCAAGGAAGTAGGTTTTGTTATTAGGGTAGACAATTAGAGCAAAAAACCAGGAGGGAAGAATATATTAACAGTTGCTGTCAAAGATAAGTTTCTCCCCTTCTCTATCACTCTGGATCATTTAACTGTGGGGAAGCAGTATATTTTACCTTTTTATTAATTATTTTTTAAAAATAAATGTTATATATATTTAAGGCTTGTAATATGATGTTATGCAATTCATACAGATAGTAAAATGATTACTATAGTGAAACAAATTAACATATCCATTATCTCACATAGTTTTCCATTTTTTTGCTTTTGTTTTTGTGGCAAGAGCAGCTCAAATCTACTAATTTAGCAGGAATCCCAAATACAGTACAATTTGTTACCTATAGTCTTCATGGTGTATGTTACATCTCTAGACTTGTTCATCCTACATACTGCTACTTTCTGTCTTTGGACCTACATCTTCCCATTTTCTCCCCCGACCCCTGCCTTTGGTGAACACTGTTTCATTCTTCATCTTTGTATATTTGACATTTTTTTTTTTTATTATACTTTAAGTTCTAGGGTACATGTGCACAATGTGCAGGTTACATATGTATACTTGTGCCATGTTGGTGTGCTGCACCCATGAACTCATCAGCACCCATCAACTCATCATTTACATCAGGTATAACTCCCAATGCCATCCCTCCCCCCTCCCCATAATAGGCCCCAGTGTGTGATGTTCCCCTTCCAGAGTCCAAGTGATCTCATTGTTCAGTTTCCACCTGTGAGTGAGAACATGCAGTGTTCAGTTTTCTGTTCTTGTGATAGTTTGCTGAGAAAGATGGTTTCCAGCTGCATCCATGTCCCTATAAAGGACATGAACTCATCCTTTTTTATGGCTGCATAGTATTCCATGGCATATATGTGTCACATTTTCTTAATCCAGTCTGTCACTGATGGACATTTGGGTTGATTCCAAGTCTTTGCTATTGTGAGTAGTGCCACAATAAACATACGTGTGCATGTGTCTTTATAGCAGCATGATTTATAATCCTTTATATACCCAGTAATGGAATGGCTGGGTCATATGGTATTTCTAGTTCTAGATCCCTGAGGAATTGCCATACTGTTTTCCACAATGGTTGAACCAGTTTACAATCCCACCAACAGCGTAAAAGTGTTCCTATTTCTCCACATCCTCTCCAGTACCTGTTGTTTCCTGACTTTTTAATGATTGCCATTCTAACTGGTGTGAGATGGTATCTCATTGTGGTTTTGATCTGCATTTCTCTGATGGCCAGTGATGACGAGCATTTTTTCATGTGCCTGTTGGCTGTATGCATGTCATATAAGTGAGATCATGCAATATTTTCTTTGTGTGTCTGGCTTATTTCACTTAGCATAATGTCCTTCAGGTTCATCCATGTTGTAGCAGATATCAAGATCTCATTCTTTTCTAAGGCTGAATAATATTCCAATGTATGCATATTTATTCATACATCTGCATACAAATGTGCATACATATTTATGCATACATTGGAATAGATATCACATGTATATAACAATTTCGTTATCTGTTCATCCCTCAGCAGACACATAGGTGGTTTTCCTGTCTTGGCCATTATTAATAATGCTGCAATGAAAATAAACGTGCAGCTATCTTTTTGAGGTAGTGATTTAATTTCCTTTGGGTATATGCCCAGAAGAGAGATTGCTGGGTGATACAGTAGTTCTATTTTTGATTTCTTTAGAAACCTCCATACTGTTTTCCATAATGGCTGCACCAACGTACATTTTCACAAATACTTACAAGATTCCTTTATCTCCGCACTCTTGTCAACATTTGTTATCTTCTGGCTTTTTGATAATAGCTATCCTAACATGTGATTTGGTATCTCATAGTGCTTTTCATTTGCGTTTTCCTGATGATTAATGATGTTGAGCAACTTTTCACATACCTATAGGCCACATTTTTGTCTTCATTGTAGAAATGTCTATTCAGGTCCTTTTCCCATTTTTAAATTGAGTCATTTGTTTTTCTATTTTTGAGTTGTATTTGTTTTAAAAGGAAATTTTGGATATTCGCCCTTTATCAGATATATAGTTTGCAAATATATTTTCCCTATCCATAGGCTGCTGTTTCATTTCATTGATTGTTTCCTTTCTTTTGCAGAAGATTTTTAGCTTGGTTTATTTATTTTTGGTTTTGGTGTATCATGGGATTTTTAATGATAGCACATCATGTGTTTGCATGTGCTCCTCTTTTTTTCCCCCTAAGACGGTTGTTCTCACAAATAAATTAATATTCCTATCCTGACTGCTTGCATTGGCTTGGACACTTGTCAGTGCAAATAGAAAGTAGAAGAGGAGGCAGGGAGAGAAGAGAGGATAGAGAAGCATTTGCTGCTACCCCGCTTTGAAATGCCTCTTGATACTCTACATCAAGATAATGATGGTCACTGTTTATTGGTGGCAGCTTTCTGTAGCATTGCTGAGCCTACTCCTACTTAACCTGCTTCTCCTGCATCAGAGTGTTTTGGGAAAGTACACTGACTTATAGTATTGGGGTATGATTTTTAGTCACCAGTTATTGCAATTAGCCAACTATAGAGAGTTGATTCTTTTAAATCCCAAAAACTTTGAAGAAAAATTTCAAACATGCAGCAACGTTGAAATAATTTTACAGTAAACACCCATATACCTACCTACTACATGCAATTAATGACAATTATGCTGGCTTTATTACATCTCCATCCTTCTATTAATTTCTCTATTCATTCAGTATTTCATCTTCTTTTTTATGCATTTCAAATTAAATTGTATACATCATTTCAGTCCATCCTAAATATTTCAAAACACATATGATTAACAAGGGCTCAATATTTGTCAATCTCTGCCCTTAAACTCCCAGTTGAAATCACTGTTCTCATTTTTTCCTCCCTAGAGAATCATTTTCAGTTCTAGAATCTTATATTGTTGGAATCAAATAAAATGTGCTCATTTGTGTACATTTTTCTTAACGCACATAATATTTTTGAGATTCCTCCATGTTGTTGCATGTGGTACTACTTTGCTCTTTTTTGCTGCTGAATGATATTCCATTCTATGAATATACCACAGTTTACCCATTCTCCTATTGAGGAACAACTGAATGTTTCCAGTTTTTGGCTACTATGAATAAAGCTAAAGCTGCTGTGAGTATTCTTGTACAAGTTTCTTTGTTAATGTTTTAATTTATCTAAGGTAAATGCTTGGGAGTTAAATTGCTGGTTATAGGGTGTGTATACGTTCAGTTTTAGATTTATTTTTCCAAAGTTGCATGGGTATCATGATGTTCTACATCCTCACCATATTTGTGGGTGTCAGTTTCTGATTTAAACCATTCTGGGGGATGTGTATTGGTATTTCATTGTGGTTTAGTGTGCAGTTTCCTGGTTATTAATGATGTGAAGCAGTTTTTCAAGAGCTTATGGGTCATTTGTATATCTGTTTAAATGTTTTGGCTATTTATTACTGGGTAGTTTATCTCTTTATTTTTGTTTTGTAGTAGTTCTTTAGTTTTCCTAGATACTGTTCCTTTGTCAGATACATATTTTGTGAATATTTCCTCATGCTCTGTGGATTGACTGCTACTTTTATTGAAAGTTGATCGTGTCTTATAATGAGTGGGAGAGTTTTTAACTTTGACAAAGTCTAAATTATCAATTATTTCTCTTATAGTTACTGATTTTTGCTACTTAAGAAATCTTCACCTACCCCCAAACCCTGAATATCTACTCTTATATTTTTCTTTAAAAGCTGTACTGTTTTAGATATTATGTTTAGATCTGTGTTCCATGTCAAATGTATTTGTATGTATGGTATAAGGTAGGGCCTGAGGTTGTTTTTTTTTTTTTTCCCCCTGTATCAGTAACCAGTTATTTCAACACCATGTGCTAAAAATACTTTTTTTTTTTTCTCTCTTTTGGACTGCTTTGGTGCCTTTGTCAAAAAGCAAATAACTGTATAACTGTGGATTTATTTCTGGGCTCTCTCTTCTGTTCCATTTGTCTATTTGTCTATCCTTATGGCAGAGCCACACTGTCTTGATTACTGTAGCTTTATAGCAGGCCTTGGAATCAGGTGGTGTAAATCCTCCAACTATGTTCTTTTTGTCAAGATTGCTTTAATTTTTTTTTTTTTTTTTTTTTTTTTGAGACGGAGTCTCGCTCTGTCGCCCAGGCTGGAGTGCAGTGGCCGGATCTCAGCTCACTGCAAGCTCCGCCTCCCGGGTTTACGCCATTCTCCTGCCTCAGCCTCCCGAGTAGCTGGGACTACAGGCGCCCACCACCTCACCCGGCTAGTTTTTTGTATTTTTTAGTAGAGACGGGGTTTCACCGTGTTAGCCAGGATGGTCTCGATCTCCTGACCTCGTGATCCGCCCGTCTCGGCCTCCCAAAGTGCTGGGATTACAGGTTTGAGCCACCGCGCCCGGCCTGCTTTAAATATTTTAAATGCTTTGAATTTCATGTAAATTTTAGAACCAGTTTAATTTCTAAAAAAATGTCTATGGGATTATAAATGGTCTGCATTAAATCTATCGATCGATTTTGAGATAATTGACGTTTTAAAAACATTTTATTTCGAAATATTTTAATGTTATAGGAAATTCACAAAAATATGGCAGAATTCCCACATGCCTTTTAACCCAGCTTCTCCTAATACAAACATCTTACATCACTGTATTACAATTATTAAGTCCAGGAAATTAGCATTTATATAACACTTTAAAATAAACTGTATCTTAATAATATCAATCTGCCAATCCAGGAACATGGTACATATCTCCATTTATGTTGTTTTTAAATTCCATCAGTAATATTTTATAGTTTTTAGGGTAGAAGTTCTTAAATGTCTTTTGTTAAATTTATTTCTAGCTATTTTATATTTTTGACATTATTATAAATGAATATATTTCATTCTTCAATTGTTTGCTGCTAGCATATACAAATACAATTGAATTTCTTTTTTAATTTTTGAAACAAGGTCTCACTCTGTTGCCCAGGCTGAAGTGCAGTTGTATGATTATGGCTCACTGTGGCCTCGACCTGCTGGGCTCAAACCATCCTCACACCTCAGTCTCCTGAGTAACTGGGACTATAGGTGCAAGCTAACATGCCCTGTTAATTTTTTAATTATTCTGTAGAGATGAGATATCTCTATGTTGCACAGCCTGGTCTTGAAATCCTGAGCTAAAATGATCCTTCTGCCTTAGCCTCCTGAAGTGTTGGGATTATAGAGGTGAGCCACCATATCTGGCCTGATTTTCTACATAAGTAATAATATAATCTGAAAATGCAAACACATATATTTATTTCTTGCCTGTCCTTGACTTAGTTCTAATTTTTTTTTTTTTTTTTTTTTTTTTTTTTTTTTTTTTTTGCCATTAAGTATGATGCTAGCTATAGTATTTTATTTTGTAGGTATGCTTTACAGGTTGAGGAGGGTTTTTTCTATTCATGGTTTTCATTGATTTTTTTTTTTTTTTTTAATGAGTGGGTGTTGATTTTTGTCAACTGCTTTTCTGCATCTTCTGAAATGATCATATGGCCTCTCTCTTTTGTTCTCTTAATATGATTTGCATGTATTAAAACAACTTGAAAGTTCTAGGGCAAACCCTACTTGATCATGATGTATTACCCTTTTTATATAGTGCTACATTTAATTTGCTAATATTTTGTTAAGCATTGTTGGGCCTATGTTTATGAGGGATATTATTCTGTAAATTTATTTATTTGCAGTGTCTTCATGAAGTTTTTATGTTATGTTGTTCTCATAAAATAATTTGGGAAGTTTTTATTTCACCTCTATTTTCCAAAATAATTTGTGTAAGATTGGTATAGTTCTTTTTCTTAAATGGAAAGAATACACTGTTGACATCAGCTAATCCTAGCATTTTCTTTGTGGGATTAAAAATATATATAATGAATTCAATGTCTTTAATACACACAGGGCTAATTTCTTATTTCTTTTTGGGTAAGTTGTGTTTTTCATAAAATGTATACTTTTCATGTAGGTTATCATGTCTGTTGCCATAAATGTGTTTCCCCAATTCTGGGTAGACGTATTACCTAGAGGATTTGGGAAGAGGTAATAGGGAAAGCAGGCAAAATAGCTCTCCTCCAGTCCACCTATGAGGACAGTTTCTGGTATTTGACATTCTTGCTACTTGAGTTTGCTAGAACAAATTCTCATAGGCTATCTTTCCCCACCCTATTTACTCTTTTCTGCACAGAATATTCTCCTACTCTGGTTCCAGATAAAGGTCAGCAAACGTAGGCAAATCTTATGGATTTTGACCAGAGAACTTTCAGCTCTGTGGGGAACATGTCATTTATGGTGTCCCATCTGCTTTTTCTCCTGAGGCTACTATCTTATTTAGCAGGTTTTATATTTATGTTCTCATTTGTCTTTGTGATAGATCTGGATCATTACTGATCCTCATTTTCTCATCTGCTCTTTAATTAGAGAAAATACATGGTGAAATCTTATAATTTTTTATTTATTAGTTCAGCTTCACGGAAGATGGGACTACCTTTCTAGAACTGATATTCTGGGAATGCTATTATTTACTAACCTTCGTATTTTTCCTTCTCCTTTCTGCTTCCTAACCACTTCCTTCTCCATCCTGAATGTTCCTGGAGAAGTATAAGTAGGACTGTGTGTGTGTAATTGGAAATACGCTGTGGCACGTACCATTACTATTGACTATATCCAGTTCTTCTCTATTTCTGAGCATATGGAGAGATTGTATTTCTCTATTTCTTTTGAGTTAGATAGGGCTATATGCAATAATTTGACCAGTAAAGTGTTAGCATGATAGATATGATGTGTGCCACTTCTGGGTAGAAGCATTTAATTGCAGGTGCCCAGTACCCATTCTCTACTCCTCCTGCAGCACTTGAGAGAGCATGTGTTGATACACAGGTTCACTTCTCACATTTACTATTTTTGTTGTTGGAATGCTACTGATAGATTGTTTGACATTATGTTTTCTTCTTTATTTTCAGGAGGGTTGTGTTTTGAAGTGTGGTCCTGTGAGCAGTGTCAATATGCCATCTTACCCCAGATGTCCCAATATTAGCATCTAAAAAAATCCAAACTGTTTCCATTTTAAAAATTGAAAAAAAGTTAATTTATATTCACTAAGGAATATTTCATTTTCCTAGCACTGCTACGAATAATAGCTCATCACCTCTCTGCTATCCAGCCTAACACAACAACACAGTTTTCACACTCAACACTAAACTCATTTACACACAGCTAAAATAATGAATAAAGGAGTAAACATGTTTGTGGAAGAAGAAAATAAACTTATTTTAAACTTACCAAGTTTGAGGTGCTGTAGTACATTAGCATAAAACTATGGGTTTATATCTTAGGAAAGAGAAGATAGCTTAAAATGCAGATTAAATAATCACAAACATAAATATGGCAGCAGAAACATGAGACAAAATGCTTTAGCTAAAATTTGTAATGCAAGAGGAAAAATAAAGAAAAGAAAAGAATAAGCCCTGGAAATTACACTTACAAGGACCTACAGAGGTGTAGGAATCAGCCAAGAAGCTGCAAAACAAGGAGGTGAACCAAGAGAGAATAGAACAAAAAGGTGGGGTTTAAGATGGATGAACTAAAGCATCAATGGAGAAAATTAGTTCAATTAGAATGAGGACAAAAACTGTGCCACAAGATTTGACTATTAGTTTATAATTATGGTAACAACTATTTTGGAATTATGAAAGTAGAACCCACAGTTTAACTCTTGATATTACTTTAAGAGCATGTGCAAACTGTAATCTGAAATTTTTATAGATGTTTATAAAGGATCTTTCACTTTGCCCAGGAACTAGCATTTTGAAGATTCTACATCTGCAATGATTATATAGTTCCAAAACAAGTGTCATCCAGTTAAATGTCTTCTATGTTGCAGGTGGTGTTTCAGGCCCTGGAGTTGCAGCAATAAGTGGAATAAAGGCCCTATGATTCATGGTGCTCATCCTACTCATAGATTGGATGATGAAGGATAATCTAGCATTAGTGGTATAGTGGTGAGCATAGCTGCCTTCCAAAGATGAAGAATAATTTAAATTATATCATTTTGAAATACCCAACAGGAAACATTATGCCTAAAAGCATACAATATAAAGAAGAAATATCTTAAAAACTGTCAAAGCACATTCATACATGCATTAAAACAATCAATTGGGTGATTTTTCCAGATGTAGATATTTTGTTTGAAAGCATATAGTTTTTTTTTGTTAATTTTAAATTTGGTTATTTATTTTCATTTATTTTTTAATTTTAAGTTCTGGGGTATATGTGTAGGGTGTGCAGGTTTGTTACATAGGTAAATGTGTGCCATGGTGGTTTGCTGCACCCATCAACCCATCACCTAGGTATTAAGTCCAGCATGCATTAGCTATTTTTCCTAATGCTCTCACCTTGCCACCCTCCCCCAACAGGCCCCAGAGTGTGTTGTACCCCTCCCTGCATCCATGTCTTCTCACTGTTCAGCTCCCACTTAAAAGTGAGAATCTGTGGTGTTTGGTTTTCTGTTCCTGCATTAGTTTGCTGAGGAGAATGACTTCCAGCTCTATCCATGTTTCTTCAAAGGATACGATCTTGTTCTTTTTTATGGCTGCATAGTATTCCATGGTATATATATACCACATTTTCTTTGCCAGTCTATCCTTGATGGGTATTTGGGTTGATTCTATGTCTTTGCTGTTGTGAGTAGTGCTGCAATAAACATACGTGTCCATGTATTTTTATAATAGAATGATTTATATTCCTTTGGGTATATACTCAGCAATGGGATTGCTGGGTCAAATGGTATTATCAGTTCTAAATCTTTGAGGAATCACCACACTGTCTTCCACAATGGTTGAACTAATTTACATTACCACCAACAACGTAATAGCATTTCTATTTCTCCACAACATCACCAATATCTGTTATTTTCTGACTTTTAAGTAAGGGCCATTCTGACTTGTATGACATGGTATCTCATTGTAGTTTTGATTTGCATTTCTTTAATGATCAGTGATGTCGAGCCTTTTTTTCATATGATTGTTGGCCACATGTATGTCTTCTTTTGAGAAGTGTCTGTTCATATCCTTGATCACTTTTTAATGGGGTTGGCGTTGTTTGTTTTGTTCTTGTAAATTTGTTTAAGTTCCTTATAGATGCTGGATATTAGACTTTTGTCAGATGCATAGTTTGCAAAATTTTTCTCTCATTCTGTAAGTTGTCTGTTTACTCTGTTGATAGTTTCTTCTGCTGTGTAGAAACTCTTTCGTTTAATTGAATTTCATTTGTCAATTTTTGTTTTTGTTGCAATTGCTTTTGGCATCTTTGTTATGAAATCTTTGCCTGTGCCTATGTCCTGAATGGTATTGCCTAGGTTGTCTTCCAGGAATTTTATAGTTTTGGGTTTTACATTTAAGCCTTTAATCCATCCTGAGTTAATTTTTGTATATGGTGCAAGGAAGGGGTCCAGTTTCACTCTTCTGCATATGGCTAGCCAGTTCTCCCAGCATCATTTGTTGAATAGGGAATCCCTTCCCCATTGCTTGTTTTTGTGAAATTTGTCAAAGATCAGATGGTTGTAGATGTGCAGTTTTATTTCTGAAATTTCTACTCTGTTTCATTGGTCTATGTGGCTGTTTTTGTACCAGTACCATGCTGTTTTCTTTACTGTAGCCTTGTAGTATAGTTGGAAGTCTGGTAGCATGATGCCTCCAGCTTTGTTCTTTTTGCTTAGGATTGTCCTTGTTATATGATCTCTTTTTTGGTTCCATATGGTTTTTAAAATAGTTTTTTTTTTCTAATTCTGTGAAGAATGTCAATGGTAGTTTAATGGTAATAGCATTAAATCTATAAATTGCTTTGGGCAGTATTGCCATTTTCATGACATTGATTCTTCATATCCATGAGCATAGAATGTTTTTCCATCTGTTTGTGTCCTCTCTGACTTCCTTGAGCAGTTGGAAAACACACTTCAGGAAAGCTTATAGTTTTAAC
Source organism: Rhinopithecus roxellana (assembly GCF_007565055.1). Taxonomy (NCBI): domain Eukaryota; kingdom Metazoa; phylum Chordata; class Mammalia; order Primates; family Cercopithecidae; genus Rhinopithecus; species Rhinopithecus roxellana. Next base: position 85,659,730 of record NC_044562.1, on the reverse strand, counting down.
TTGTATTTCCTATCTAGTTATTAGGTGAAATCAATGCTTTTCTAATGATGTTAGATTCATGTACAAAACAAATATATTAGCTGGCTTCATTTGAAGCTGTTCTGGCTACCTATATGCCACCAAAAAAAAAAAAAGAAAGAAAGAAACAAAGAAACAAAACAAAACAGAACCTTGGAGGAGAAAACCACAAAGACGAAATTCAGTACTGATTGTCAAGGTAGTTCGATGCTTCCATTTCAATTATGTCCAATAAACTTCCAAAGTAATGTCTCATTCACCAATTGAGCCATAGAGAAGAAGTTAAAGTCATTTTTCCAGAGATCAACTTTTGACCTACCCTTAACATGTTTTGGTTATCCCCTATTCATTTAGAGTTGTTATATTTAAGTAGTCTTCAGTTGTTCACTTTCTTATTTACATCATCTCAAAGAATGACACCTAAATACATTATTATGGAAACAATTATTTTTATCAAAATAATATTTTTTGCTAGGTCACTTGTGCCATTTAGGAAGAATCTGAAAAAATATTAAGTCAATGTATTTACCACTACATGGACTCAATGTATTTACCACTTCATGGACACTTTGTGGACTATCACACTGAAGCAAAGAAAAATTTGATCATAGGTAATCAACACATTGTATGAGAAAACAGAACTTTTTGAAAATATGTATAAAAAACATTCACTGCTGATTCTCAAGACACATTTCACATTATGACTGTTTTTTATTCATTTGAAACATTAGCGATGCACTTAATAGAGTAAATGTACATCATGCAGTTGAATCTGTAGATCTCATGTCCTAGAAATGTCAACCTTGGTATCAGCCTCTCCTTTTGGTGCCATTTCATTCTAGTAATAAACAACAGTTTAGGCAGACATCAGGGAGGAAATTGTTGCCACCTAAAATAATTCTGTGCACTGCTTTTAGGAAACAAATGTAAGATACCTTTAAAATGTATTTCTGAATATATATTTTTAACCTGTTGTCACTGACTTAGATCATGGAATTAGTGAGAGCAGTGCACATTTCTAAATTAAATTTCAATTTTACCTGAAATTAATGGGCATCTACTTAGGAGAACTATCGGCAGTATATTTGGTTCAAAGATGAGTAGCCAGAAGCCTTCACTAAATATATTTATCACTTAAGAGTGAGATCAATTAAATGTAGGCTATTCACCATCTGAAGGCAAGTCTAGATTTTTAAAAATATAACATGACAAATATATTTGAAGGTAAACAGAGTAGGCCCTTTATATATGCAAAGGCTACGGGCTGAGACTTTCAAACATTGTAAATTTATGAATGCCACTAGAACACCAACTTTATTAGAAACAGTTCAGCTAGTCTTGCCCTGCTCCTGGATTTTTATTTGATTGACTAAATATAGTCAAAGAGTTATTGTCTTGCACCTCAATGTCCTGGAGTTTTTATGGTAGAATAAATATAACTTAATCTCCAAGCTTGCTGTGCTCCCATCAAATATACTCCCATCTGCCCAGGGCTACCTGAAATCCTACCAGTGCTTCTGTTCTGAAAGGCCCCTGCCAACTCTTTTTTTTTTTTTTTTTTGCATTATAGGTCAGTTTCATCTTCTTTCAAGACATTTTCCCTACACTATTATTTCTCCTCTATGACTTTTCAGTTCTCAATGAAAATCCTTGTATAGCAATTTGGTCAGCTGATGCTGCTCCTTCTATTAACTGCATATTCATGCAAAAAAAGCCAAACTTCTCAAAGTTTGAAGTTTATCAACCTGCTCTTACTTGTAATAACGATTAATTTGTAAACTGTTGACTTCATCTCACATTGCTTCTATTTACTGGTGCATTTTAAAAAATAAAATCACATGTACAAATAGAATTCTAATCATTCTGTGCATATACTTAAGCTACAATCAACTGAAGTTGACCAAATTGTGATTAAATAAAATAAGAGTTTTTAATAAGGTGTTTGTACTGATTAAAGCAGACTCCCTATTCAATTTTTCTTTTGTGGACACATTCTTCAAAGTTGTCCTGGCATTCAGCAATCTGTCCCCTGAATGGTTTATAAGTTCAGTGTTCACTCTAAAATAAAAACTAAGACAAACAAAAAACCACTATGCTTTCTCTTCTGTCTCTAGCACTAAAACTTGTTTTAGAGGATCAGGTAGAATTTTTTTCAAAGGAACATATTTTTATTAGTTCTTGACAATGTCTACCATACTTGATACCAGAGAAGAGAAACAAGGCCACTTTGAGATGCAGAGGATAGGTAGCTGACTAGACTCACTCCTGCGTATCAGTCTGTGAAGCATATATTACACAAGGAAAGGCAAATAATCATCTGAGAGTTGGGGTGATTCTGTGACTGTTAAACAAAAATCTATATTAACAATTGGGGCATCCATTTTAAGCTGCTATAGGTTCATTGTTTCTACACATCTTTGATATGACTAAGAAATTTTCTACCAACTACCCAATCCATGTGAAATGAAAACAAACAAACAAACAAACTATATATATATATATATATATATATATATATATATATATGGACAATTACCATGAGATTACAATGTGAAATAAAAATATCATCTTTGAGGCAGGGAATAGTATATGCTGACTAATGAAGTTTTCTAATAAACACCATTCGAGTAGAGCAATTATCCAGATCAAGCAAAGTAGGGCTAATGTTGTCAAAGTTGACTTTCAGGTGTGCACAATTATTTCTCTCTCCATTATATATTTATGCAAACAGTGTCTTAGCAAAAATACCTCCTTAAAGTTGTAAATAAAACACTAAATGTAGCATTATATTGTAAAAGAGGCTTCAAAGAAATATGTAAGTCAGATGTTTCTGAAGACACCACATTCACAAAGGTTTCTAGTAAGCAGAAAGCCTTCCACGGGGGATTCAAGGCCTAGGGGTTCTGATGAGTGTAGGAACCCCCTAGACATGGACCGTCTGAGGGCCTTTTGGTTTTGTATCCTAATAATAGCCTCCATAATATAACCTTTAAGAGCCCATTAAAGGCCATGAGTCCCAAAAATAATTGACTAATGTTGACATTCCTCTTAAGCCAATGCTTGCATAGGCAGGTGGCAGGGGGATGGGAAGTGGTAATTATATTACTACTCTTTATTTTCAGTTCTCTCCTTTCCATATTTATTACACCTCAAAATGCAATCATTAAAGGATAAAACTTCGGATGGGAAGTAATGATTATAATAAAAACAATAGACATCATTTATTTAATATGTAGTATATCTACAATGGCAAGCACCAAGTTCATGAGCACATTTAAACCCATCAAAACTCTTGGAACTCAGAGTAAAGAGTGTCATTATAATAGGAGAAAAATCTGAGCCTTGAACTCATGAAGAAGCTTGTCAAAGTCACACAGGAAGTCAACTCTTCCTATTGTCAGAGTGAAAGTTCTGAAACACTATGCTTGCTTTTATTGCTAAGATGGCCAGTTATTAAGCATGAAAACAAATACAACTTTTCTACGCAGAACTAAACAAGATATTCTTTTTCTCTTTTCCTATTCTTGCTCCAGCTTTAAGATATAGGTATGTATGTATGTATCTATCTATCTATCTATCTGTGTGTGTGTGTGTAAAATCTTATTATAAGTATTTACTGATTTTTACTTTATTTATTTATATTCCAGTGTAATTTAGCTGAATGTCCAGACTACTCTTTTTAAAAAAACAAAACCAAACTACAAGGTACAAATTTAAATCCTCATGTTAATAAAACAACTTATTTGGCTATTTAAAAGAATAACATAAAATACTATTTTGAATAGTAGCACAATAAAACATTATCATTTTGTATTATTTATGATGGCATTTAAGATATGGTAGTGCTATGTGACTATTGCCTATCGTGTCCATTGCACATAATTATTATAATGTGATTAGGTTTTTCTTTTAATGGTTGTTTATATCCTTAATTTTCCACACACTGTACAAATCTCATTTTTATAAGGTTAATTAGAATTACTCTGTCTAGGAGACCATCATTCTTGTTATTTAGGATTTTTAATCAGATTATGATGGGCACTTCACATTATGGCTTTGAAATAACAGACGGTCCTGTATGTTTTCCACGGTCATATTTTGAACCTTAAGCTTACAAGTAATACTTAAGAAATAATCAGATACCGTACTCCACATTAATTCAGCAACTGGTATATCACTCAATTAGTTTCTTCAGTTCGTTATATGGAAAACATATTTTAAAATCATACCTGGGTGTACTGAAAGACAGCGGACCAAAACTTCAGTGATAAGATATACCTTTGTATTATTTTTTAAAATAAATACCTTTAAGTGATATTGAAACAACTTTGTATACATACAGAAACACAGTTTTCTTTGATTTCAGGATTGTAGAAATGATTTCAATAGTACATTTACACTTTAGAATTTGTATCTTCACTGGAACAGATGGCCTCTTTTATAGGTTACTAAAATAGTCTTAGAATTGGTTTCCTAACCTGTGAGCAATACCCTTACATTAATTCCACATTATATAACCAGATTAATCTCCTAAAATAGATCCCCATTCATGTCACTTTTCTCCTGCTCAATACCCTCAATAATTCCTGATTTCCTTCCAGATGAAAGGCAGATTTCTCAACCTGGGATTCTAATGATGGTATGGCCACAACCTATCTTTCTTGCTTTGTCTCTTATCACTGTCCTACCCAAATCCACACTGAGCAATTTGCTGATTAGTTCCAATACTTGCATTTTCTTTACTTCTGCTTACGCTGCTCCTTTACCTATGAGAGGTAAAGCCGGCTGGGCTTCTGGGTCAGGTGGGGACTTGGAGAACTTTTCTGTCTAGCTAAAGGATTGTAAACACACCAATCAGTGCTCTGTGTCTAGCTAAAGGTTTGTAAATGCACCAATCAGCACTCTGTAAAAATGCACCAATCAGCTCTCTGTGTCTAGCTAAAGGTTTGGAAATGCGCCAATCAGCACTCTGTAAAAATGGACCAATCAGTACTCTGTAAAATGGACCAATCTACGGTCTCTAAAATGGACCAATCAGCAGGATGTGGGTGGGGACAAATACGGGAATAAAAGCGGGCCACCTGCCCCCACAGCAGCAACCTGTTTGGGTGTCTCTCAGTGGTGTGGAGGGTTTGATCTTTTGGTCTTCACAATAACTCTTGTTGATGCTTACTCTTTGGGTTCACACTACAACTATGAGCTGTAATGCTCACTGTGAAGGTCTGCAGCTTCACTCATGAAGTCAGTGAGACCACGAACTGGGAGGAACAAATAACTCCAGACGCAGCACCTTTAAGAGATGTAACACTCACTGCGATGGTCCGCGGCTTCGCTCCTGAAGTCAAGCAATACCACAAACTCACGAGAAAAAAGAAACTCCGGACACATCTGAACATCAGAGGGAACAAACTCTGGACAAGCCATCTTTAAGAACTGTAACACTCACCAGGAGGGTCTGTGGCTTCATTCTTGAAGCCAGTGAGACCAAGAACGTACTGGAAGGAACCAATTCCGGACACACCTACTTTCAGGATTAAAAACCCTATGAACTCTTACTTTCATGTTGAGATAGATTATATAGCTTATGCAAAAAGCCAGCCAAAGAGCCAGACATGTTTTAAGCTTTGCAGGCTACGTACTCTATCTCACAACCACCCCACTCTGTTGAACTGTAAAAGCAGCCACAGACAGTACCTAAATGGATATGGCTGCTGCTGTTCTAATAAAACTTGACACAGGGACACTGAAATTTGGATTTCACATAATTTTTTTATTGCAAAATAGTATTCTTTTTCTTACTCATTTAGAAATGCAAAAATCATTTTTAGCTCACAGGCAATTATAAGAACAAGCAGTGCGTAGTATTTGGCCTAAATGTTCTACTTTACTGACCTCTGGTCAATACAGTGGAATACCATGCAGCTGTGAAAGATGAGGAGGTAGACCTGTGTGAACTAAGATGAATTTCATTATTATTTATTAAAGCAAGGAGTAGAACATTATGATGACATTGTAACTTTGGTAATAATAATTTTTAAGTTTTTTTAATTAACATATTGTTAACCTTCTTTTAGGAAGCTAAATAAAATCCTGTGAATGATGAGACAGTACATTGAGGAGAGAAAATTTTACTTTTGTAGTATTCATGTGTGACCGGTTGAATTTTCCAGGTCATGTACTATTTTTGTTACAAGTATTAAACCATTAAGAGAATATATCTGTGAGGTAAGATTATGGATCATTTTTAGTTTTTGTCTTTATCCGTTTCTATAATAGAGAAAGCTGTTAATAGTGTTTTTTTGTGTGTGGTTTGTTTGTTTGAGATGGAGTCTTGCTCTGTCACCCAGGCTGGAGTGCAGTGGCACGATCTCGGCTCACTGCAAACTCCACCTCCCAGGACCACGACATTCTCCTGCCTCAGCCTCCTGAGTAGCTGGGACTACAGGCACCCGCCACCATGCCTGGCTAATTTCTTGTATTTTTAGTAGAGATGGGGTTTTGCCATGTTAGCCAGGATGGTCTCAATCTCCTGACCTCATGATCCGCCAGCTTTGGCCTCCCAAAGTGCTGGGATTACAGGCCTGAGCCACCGTTCCCAGCCAATAGTGTTTTGTTTTTTTTTTTAATTTTTTTTTTTTTATTATACTTTAAGTTCTAGGGTACATGTGCATAACGTGCAGGTTTGTTACATATGTATACTTGTGCCATGTTGGTGTGCTGCACCCATCAACTTGTCAGCACCCATCAATTCATCATTTATATCAGGTATAACTCCCAATGCAATCCCTCCCTCCTCCCCTCTCCCCATGATAGGCCCTGGTGTGTGATGTTCCCCTTCCCGAGTCCAAGTGATCTCATTGTTCAGTTCCCACCTATGAGTGAGAACATGCGGTATTTGGTTTTCTGTTCTTGTGATAGTTTGCTAAGAATGATGGTTTCTAGTTGCATCCATGTCCCTACAAAGGATGCAAACTCATCCTTTTTTATGGCTGCATAGTATTCCATGGTGTATATGTGCCACATTTTCTTAATCCAGTCTGTCACAGATGGACATTTGGGTTGATTCCAAGTCTTTGCTATTGTGAATAGTGCCGCAATAAACATACGTGTGCATGTGTCTTTATAGCAGCATGATTTATAATCCTTTGGGTATATACCCAGTAGTGGGATGGCTGGGTCATATGGTACATCTAGTTCTAGATCCTTGAGGAATCGCCATACTGTTTTCCATAATGGTTGAACTAGTTTACAATCCCAACAAAAGTGTAAAAGTGTTCCTATTTCTCCACATCCTCTCCAACACCTGTTGTTTCCTGACTTTTTAATGATTGCCGTTCTTACTGGTGAGAGATAGTATCTCATTGTGGTTTTGATTTGCATTTCTCTGATGGCGAGTGATGATGAGCATTTTTTCATGTGTCTGTTGGCTGTATGAATGTCTTCTTTTGAGAAATGTCTGTTCATATCCTTTGCCCACTTTTTGATGGGGTTGTTTGTTTTTTTCTTGTATATTTGTTTGAGTTCTTTGTAGATTCTGCTGGAGGCATCATGCTACCTGACTTCAAACTATACTACAAGGCTACAGTAACCAAAACAGCATGGTACTGGTACCAAAACAGAGATATAGACCAATGGAACAGAACAGAGTCCTCAGAAATAATACCACATATCTACAGCCATCTGATCTTTGACAAACCTGAGAGAAACAAGAAATGGGGAAAGGTTTCCCTATTTAATAAATGGTGCTGGGAAAATTGGCTAGCCATAAGTAGAAAGCTGAAACTGGATCCTTTCCTTACTCCTTATACGAAGATTAATTCAAGATGGATTAGAGACTTAAATGTTAGACCTAATACCATAAAAACCCTAGAAGAAAACCTAGGTAATACCATTCAGGACATGGGCATGGGCAAGGACTTCATGTCTAAAACACCAAAAGCAACGGCAGCAAAAGCAAAAATTGACAAATGGGATCTAATTAAACTAAAGAGCTTCTGCACAGCCAAAGAAACTACCATCAGAGTGAACAGGCAACCTACAGAATGGGAGAAAATTTTTGCAATCTACTCATCTGACAAAGGGCTAATATCCAGAATCTGCAAAGAACTCAAACAATAGTGTTTTTAAACTATGGATTCTTTAAGACCAAGAGGAGAAGACATTTTCCCCTCTTTCATTCCAAACTATCTTGCTCCTTCCCTTCCTTAATCCCCCTGCAATATAGAATTGATGAAAGTCTGTTATTAATTCCGTTTGGAAGAAGTTTATTTTTCCAACCTTAACACAGGTATTTGCATATGTTATACTCTTGTGGCCACATTAAGATAATAGGCTGCCATATTTCCGCTAGAGTACACACTATTCCGTACTTTTCCCTTATACTCAGAAAACCATATTGGAATGCCACTGAAAACCTTGAATCCATTCTAATTCTCAAAATACAAATATTTTGGGTGAAATATTTAAAGTATTCAACAGAGAAAAGGCAGGCCACATGCAAAGAATTAGCAATCAGAATGTCATTGTACTTCTCAACACCCACATTGAGAGTTAGATCAAAATGAATCAAAGCCGTCAACATTCTGAAGGAAATTACTTTCAAACTGGAGTTTTAAAGCCACTTCTACTATCAATCAAGGGTGAAAGTAGAATAAAGACATTGTCAGACATGCAAAGTCTCAGAAATTTTCCTAGGAAGCTACTGGAGGAAGTGCTCCATGAAAATGGGATAGTGAAGCAAGAAAGACATGGCATGCAGGAAATAGAGGATCAGAACTGGGAAAGAGAATTCTCAGGATGAGAGCTCAAGGAAATCCAAGCATAATAGCATGCCAGGCATAGAAGGCAATGAGGGCAGGATGTGACAGAAAAGCCTTTTTCAGAAACATCCAATAGATGAAATATCTGACATACCTGTACATCTTTAGAAGAGAGTTACATGATTGGGGGAATGTGTTGTTTAATCAGTTGTAAGAATACAGAAAATGTAGCAAGCAAACAAATACAAACATGACCATTATTAACCCAAAGGAAAAGAGCTCATGAGAACCGAATGTGCCCATCTATTTCAAATTTTACATTTAATGATCTCGGTAACCTGAAATTGGACAAAGCAGGAGTATTTATGCCATGGGACTCAGCACACTGTACCAATCGGGAGTTATAAAATTTTTGTTTTCAGAGAACCAGTTTACCAGCACACCCCTGGCACTAAAATCTGAGTTGAGTTTATATAGTAACTACTGAATGTTGATCTAATCAAAGTTACAACTTTTTGGGGAAGAGGGGTGGGGGTGATGAGGGATACATATGTGGTAGGGTCAAGGGAGTAGGATAAGTTAAATCCTAAACTTCTTACATGGTAGGAAATCAATAGATAATGTCTAAAATAGAAATTTTTAAAAATTGAATATTTTAGAGGAAAAAACAACCAAAACCAACAAAAAAAAGTGGGAGAGAGAGAGAGAGAGAGAGAGAGAGAGAGAGAGAGAGGGAAAGAAAGATTTATTCCATTACTCTTTCAGAAGAAATAACTTTCTCTGAAACTTCCAGCAAACCTCTTCTTGTGTGTCATTGATCAAAAATGAGTCATCATCTGTGCATTTCTAAACTAATTACTGGAAAGGTGATTACTGTTAAACCAGCCAGTCGCTCCTTTGGAGTGGAGTTTGGGGCAGCTTCCCATGAGACACTTTGTCTGCATGGAAGCAAAGTAGTTACCTGAACAAATTTGAAGTTCTATTAGGGAGACCTGGGTCATGGAAATTGGTTAAGTAAGGTACAGTGCAGTGTTCATTACAGATGGACAATAGGAATGCCACTCCAGGATATTTTCATATCATGCAGTCTTGTTTCCAGGTCAACTCTGTATTTTTATTATTGATTGTGATTTTTGGAAACAGATCTGCAAAATAAGTCATTAGGATGTTAATATATTACGAAGTGCCTTCCGTGATTATTGGCTGATTCACTGCCATCTGGTCAGGCAAGGGATACATTATACAAAGCAAGAAAGGAGAAGAATTAGATGAAGGAATAAAAATAGTATATTAAATGAGACATATAAATTTAAAAATAGACTCCAAGGAGTTATACCAATTTTGGGGAGGGATGGTACTAAAAAGTCTGTTGTTTTATTCATTTATAGTGTGATAAATAATGCTTTTCAGTAAGGATATAGATCTTTAATCACTATTTAAATCATTTTATTTCCCAGAATCCTCGACTCTTCTGCAACAATCATGTGGGTTTTATGGTTTGATAGGCCAAACTACTACCTTATAAATATTAGCCTTTTCTCAATTCCTTTTCCAATCTTTATTATTTAGTGTCTGGACCAATATCACTTTATCTAGTGAGAATTTAAAACAAAGATAACTCCTGCTTGCTTAAAACTTCCTTTAGAATGCCAAACCCTAAAAAATATTTTAAAAATATAAACTTCATGCACTTGAACAATCCAAGAGCTCTCACACTAAATTATTATTGTGCTGATTATTTCCTCTAAATAAATTAAGTTCTTAAATTTTCTATTGTAGACATTCTCTCTTGATCTCTCACTATGGGAGAAGTGTACTGTTAAGGAATTAGCACCCTCTCTCCTCTGCACCCACCACACATGTACTCCCTTTCATCTCCCCACACCATTCTCCCAATACAGTTATACTATAATTTTGATTAGATAAATATTCAGTATTTACATTATTGTGACATATAAACTCAATTTAGAGCTGAGTGATGTGATATATATAGCAAAGTTTAGAAAAGAACTACAGATATTTTTGTGTTAGAGTATGAGTAGAACTGGTATTCTATTTCCATAGGCTCATCTCTCCCTGCCTGAAGGATTTTTACCTTTCTTAAGCTGTGTAATTCGTTCAAAAGTTTCCTTTAATTTTAATAAAAATTAAAGCTTTGCATGCCGTTTGACTTTGTTTGCTACCTGCTTTTCCTAAGTTCCTGATGGGACCTCCCCATGTTTCCACCTGCCCTCACATTTGTAAATCGCTTGTTTTTCATTTATTATTTGATAGATAAGGTCTGAAAGTTTTCTGTTGGCTTGCTTTTTCACACACTGGATACAATTGTGTATTATGTTTCTCTATGTTGGAAGTGGTCAAATATGATCCTGCTTTGAGCTTGACAGAATCCATGTAAAATATGCTCAGGACTTATTTTGTTCTTTTCCTATGTAGATCTTGTGGCCGCTTTACAAGCACTTTTGAAATGCTGCTTGTTTGAACAAGGAATTAAATGCAATTAAGTTAGAGTCCCATGTAAGGCTAAGTCTAATATGACTACTGCCGTGCAGGTGAGCATTGTGTTGGGTGGAAAAACAGAAACACTGTGATGAGGACTTCAAGAAAACAGTTCATTAGACCCACAGAAGCCACATCAGGGTAACTCTACCACAAATAATAGTCGTACATATCCAGGGAATGTACAAGGGATACAACCACTTAGTATTTACTGTATAAGCAGCTCCTAAACTACAAATACTAATACGCTGCAAAGAGTCCATATTCCTAACGTAAAAGACAAAGGATTAAAGACTTAATTTCTCTCTACCTGTATGAATCCAAGGCTGGTTTATAATACTCCAAATTACCTACCATAACTGCCTTTTGCTATATTTAATTACTTATAATCTCCTAAGGCTGTTATGAGATAATAGATGTGTAAATGCTTTGGAAAGTAGAAAGTGCTCAACAAATGTTATGTGTTATTAGTAATTTAACAAGTTTTCCTAATGAAAAGAGCATGTATAGCACAGAACTGGCAACTAGAAGATTCTTTTTTATTTTTTATTTTATTTTGCATTTTGGAACTTCATCTAGCCTGCATAAACAAAAACAAATTATCACTTTTCTTTGTCTCCATACCAGTTAGAACCATAAAAACTCACCTATCCATGTACTTCATCTGCTAATATTCTGGTTTTGTATCCTGAGTTAAAATGTGAGATCATTCTCCCCCAATTTAATTTTTTTGACAGTGAATATTTATACTAAATTTAAATTAAGTGTAAAAGAGCAGATTGATAAGAACACCAAAAACCTTGTAGATCAACCAATAACACCAGCTGTCCAAATTATTCTACAGCATTGCAAAGGTTCCTCTAAACTGCATATTTATTGCTGGATACATTCCATCCATATGACGTACAAATTTGAGATTTATACTTTTAAACATAATAAGATGGAGTTCTGCCATGCCTACTGGGTGATAAGTAAATGCATACACAACCAATTTGGTTTAAATCTCAGTCCATAATATTTTTGCATTAATCTTAGGCCATATGACTTTTTTTAAGATCAAATACTTATAATTGTAGACTGTACAATTTCTTTCCTATACACTTTCTTCTTAAGGTTTCATAAAACTTCAAGGGGCCTCAATATCCTGAGAAATGTGACATTTTCACATCCGTTTTATGCATTTATAGAATCCTGATAAAACAAAGGCAGTTATTTACACTGTGGCTCTAGGTAATACTTGATTGCCACAATGAGTCAATATTTAAAATGTATCTTTTACTATCCTTTTTATAGCCAAATATTTTGTAAATAAATAAGCTATTAATTACTGAAACATGCAAGTGGCCTCACAATGTGTACATTGATAACACTTTGAATAAGGGAAATCTCATTAATTCAAATAAAATGGAAAATACTGGGCAGAATTGGTAAACAAAAATCAATTAAATAATACTTTAAACAAATTTAATTTTATTTCTTTCAGATGCACACAGTAGCTGAATTAGGCTAGAAAAAAGTTGCATGATTTTTTGCTTTCATCAATAGACAAGAATGTTTAAATAGTAAACATATTTTCACTATGTAAACGAGTACTTCTCAAGTGCTGAGAGGTAATCTGTTTGCTTGGTCTTTAAAACAACTCTCTACATAATCTCTCTTTATATACCTAAGAAGAAAGAATAAGGAAGGTAAATGTTAACCCCAATGCTGAATGGTCCCTAGTTGCAATCCTAAGAGTTTTAAGAGTTAACATTAATGAGGTTTTACTGTCCTAATAGCTCAGTGACACACAAGTATTGAGAATTTTACCTCTGAATGTTTTTTTTACATTATTAGTATTATTACTTGAGAACATACACGTTTTTCTCTTGATTTTTTTCAAGGATAAGCCTGTCTGATTGTCAGTGATTCTTAGGAATTTAGCTACTAAGTATGGTTTTTATCAATACACCAGGACCTTTCTATTCAGAGATTTTCAGTGCTGTCCTGTATTTGTAAGTTTAAAACATACCCTTTCATGGAATTTGCTCATCAGTAATATTTGCTAAGTTGCTGTTTTTTTCTGACTGTGACTTGCCTTCAACCTGTTTTTATTTCTGCAAAGTGGTCTACAAAGTGGGATGCTCAGAATACAAGCTGTAAATAATATAATCCTTTTCAGAAGGAAAATATTTTAATTGTACATTCTAATATTTATGTACAGTTTTTTCTAATCCTTTAAGTTTTTCTCTCTTTGTATATAGTTTTAATGTTAAATATTACATAGTAGCATGGTACTATATCTTTATAATTCATAAATATATAAATTGAAATTCATTGAGGGTGACTGTTTAAGTATTTTATGTAGGCATTTAAGGATGACTGATCTAAGAGTTCTTTCAGATATTCAAACTTCACTTTGTTATTTGTCTTTTTTTTGTGTTATTTTCTTCCCCAAAATACAGTAAAACATTCGCTGCTTAGGTAAACAGATGTCATTTCCCATTCTTTTTGGCCTAATATGCTGCTTACTTTAACAACAACAAAAAAAATTGTTACATTTTTGTTTATGATAATAAAGTGTCATGATCTCTTTATGGCCTAAACAGTTTTTTCTTTTTTTAATCTTTCCTTAACATAGCATTGACCAATCTTCAAATCCATGACTTGAAGTTCATTTTTCAGGTTGTAAACCAGATTTTAATTTCACCTCTGAGTGCCGTATGACCTGGTGGAAGTTGAAAGACTACTATGATTTGTTCCTTTTATTGAGTCAGCTAGTCCCCAAGTCTCCCACCCACTCTCCTGCAATGAATATGCACTGTTAATATAGCTGTAGACGATATTTGGTGTTTATTATGGTTATTGTTGTTCCTGTTGATGTCATTTTTATTGCTATAGACTTTTGACTTATAATAATAATCACAAAATGAACAGAAGCCAGAGCTGTGTAACTAGAGACTTTTTCTTTTTAACAGCTGTTGTAAACTCCGGTGTGTAATGTGTAAGGCTCAATCCTTTTCCCAAAATAACATGATAAAACTTGTTAGAGACACAATTAGGCTCAAGAAAAGTTTTCCTCCATTTGTGGTTTATAATGTAATAGCATTGTGTTTGTCAAAGGTGGGTAGGAGTAGATGTGTTTATGAGTCTGCTGTGAAGTGTTGGAACTTAGTCTTTTTACCACCGTTTGATCTGTTACAGCCTGGCACACAGTAGGCACTCAATAAATAGTTAATGAATAAATGAATGAACAATAAATGAAAATAATTTTAACAAAGTTTCATAATAAAACATTTCTAATGCTCTTTTGTATCATTCAATATTATACACTTTGAGTATTATTGAATCATATGTGCTGAATTGCGTACTGGGAATAGAATATGTCCATGTTTGATGCCGCATAAGACAAGCAGTAATTTGCATGTAGTAATATATGTTCTGGGAAGGATTTATTAAACCACAACTGATATAAAGGGGATAGATAAAAATATAATTATAGCAAATTGATATAGAAGAACTAAATAAATAAAATAAACATACTGTAAAGGTACATTTAAAATTCGTATTTGCAATTACTCAGATGTTGACTAATTGCCTAATATGTATTGAATGGTGCCAAAGATGATGCCATTGACCCACTATCATGAAGACAAGGTAATTGTATTTCTAGTAATGGTGATGACCAACTTATATTGCTTTGACCTGCTTCCCTGTGAGACCAACCAATGGCATATCCCTGTAGATACCTTAATAGAATTAACTTTACTCTCTGCTATACCAAAACAGAGAATATGGCTAATTTTTATCTCCAAAGACCAAAATGACCCTCTGGCTTCATTGGTGCTATTCTTTAATCAATTGAACTAATCAACTTTAGGCTCTATATTTGAACCAATAAAACATGGATTATTTTTAAAATGGGGACTATAAATTTATGACTTGCATAACTTTCTCCTCTTTTACATCCTGAAATCATCATAATCATGCTTATGTTGATACAAGTAATTGAAGGTCAAGACTGTTACTGGAAGTTTTAAGGAGTTAGATCATCACCATTTACTCATACTTTTACCCCTTATTTCTGAAATTTTAATTGTGATAAATAATGTTTACTGGGTTTATTTAGATTGGTGGGTTTTTATTATTTTTCACTGGAGGCAGGACCCTGACAAGAAGCCTAAATTTCTGGGCATTATCTTTTGAGGAATCACATGGAGAGGAAAAACTGAAGACTAAAACATGACTGCTTATCAAATTTGGGTATTTCTGGTGCTATTATTATTATTATTACTGTTTCTTTGTAGAAGCTCTGTGAAGTTTTATTATTATTGTTGTTGTTATTGCAGAGTTTAGCCACTTTAGGACCAAAAGTGAGGGTTAGCTCAACCTTGATCTAAAGTGAAGTCTATTCAAAGAGGCGCATCTTTACCATAAATTAGATATATAGTACCTTTGGGAATTTCAGCATCTTACAGTTAATAATTTATAATAAATTTTGATAAGGTTAACTGCTTCTTTCTAATACTAACTTTATGTAAAAAAAATATATGTAGAGTGGAGAACAGAAATGAAATATCTTGAGAATGACTTTTCTTAGAGAAACTTTATCATATCTGAGCAATCAAAAATTGGTATTAGAATAATGGCTTTTAAACAAAAATTTTCTGAATATGAAGTTCAATGCTTACTTTGATATTTTCAGTCATATATATTACCTAAGTTGTTTTTATTTTATTAGGTTGCATACTACAGAGCTCAGATACTATACTAAAGTCCTTATACCAATATGTAACTTTTAAAAGTAAAAGGCAAACTTTATAAAACTTAATTTGACTCTCTTCTGAAGTTCACTTTCTAATTTTCTAAAGTAAAATATTTCACTTTACTTTTTATAAAGTAAAACAAAAAATAAAATTCAAAATGCTCCTTTTGTATTGTATAAAGACACACTTAGAATATAAAAGGATTGAACCACATAAATGTAAACATGGGTTTAATTTTTTTTTAGCAAACAGAATATAGATAAGTTAAATTGGTAGTTATTTTCATAGGGTCAAGTATTAAATATATTTATTTGAAAACTGCTTATAATATTACTTTGGATGTATGAAGCAATAAACACACAAATAAAAATAGAATTAGATTCTTAGTGTGAATCTATTCTTAGAGGAAATGGGTATTTTCCCAGGATTTTTAGATGTTTATAATTTGGATGTCTCCCAGTATTCATCCCTTTCCTATCCCTGGAACATCAGTCATTTTCCACATGGCACCTGGACCTGAAATGATGCTTCAAATTAATATATGTTAAAAATAAAAATTTAAAATTAAAAAAAGCTACCCAAATGCTTCTTACTTTGTAATAAGAGAGACAGAAAGAGAAAGATCCTTATGTATGATTTTTCTGTCTATATGATTTTTCTTAGTAATCTGACAGCCCTGCCAGAAAGCAGTTAAAACCATCATATTCATTGTAACTGGTGAGTTGCTCTTTTTGGTGATGTGGCTATGTGTCTTCTTACCCCTGTCTCTGATGATGATTGTGGTTTAATTTTTCCAAAGATGCTGTTGTTTAGTAGTAAGCCCAAATCATTTAAAAAATAAATCATATACTTTTATTTTCCAGTTTTAATGCAACATTTGGCCAAGCAGAATTATTTATACCCATTATCTATGCTTCATTATTTTAAGATCATCAATAATTTTTTCCACATGAACTTGCTCCTTTTATTTACTGGTTTAAAGGATTAACCTATGCAATAAGATTCCATCTGCTCTGATATGTAAAGGTCTTATACTTAATTTTTATATTCCTATTAAAAAGAAAAGGATGGGCATATTAAAATATGTTCACACTTCTTATTGAATCTGAGGTCTTCTGAGTTGAATCTTAGGGAGATGATCTTACAATGCTAAGATCTTATAGATGAACTCTTAATAAAAATGTTGTGCTTAGTGAAGTCGTTTTTGATCATATAGATGTTTAATATATTTAATGCTTTCCCTTTGAAGTTAGTAAAGCTAGCAATGCCTTTGTAGATAATGATTAAACTGCTATTAAAACTAATGTATATGCTTTTAGAATATGACAAGTGTTAACACCAAAAGGAATCATTGACATTTATTGAGTGCTTGCCATTTGGCAAATTTTTTTACATATATGATTTTACTTATTTTTCACAAGATTTCTTCAAAATTAATGTTAGCATCCCTGTCTTTACTTATGAGGAAACTGATAAGCAGAGAGGTTATATAATTTTTCCCAAATCACACAGCCAGGAAGCAGAAGGGCCAATATTCAAATCTTGTATTGTTTTAATACATGACTCATGCTCTTTCTATTCTACCACACTACCCCTGGATAGATTTGATTTTAGAAATCATCTAGTTTGGGCCGGGTACAGTGACCTGTAAACTCAGCACTCTAGGAGACTGAGGCAGGCGGATCCTTTGAGCCCAGGAGTTCGAGGCCAGCCTGGGCAACATGGTGAAACCCTGTCTCTACAAAAAGTACAAAAATTAGCTGGGCATAGTGGCATGTGCCTGTAGTCCCAGCTACTCAGGAGGCTGAGGTGAGAGGATCACTTGAGTCCAGGAGGTTAAGGCTGCAGTGAGCCAAGATTGAGCCACTGCATTCCAGCCTAGGGCACAGAGTGAGACCCTGTCTCAGAAAAAAAAAAAAAAAAGGAAAAAAAAATCTAGTTTGAACCTTTCACTTTTTTTACATGAACCTGCGGCATAGAGCGCTATTATGACTTACCCAGGGGCTGGGACTCTGAGAGCATTTTCTACTTTGCTGCCATTGGATAACTTGAATCAAACTTCAGGGACTGAATAATTGAATGAACAAATGAACAAAAGACAATGGTGGGAGGCATATAATTGATAGAGCCCTAAACCAACAGTTAGGAAATAGGGCTCTAAGCCTGTTCTGTCTTTTTTGACCCATGTGGTCTTGAACATGTTGCTTAACTCTTTCTGATTCAGTTTCTCTATTTCTATAACGGTAGTCATAGTGAATTTCCTGCCCTAGAGAATTTGTTGCAAAATCAAATGAATATACTTTAAAATTACTTGGCAAATTGCAGAAAATTTTATAATGTAAATCATTTAAAATCCATGTGCATTTAAAAGTACATAGAGTTCAAAGCACACATACTAGGCAGTAAACTTTACAATGCAAGTCATTCAGGGAAATGATATGTGACACACCAATTAGTCTTCACTGGACTGAAAAACTGTGGCTAACTTCTGCACAAGTCAAATCAAATTTGGTTACCAGACGACAGAAGGTAATGAAGGGACACTCTCTGGGTGGCTCAGGGCATCTCCAGAAGTTAAAATATCAGCCCTTGTTTGACAGCACTTGCTTTTGTCTAATACTATGAGGTTAAAATTCTAGTCTGAGGAGGGCAATATGGGTTCCCCAGGCTCATGTCAGTTTCTGTGCATTTGTGTAAACAGAAGGAGAATGTAAAAGCTTCTTAGCAGTGCATCTAATGAC
Source organism: Rhinopithecus roxellana (assembly GCF_007565055.1). Taxonomy (NCBI): domain Eukaryota; kingdom Metazoa; phylum Chordata; class Mammalia; order Primates; family Cercopithecidae; genus Rhinopithecus; species Rhinopithecus roxellana. The sequence continues at coordinate 85,640,968 of NC_044562.1, read as the reverse complement.
TTTTAATGTAGATCTTCCAAAGAATAGTCAATTTATCTACTTTCTTTGGGTTTCCCACATAGAATCTTCTAAAATTCTAAAAAGAGGGGACAATGGAATGAATACACAGATATAGGGTGGGAAAAGTTAGGTGATATGACCAAGAACAACAAGTGGGACAGTTAAAGACTAACATTTAGGGAAGGATGAACAATTAAGGACTAACATATAACCTATTAACTTTTAGTTCAATGAATAATACACTAAAATTTCCTTCAAGGAACATAGAGAACTAGGAAGATAATGTTTTGCTCCCCTGAAAATTACACTTGGGCTTTGAGGAGAACATTCTGCCTTAGAATAACTATTATTTCAACGGTTTACATGTGAATTTATCTCATTTTTCTCTTCAATGCAATCCTGGGAAGCAGTTAAGGCAGGTTGCACCATTATAATGCCAGGACCCTGGCACTCACAGAGGCTGTGCTTTCTGTCTAATATTGCTGAGGCAGCAGACGTTCTATCTTGGGGATGTTGACTCCTAACCACCATTCCATGCTGCTTTTTTAAGAAGAGAATTTAAAGCTGACCTTCACATCTTTGACATGATGGTCCATATTGATAAGCATAGTAACTCCTTTGTGCATAGAAAGCTGAAGATAAAATATTTAAAAAAATAAAAACTAAATCAAAATGGTTTGAATCAGTCATTTTTTTTTTTAAATCTCAGATTCAAGCCACAGCCCCTTTTATATCCAAAAGAAACTTTTAGTTTAAAGGGGAAAATTTGCAGGAAAAAGCTTAATTCTTCCCAGTTCAGATTTCAAACAGTCTCTCTTCTAACCTAGTGTATCTTTATGTCCCCTCTTGTCTAGCAGGATTGTAGGGAGTGCTGTTTTTGAAGTTCCATCAATCTATTAAACATTAGACAGAAGGTTTTAGGAAACAGGCCATGTGTATTGTGACGTACAGTCCTGGAAAGAAAAATGATCAATCTGTGTATTTGCCTTTTAACTAGTTGTAGACAAGTTGGCCACATCCTTGGCACATTAATGAATTCTGTCATGTCTCATCTCCACTGCTCTCTTATTATATGAATTCAGTTCTCCGTTTGGCAATAAAAATAAAGTCGCTGATTTAAGTTTCTACTTTCAAGCTAGGGCTCATGGTCCTTAATAATCAAGAGACTGGATCCATACGGAGAACAAAAAGTTTTGTAATGTGATTTGTAATGTGTAAGTTGAACTAGATATTTAAAGGGAATTTTCTGTAAGATTATTCACAGGACATATTCTTGCAAATGTTTTCTTTTAAATAGTATGTGATCCTACACCTTTATGAAACTGCTTTTTCCTTCTTCTAAAAAAAAGTGTTCCAGACATATGCAGGAACTTAGAATGTTATTGAAAATATAGAGGCTTTCACATTTATTCACGGATAGATTTAAATTACAGTTATTAAAAACTTAATCAATACCAAAACATGTGTGTTGTGCATTTGATTTTTCCCAATTTGCAGGGAAGTGATTGCAAATACCGATTACAAGGCCCAACTGTATTTTCCCCATAGTGTCTCTATTGAAGAGGCCTTTCTAGAAAATAGGGCTACTTTCCTTAGCATCTGGTGTCTTTTATCTGGCACATTGATTCCTGGCTCCTTTTTATCTAGGACAGCCTATTTATAAATCAAATATAACCACTTAGATCTCTCAACTAGTGGCCCCCCTTTTATATTTAAATCAGTCTTTAGGGTATGTTCAAGTTCTTCATAATGACGTATGCTAAGAATTTCAAGGTCTTTTTGATTCATTGGATAATGTCAAAAGAACAAAGAGTTAATAGATCCTGAAAGGATAAAAATTTATCAACTCTAGACATTATCTTGAAGTGGTAAATATGTCTATACTCTGAAATATATGTTTTAATTTGAACAAAGTATTTTTCTGTATTAAACAAAATGTTCTGTTTTTCTCATTTGGGACTCCGACTTTTTTACTACATTACTGTAAACAATTAGTAAGAGGAGCCCATCAATAATCCATTTTATGACTTCAGATTTATTTTCCTGTACTATGAGTTGCAAAATATTGGTTCCTTAATGGCTTTGTTTCCATTGTCATTTTCTCAGTCTGGGTCATTTTTTATTAATTCATTGATTTAAGAGGTATTTATTGGAATGCTACTATCTGTCATATAAATACTGTCCTTGTTACAGCAGACAAAGATCTTACCCTCATGAAGTAGATGTTCTAGTGGAAGGGAGAGACTATAAAAAAACAAGCAGTTAAAATGTACTGTCTTTTATTGATTCCAAGATGCACATTTTTTTTTTTCTACTTGAAATGTATCTGAAAGTAACATATACTTTATAACTGATGACATCTAAAAATCACTGGTGGCCTGGGGACAATGGTGATATAGATTTCACTGCCTGCTCATGAATGAACAGAAGCACCAGCATCAAAAATTGCAGAATTAGTGGTAGTGACCACAAAAAAATTGTACGCAGTAGTGGAATGGTCTTTTAACTCTTAGAAGTCAAAAAATTCTGAGGAGGAGCTGAAAGCGGTGGGGAATCAGGTTTAGTCCTGTCCTCAAAGGGGAGTTTTGAGCCTGTGCTTCTCCTAACAACATCTTTGGTGAAAGTGCTCATCCAACGGGAGAACATTTTCCCCTTTAAGATTATTCTATAGCAGTGAGGGGGAAAAAAAGCAATAAATTAACGTTTTAATACTTGATCCTATCATTCCTTTGGGCTAACAGTGCAAAGCAGGAATCCTTAGGTCCTCACACTTCTAAACTACTCCATGATATAGGTATTCCTCAAAGGGAAATTTATCTTGTCAAAACATATACAACAGTATTTTTACTGAGACTATACCAGAGCATTTAGACAAAAATTATAATTTAGTCAAAAGTATAAAAACAAAATCTTCTTGCTGTATACATAAGAAACTTTCCCAAAAGATTCGACTTGTTCCCCATCTCTCTTTGCTTTGGCTTGCAGATTATTCTAAAACTTAGCAAGTTAAATTACATCATCAGATGTTGGAGAATAAACCTACTTCCCTTCACCAATTTGCAGGCAATGCAATCACTATGCAGTGTCTATGCAGTTCTTGTGGCACTCAAAAGTAACTTAACCAAAATCATATTTTCACATGTACTGACTTCAGACAATATATATATACTTTATTTCTAAGTGAAGCCCCAAGTTATTTTTTTCCTATATGTCTTTATGATGAGATGCTTAACATGTTACCTTTTTTTTTTTTTTTTTTTTTTTTTTCTGGAAAATTCTCTTTAAACTCTTTGGAGGACTGAGGCAGCAAGCAAGCTTTCTTCCCAGAGAAAACAAACTTTGCTACTCAAGTCACTGATGATGGCTTATTTATTTCAGTCCTGGTGTGTAATCTTATTGGCACTTAAATAATGATCCTGTCTTTGAATGTATAGTTTTCAAGTCTTTATTTTATGCTTTAAACTCACAGCTGTTGTTTTATCCTTGACATTACCACTGATTTGGTAAGGAGAACTTTCAGTATTTTTTCTAAATAAAACAAACAAAATTCCACTTTCAGTAAGTTCTGTAAGTTGTCTCAACTGCCCACCATGACGTTATCAAATGACAAAACCCAGAACCTCCTAGAAAGCAGAACTTACCTTATGTAAGTATAAAACAAAACAACACACATGCACACACACGCACACAACAAGCCTTTAGTAATCACTTAAATGAACATAGTATAGAACCAGGGTTATGCATTCCTTGACCTTTCATTATATTGTCAACCTTTGCACAATGTCCTTGATAATAAAAGACAGTAATGAGGAGATAAATATGCATTAGCAAGTTTTAAGAGCTTACTCACCTAGTTCTTGGACCAAGTATGCTTTCATGAGAAAAATGAATAGATATCCTAAAAATCTGGCCTCCCTCATAGAATAAGATCATCATCACTGAGGAAATCTGACCAACTGGAGGGGTCAATTAAGTAATTTTTAGCAAAAACCTATGTTGACTCAACTTTTCTATCCTGATTCAGTTTTCATAAGTCTAAAGACTGAACATAAATCCCCCATTCTGTAAAACTACTCTTTTAAATATTTTGTTTATTATATGATAATGCAAGTCATTCTTTTTGTTTCTTACACTCTTGAGGGGGCCACATGGTGTGTGAAAAAAGTGTGAATTTCAGAATCCATAAGACCTGGGTTCAAATTCTGGCTACATTATTTACCAGTTATGTGACCCTTAAAATATTACTTATTCCCTTGGTTTATATATTGTAAAATGGTCTTAATGATGAGAATCAATAATAGTACACATCCCAAAGGAAGTAGTAAATAAATGTTTCTTTCTTTTTTTTTTTTTAATCTTTTCCTCTCAGCTTTTTTCCTAATTGGATATAATGTTTGAACATCATAATCCCCATGAACAATCAATTTTCCTCCCATCAATTGAAATAATTTGAGTAATGGAAACTTGTGCAATATAATAATTAACAGAAAATTTTGACATAAGAGGAGTAAAATAAAATAAGCACATTTCAATTAGAGGAAAAAGAATTTACAAGGACTATCAAAACTGTAGTTTTGTATCAGTGCCCAATCTTCTGACAGCTAGCAGCCCCTCAATACATTTTTCTCCAAATCTTATTTAAATACTTCTGAAGACACAGAAAGTAAACTTATATCAGTACCAAAAATGAAGACTTATGGATATGCCTTTAAAATAACTTTGAAGGGATTCCCATTAACCTGAAGACAACAATGCTGAACTGAGGAGAGCCAGGTACTTATAAGCTTTTCATCACAGTGTAGTTCCTTCTAGCTTAAGAAGTCGAAGGAAAACATTTTCCTCTATTATACTCTCTGCCTCCAGTATGAGACATGAGACATATTGGCATATAATTGGAAATAGTTATAATCGGCCAAACATCTGAGACCAAATCAAGTACCCTATGACGAATCCACACGATGGAGCACTATATGGCTCTCAAAGTCATGTTGCTGATGAGGCAGGTGCATTGGGTTGTTAGGAGCCCAGTCTCTAGAGTTATCCCTGGATTGTATCTTTTCCTCATTACTCGTTAAACCAGATATTTGTTGTACACTGTCCTCATTTGTAAATGCCTCGAAATTGGTATTTGATCCTCTCTTGGTGGAAGGTTGGATTCTGAGATGACCAGGGTAGAGTTCTTCCACTGTTGACTTTCATGGTCAGCCTGCAACCCCCAAAACCTACAGGGATGGAAAGGGAGAAGGGAAGCGAGTACTTCTGAGACATTGGATTCCCTCCATAGTTTAAATCTGGAAAGTTGGTGCAGGCACTCAAAGATCCCAGTTGAACTGAACTTCAGGACCATCATTGTATGTGTGCAAATTGCATTGATTAACTATGTTGGAGAATGAGGCAGTGGCATAAAGCCACTTCAGCAAAACCAAACTTCATGTTTTTAAGTGTTGGGAATTGAACTCAAAACTGAGCAAATCAGCCAGCCCTCCACTAGTAACCTGTACTTGAAGGGGATTCATTCAGCACCAGTAGAAAGTAGTGCCATGTAATCTGGAACTTTGTTTTATTTACAGCTTATTTTTTACCTAGAATAAAGCTCGGCACATGAAAACTTCAGTATTTGTTAAATGAATGAATAAAGAGGGAGAAATGAGAAAAGAGGAATGAAGTAGCTCATCTATTCTGACTGTTACTAAATCAAGTCTGTGTGCATCTGTCCTCATTTAAGGATAAATAAAAAAATAAATACAGCAACAAGGGGCCTTTGAGAAATATTAGACCAAAAAACCAAAAATAATTCAAAAGAAAAAATTACTTCCCAAATTATCTAATCTATGAATTAGAAAAAATTTGGACACCCTTAAATGTATACTATAAATCATAAGATAAGAAAAAAGAGCTGGGGCAAAAGGGCAAGAAAAGATGAAAAGAAAATCGGAATAAACACAGTTATAATCCAACCTGAAAAGAAATGTGGATGAGATGTGGAGAAACTAAAATATAGAAATACTTTTATATTTTATATTTAAAAAAATAAAAATATAAATGCCAACTAAAAAGTAGAAACCCACAATGTTAAGAGGTGTTGACTCTGGATTATAGAATTGCCGAATATTTCACATTCATATTTATACCTTACCATTTTTTTTTTCTAAAATGAGAATGCAATCATTTTAAGATAAGAAAAAAAAAATATCACTTTAGGGAGGCTAAGGCAGGAGGATCACTTGAACCGAAAAGTTTGAGAACAGCCTGGGCAACATGACAAAAGCCCCTCTCTACAAAAAATAAAAAATTATCGAGGCATGGAGTCCCACCTACTCAGAAGCGTGAGGTGGAAGGATAGATTGAGGCTGGGAGGTCAAAGCTGCAGTGAGCTGTGATTGCACCAATGCACTTCAGCCTGGACCACACAGCAAGGCCCTGTCTCCAAGAAACAAACAAACAAAGAAGAGAAGAAAACATCATTAAATGTTTTATATAAAAAAGAATATGCCAATTCATGTAAGAGTGTACTAAGCTTGTAATTATGAGATAAAAATGAGTGTAGTTTTCTTTTGGACTAAGCTTCACAAATTTTAATTCTATTTCTTGACCTAGTAACTTTCTTTCTAAGAACCTGTTTCTCTGTCTATTACCTTAGAGTAGATTTATGTACATTGTTGCTCACTATAGCAATATTTCCAATAGTGAGTAATTCGAAACAGTATAATCAGCTAACAATTTGAGGCCAGTGAAGTAACCTACCTTACATCCAGGTAATGAAGCGTTATATATAGTTATTTAAATTATGTTGCTGATGAGACAGTTGCATTTGGTTGTTAGGAGCCCAGTCTCTCCAATTATTCCTGGGATTGGATCCCTTCCTCATTATTCTCTGAATCACTGATATACTGTCCTCATCTGTGAAAAGAGATTGAAAGCAAATGATGTCATACTTTTAAGTATTAAATAACATGATGCATAAAAAGTGCTTCTCACAGTGTGTCACAGATTAAGCCTTCTATAAATTTTAACAGTCACTATTTTTGAAATTACAGAAACTATTCATGATATAAAATTAAGTAAATGAAGTAGAATACATGAACGTGTGTGCACATACACGTGTGTGTGTGCATAAAATGAGCCCGGCAATATAAAATTTACACATCACAAGCGCATATGCACACATCAGAATCTTAGTTTTTATTTTAGGCAGTAGAATTATGAGTCATTCTTCTTTGTATTTCTGCGTATTTCCAAAATTGTCTATAGCAACATGTATTACATTTAGCATTAAGAAAAACAAATTAATACATAAAAATGTCACAATATAATAGTTTTTATACAAGGGTTACCTGACTCACAGTAAGCATAGAACAAATATTTGTACAATGAATAGATAAATTAATGAATGAGAGTTAGTTGTTTCTATATCCTTAAGTAACCCCTGATAATCCTCCCAAGGCATAACTTTAATTCAGAAAATTCTCTGCTCACAGAATTCCAAAGATTCACTTGAAGCCAAGAAACGAGTCCAGGTTCTTAAGAGAATAGCAGAAAGTTCTATAGGACCTGGTTGAAAAGCACCTTTGCTTTTTTCTTCCAAGCACTTTACGTTTTCCCCCATATGCTATGACCTGGCTAAACTACTCACCCCTTCCACACCCAATGTACCCTTGTCACCTTGACTTGTTTTTCCTATCACTCAGACTCTGCTACCATTTCATCAGGCTTGGAGGCCCAGGGTCAGGAGCTTTGCCCAAATGAAGAACAGAATTAATTCCATTCTTTGTTGTGTTCCCATAAAAAATATTAACATATTTATTTGTTTTTAATACCACTTGTCATATCTTATCCTTAAGATTTTTGTTTAATTTTCTAGTAAATAAGAAATATTTATTTTAGTTACATTATTTTCCTGTTTCCATCCAAAAGGAAAAAAAGAATTGTCTCCCCTTAACCTGTAGGAAAGGAGGTTGAAATGTTTCCTTATATTTTATGTATAATCTCTTCTTCATATTTTATTTTATTTTATGGGAACACATATGGTGAAAGTTTTAGAAATACAAATGGGTATAGAATAAATATTTATTGTATAACTATTATATAATATTATATAATTATAACATATAATATAAATATATAATATATAAATATTTATATAACATATATTATATAAAATAAAATAATACATAATAAATAATATTTTATATACTATATATAATATAATATATACATACTATATTATATTATATACCATAATATTACATTATTAATATATTATATAGTATTATATAATTATATAATATGATATAGTATTATTAATATATTATATAATAAAAAAGACTATATAATAAAAAAGACAGAAAATAGAATACAGGTTACCAGCGGCTGGGGGCTGAAGAGAAGTTATTGTTTAATGGGCACAGAGTTTTTGTTGCAGATAATGAAAACATTTTGTATATATAAGATAGTAGTGGTGGTTACCCAACATTATAATGTATTTAATGCCACTAAATTGTATATTTATGAATGGTTAAAATGATACGTTATGTATGTTTTACCACAACAGGAAAGAAATCATCATTCAATCCAAGGTCACAAGTATTTATCTGTATGTTTTTTTGTAAGAATATAGTTATAACTTCTACATTTGGGTATTTCACCCATTTTTAGTTAATTTTTGTACATATGATAAGATGTATGGGTGCAACATCATTCTTTTGCTTGTGAATTTCTGATTGTACCCTAACCATTTGCTGAAAACTATTCTTTCCTCCCATTTAATTGTCTTGATACCCCCATCAAAAAGCAATTGACCATAAATATGAGCGTTTTCTCACATTTCTGAACTTCTTGATTCTATTCCACTGATCTGTAGGTCTACTATTATACCAGTACCACACTGTCTTAGTAATTTTAATTTTGTAATAAGTTTTGAAACAAGACAGTGTGTCTTCCAACTTTGTTATTCTTTTTCAAGATTGTTCTGGCTATTCTGGGTCTCTTGCAAGTCTATATGAATTTTGGATCAGGTTATCAGTTTTTTTGAAAGGAAGCCAACTGATATTATAAAAGAGATTAAGTTGAACCATGAAAATGTAACATCCATCCATTCGTTTAGATCTTATTTAATTTTTAAACTATGTTTTATAGGTTTCACATTACACATTTTGAATTTTTATTAAATTTATTTCAAATTGTTTTATATTCCTTTTGAGGCTATTATAAATGGAAATGCTTTCTTAATTTCTTTTTTGGGTTGTTCATTGCAAATGTATAGAAATGTAAATGATTTTTGTATACTGTTCTTGTGTTCCTACAACTTTGCTGAACTCCTTTATTAGTTCTAATAGTTGTTTAGTAAATTACTTAAGATTTTCTCTATATAAGAACACATCATCTTTGAATAGAGATAGTTTTACCTCTTTCTTACAATCTGGATGCCTTTTATTTCATTTTTTTTTCCCCAGGAAAATTAGACCTGTCCAAAATCTCTAGTAAAATGTTTAATTAGAAGTGGTGGGAGTGAACATCACTTTCTTGTTCCTGATCTTAGGGGAAAAGTATCCAATCGAGTGTTTTCGCTATGATAAAATGCTGGATTTTGTCAAATGCATTTTCTTTTTTTTATTTTAATTTGTATTTTAAGTTCTGGAGTGCACGTGCAGGATGTGCAGGTTTGTGACATAGGTAAACATGTGCCATGGTGGTTTGCTGCACCTATCAACCCATCACCTAGGTATTAACCCCAGCATGCATTAGCAATTTTTCCTAATGTTCTCCCCTCTCTGCATGCCCCAACAGACCCCAGTGTGTGTTATTCCCCTCCCTGTGTCCATGCCTTCTCACTGTTAAGCTCCCACTTATAAGAGAGAACATGCAGTGTTTGGTTTTCTGTTCCCGTTAGTTTGCTAAGGAGAATAGCTTCCAGCTCCATCCATGTCCCTGCAAAGGACATGATCTTGTTCCTTTGTATGGTTGCATAGTATTCCACGGTATATATGTACCACATTTTCTTTATCCAGCCTATCATTGATGGGCATTTGGGTTGATTCCATGTCTTGTCTTTGCTATTGTGAGTAGTGCTGCAATGAACATATATGTGCATGTATCTTTGAAACAAAATGATTTCTATTCCTTTGGGTATATACCCAGTAATGGGATTGCTGGATCAAATTGTATTTCTGGCTCTAGATCTTTGGGGAATCACCACACTGTCTTCCACAATGGTTGAACTAATTCACATTCCCACCAACAATGTAAAAGCATTCCTATTTCTCTGCAACCTTAGCAGCATCTGTTGTTTCTTGACTTTTTAATAATCACCAGTCTGACTGGTGTGAGATGATATCTCATTGTGGTTTTGATTGCATTTCTCTAATGATCAGTGATGTTGAGCTTTGCCCTCAAATGCATTTTTTACAGCCATTGAAATTATCACGGCTTTTGTTTTGTTTTTGAGGGGTTTTTTTTTTTTTTTTGTCATTCTATTAAAATAGTGAATTATATTGATCGATGTCAAACCAATCTTGCATTCCTGGGATAAATCACTCTTGGTCAGAATGTGTAATCCTTTTTCACATGTTGTTAAATTCAGTTTGCTAGGATTTTGTTGGAGGATTTGGCCACTTAATTTTATAAATTGCTTTTAGGTATCTGTGAAGATAATCATGGATTTTCTCTTTGAGGTCTTAATATAGTAAGTTATATTAATAATTTTCCTAACATATAAATATCCATTAGGTAGTGATGTACTATATTTTTCATATTAGGTTGAAATCTACTTGCTAATATTTTATTTAGTATTTTTGTTTCAAAATTTATAAGTACCTGGGGTAAAAGAAAATAGTTTAAAAGAATGAATAAGACCTAGTATTTGCTAGCACAACAGGGGGAGTATAGTGAAAAATAGTTTAATTGTACATTTTAAAATAACTAAAATATTATAGTTGGATTGTTTATAATACAAAGGATAAATGCTTATGATGATGAATATCCCCATTTACCCGGATGTGATTATTACCCATTGCATACTTGTATCAAAATATCTCATGTAACCCATAAATACATACACCTGGAATGTACCCACAAAAATTAAAAATGAAAACATTTAATGTATAAGTAAAATTACTATTAGTATTAACATACACCTACTAGGTACCCACAAAAATTGAAAATAAAAAAATTGAACGTATAAGTAAAATTAGTATTAATATTAGCATATACCTACTATGTACCCATAAAAATAAATTTTAAAAATTAATGTGTAAGTAAAAATAAAAAATTTTAATGTATAAGAAAATTTTAATCTATAAGTAAAATTAGTTTTAGAATGCAATTAGTTTGCATTTAAGTTTTCAGGTATACTTTTAAGTTTAATTATACTTAAAATTTTATTCAAAATTTGTCATATTCATTTTTTATCTTTTCCTAAGCCCTACACAACTTAAGTAGTATTGAAGTTCTCTATTAAAGGGTTTGGTTAGATTCACCTGTGAAAGTTACTTGTCTTAGTCCTTTTGTGTGTGGGAGAGTGTGGGCAACAGTGGTTACATAGCTGGTAAAATAGACTTCTTGTGTATATTTCTTTCCATCAATTAATTTAAATATAATCTTTGTGTAATCTATCTTATAAACCTATGACCTTTTGCAGATATCTAGCATAATTTCCTGTATATTATATAATTTTCAAAATTCATTTACATTTCTTTGACAATAATACTATTTAAGTAGCCACTGCTAAGAAATAATTTTTCATTATTTGTTAATAGTGACAGCTGCGTGCAGCACTTTAGTCTCAAGCTGCAGCTTGGCATACATTAGCAACAGAGGACATATGAGCAGCTCTCACGAATTCAGGATATTGCCTATCTCCTATTCATACACCCCCAACTTAAGCAAAGATTATCTCCACAAGCCTTCAGGAAAAGCCACATGGTTCTGGAAATTGCTCAATACTGGTGAAGACACCCTGTGTTGTTGCTCATGTTTAAATTAAATTTTAAAATCAGGCTTCAGATTAGGAACAAGGGATCAGGACAGTAATGAGACAATTTTAAATAAAAAATAAAGATGTAAATGTTCCTGGCACTGATAATTAAGAAAACCTTTGTGGGAAGATCAAAGTATCCTGCTTTCTAAAAACTGATTTAGGACCCATTATTTGAGGTTCCTTTTCTTGAAACAACCTGTCCCAATATGCTGTTTATATTTTTTTATCAGGTTGTAAAATATTGAGACTTAAAATTCTATAATTTTATTATTCTCATTATTTTTTCTAATACTTTTATGGATTCATGTGCTGCTTAACAATGGGGATACATTTTGAGAGAAGTTCATTAGGTAATTTCATCATTGTGCCAACATTATTGAGTGTACTCACACAAACCTAGATGGTATAGCCTATGACACACCTTGGCTTTATGGTCTAGCCTATTACACCAAGGCTACTAATCTTTACAACGTCTTATTGTACTGAATACTGTAGGCAATTGTAACACAATGGCAAGTATTTGTGTATCTAAACATATCTAAACACAGAAAAAGTACAGTAAATGTATGGTCTTAAAATCTTATGGAACCATTTATATGTGGTTCATTGTTGACCAAAGCATTATTATGTGGCATATGATTGTATTATTTTATCAAGTGGGTAACCTCAATATTTAGTAATCAAATTTTCAGTAAGGGCATGTCATTTTTTAACCCTTGCTGGTTTTCAAAGGTAACACTATCAAAAGTCTAAGAATGACCCATGGATCTAAACATTCACCAAAATTTGAAAAAAAGAGAAACAGAAGTTTCCAGAGCAGCCTGAACACCCGGGATCTGACAAAAGTTTGAGGGAAGTACAGAAAGCAAACTGGAATTTCACTCAAAGATCAGGGATAACAATTGGTGAAACAGTCTGGGCAAACAGGAAAATTAAACTAGGAAGGCTAGAAGAAAATAATTATGCTTGAGAATGATCTGGTCTGGGTAGCACCTTGAGATACCTGAGCTGCAGATGTAAAATGTTTTGGTAAGTTAAGTCAAATTCTGAATGAACAAGAGAGGAAAAAGTGTGGACAGAAGAAACCAATGATAAACAGTTGACATCTCCTCACCCCTGTTGAGCATTTTTATTAATTTTTAAATTAATTTTCAGGATTCTCTTTTATTAATTGAATTTTCTCAATCATACATCCCAGTAATTATTGTTAAATTTTTTAGACTTTCAGTTAAATTATATTTCAGTGTTTCTTAATAATACTCAGTATTAGCGTAACTTCAAATCATTTTCTTAGACAAAACAAGAAAGAGCATGAGATCATTTACCATCTCTCTTCTTACCTACTCTACTCCACTCAAGGTGTGCAAACACTGAGTTAATATAGTCTAGGATTTTAATTATATATTATTATAGCAGTTTTGTTATTGAAATGAATTTATTGAAATGTATTTAAATTGCGTACCACTGTTTCCTTTGTTTCTGTAATCCAAAATTTCCTCTCCAGCTTAGATTTTATTGTGCTGTAGTATAGTCTCAAGTAATTCCTTCAAAATGGTCTGAATCCTTGAAGTATAAAAATATTTTACTTTTTCTTCACATGTCAGTGATTGTCTATGTATTGCATTTTTCCAAAGAACATGATTCTATAGCAATAACGCTTTATTATATTCAGTTTTGCAGTTGGGAATTGTTTCCAACCTTACTTTCATTTTTTTGCAGATAATTTTTATTTTCCTTTCAAAGTGGTTTTACCATGTTATCTTTATTATTGCTGTTTTATATATGTCTCGTTGTGGATCCTTTCCATTCATTCACTTTAGCACTTGGACCCATATGCTCTGAAAACTTGTATTTTGTTCAAACATTCAGTTTTCTAATTTTTTTTTAGTGCTTACTACATTTTGTCTATTCTTTCTTTCTGGAACTCCTAACCAAAGGACATTAGGACTTCCAGATTTATCTCCTAAGTTTTAATTTTTTCTTTTACATTTGCAATTTCAGTGCCCTTTTTTGGGCTATATTCTGGGAGAACTCGTTAGATTAATCTTTCAGCTCCATAAATTTGGTTGTATTAATGCTGCTGTGTATTGAGATTTTGTTTTTTTGAATTCATGGTTTTTTAATTTCTACAATTTCTGAGTTTTTCATTGTTGCTATTGTTCTTGCATTTTTATTATTATATTCGTTACAGTTATTTAAACTTATTTTTCTCTCTTTGTTCATTAGTTTTGTTTATCGGGTATTAGCACTTCTACTTTTGAATCAGATACTGATCATCTTCATAGTCATTCCCTCAAATACTTGATGATTTTAGCTTGTATGACAATATTTCTACCTAAGATTCCCTGTTGGCCTGTGTTCGAATACTGCAAATGTTACAAAAGTCTACTTTTAATGATTTTTTTTTTGGTGGGGGGAGAAGGTAGTTCTACTCTTAGATGGGGTTTGCCAAATACTTGTCTCTAGGATATGAATGATCCATATTTTCAGTCACTCCAGGCACAAAACTTCTTCAGCCTAAACTCCTCAAGTTTCTGTTCCAAATTGCTACCATTTCTTTTTAAAAGTACAGAAAGAGATTCACTTGGCTGGCAGCTCTTTTTCTTCACCATATATGTCACCTCTAAGTTGATAGCACCCTTAGACCTGCTGTTACCTATCTTTAAAGTCTTTAACTGTATGAAGACTTGTGGGATTATTTTCAATCTGACACCAGTTATCTCCTCTCATTCCAGAACTGCTCATGGTTTTCTAGTTCAAGGAAGATACCTGTCTTGCTTTTCAACACTAATGTGTACAAATATGTATGTGTGTGGGCGGCAGGGGATAGGTGGTTGTTTGTTTATATAATAGGATTTTAAACTGTCAAGCTTATTTTCCATACAGACACACACACACACACACACGGTCACATACACACACACTAAATATCTACTCATATGTAACTAGATTTCTTCTCCTGAGAGCTTAAGATTGGTAGCAAAAATGAGCTATATACTCAGATGACTTACGTAATCTTTTGGTAACCTAAAAATAAATCCTTATTTTTTTTTTTTCAACAATAGGTTTTATTTTTTTAAGAGCAGTTTTAGATTCACAGCAAAATTGGGTGGAAAGTACAGAGATTTCCTACATACCCCTTGCCCCCAATATGCAGAGCCTCCCTAACTATCAACTCCACACACCAGAGCGTTACAATTGTTCTAGTAATAGATCAATCTCCTGACATATCATTATCACCCAATGTATGTTAGGTGAACACTAATGTAAACTGTGTACATTCCACAGGTTTTGAGAAATGCATAATGACATGTGCCCATCATTACAGTATCATACAGAACGGTTTCACTGCCCTAAAAATCCTCTGTGCTCTGCCTATTCAGCCCTTTTTCTTCACAACCCCTGGCCACCACTGGTTCGTTTACTGTCTCCATAATTTTACCTTTTCCTGAATATCATATAGTTGAAATCATACACTATATAGCCCTTCCAGATTGGCTTCTTTCACTTAATAATGATCTTAAAATCTTTAGCTTTTAAAATATTAAGTAGTGTTGAAATACATTAAGAAATATGAATATATTAATATGGAAATACAAAAGCATTAAGTGATGTAAAATAAGCTTTCTTGCCCAAGCTGCAGGCCCACTTTATTTTGGCCTCCACCATACCACCAAACTTTTCTCTATTCATGGACTCAGTGATGAGACTAAGGTCAGGGATGGAACAAGGATTGGTGGTCCACCGAACGGCAGGACAGGCACAGATCCTGTATTATTCAGGATAAGCTGCTTATGCTGCAGTGGTAACTCATCCCCAAAATTCGGTGGCTCAAAACAGAAATGGTTTATTTGCCACTCAAGCTACATGCCCACTGATTGCAATAGCTCAAGGGCCAGAAAGGTAGAGCAGCCACCAGCTAAGATCTGGCTGTTCCCTATGTTTGAGGGAAAAAGAGCTTTTGCAGGATCTGGCACTCTCAATGAAAGGTCCTGGTCCAGAGTGGCACACATGGCTCCTTACAGCTCACAGCCACTGGCCATGTGGCCTGTTCCACCACACAGGAGCTAACAAGTACAATCCTACCCAGAAAGCATGGGGAACTGGAGATCCTTCTAAACAGCACTAGTGAATAAGTTTGTAAATCAAAATTTACACGTGACATCAAAATAGCTGTAAAATCTGAGGATCAGCATTTTAAAAATATTATGTGCTGTCATCACTTCTTGAACAATCTAATACAGACTCTTACCTTCCTTTAAGGTTCATCTTAAATAATGCAAAATGATATATGTTGAGATATATGTTTTCTTAAGTCAGAAAAATTTTAAGAACCAATGTCATAGAACAGTTTGCCAAATTTTAGGTATGGAGGGGTTTCAGGTAATATACAGTTCAATCCAGCTACTTTTAGCTATTGTATACATTTATATGTAAGTACATGTGTACTTATATCTGTATATATATGCATTTATACACAATATCATATATATTATTAGTATTGTTTATTTCTTTAGAATCACATATATACACAGATACAATGAATATTAATTATCATATAAAATGCTTTGCTGAGTTTTGTGGATGGGGTGCTTATTTATATACAGTATATGCTGTTAGAAAAACACTTAACTATTTGCTCAAATACAGTCTGTTCTATCTATGCACAATTTAGGCTGTATAATTTGCCAGGGTAAAGAGAAAACTTCTCATCTCCTTTAGCTAGATCGACAACTCTTGAGTTGATTCAAGTTAGTGTCTTAACCAAGTTTTTCCTTCACTGCGTTCTCAATGATTATGTATTAGTTTTCTTGCACAGATACCTAGAACTAGATGAAACTGAATGAAAAGTCATTGAGCTTAAATATTATCAGTAATAACTAAATGTGTTGCTACAAAATATTAAACAATTAAAAATTAAAGATAATATTTTGGTCAAGATGAAGGTCACCAAAGTAATTCAAATATTAATATAATGAGACCTACCATTTGATGTGAGAAAACTAAAACTTTGAGAGATTTCATGGTTAGTAAATGTCAAAGGAAATAAACTCAAGACTAATACAACTGCAAAGTCTCTATGTTTTCACTCTGTCAATGTGGCAGAGAAAATACTGGGTGTTCCTGGCCTTTCCTTTTGTCTTGAGCACAGGGGAAGACCACATTTCCTAAACCTCCCCTGAAACTGAGACTGTGTGACTGAATGTGGCCAATGGTATGTGGGTGGAATTCATGCTTGCCACTTCCCAGGTTTGACCATGAAAGTCCTTTGGGGACAGTCTGGCTTTCTTTTCCCCTGTTCCAGGACCCTCTGAGCTCATGTGTTCTAATAGGTACAAAATGGCAAAGCCTCAATGACCCTGGGCTCCTCGACATCACACCAACCATTACTGCACATCTAGAGAGACCAAAAAATATGTTTTTGCCACTAAGATTCTGGGACTATTTTGTAACTGTATTATAATCTAGTCTATCCTGACCAAAACATCTAGTTTAAGATAGAGTTTTGACCTTAATTCAATTGCAATCATATGATTTGCAATTGTAATCAAATATCTATACAGCTGACATAAATGAAAATTGAATCTGGACGTTTTGATTCTAAAAATGTTGTAAGTTCATTAAATATCATTTTATCTAAATACACAGATCCTTCTAAGAATTAATTTTTGGATTCTTGGTGATATTTTTAAATATGAAGAAATCAAGTCAATATACACAAATTCACAAGGATATAATATTAACTTACTTTTTATCTTAGACCCTGTTACTCTTTTTACAGTTAAAGCAATTGAGTGCTGTCACTGCAGATAGATATTTGCTATCTGCAAAGTCTGTAAGTACTTTCCAATGAGAACCATCTATAAAATTTTTGAAGAACTTGGTAAAATTTGTTAACATTTATTTCATTCTCCAACCCTTAAATAAATGCTCAAATACATTATCTGACATAGACCTAATCTGCTCCAAAGTGCTTTGTTTGACCCAGTGATCATTCAATCTTCTATAGTTGTATCAATTTTATGACACATGAAGGGAGAGAACTTCAAGACTTTCCTGCTGGAAAGTGACAGCCTTTTTGCATAAAAATACTTCCCTACATAAGAGCTCTTACTAACAGAAAACAGAAGAAAAATATGCATTTCAGTGCTATGGAGAAAGATCCCCAAGCCATCACTTGCCTCTGAGCAACATGCTGTACATGTTACCACATGACAATTGAGGCACACACTCATCTGTTAATCTCTGCAGTGGCAGTTCTTACCATTCTAGATAGAGTGAAACTTATTTTAAGAGGTTCATTTAAAATAAGTTAAAGGTGATGGCCTTATTATGACTACAGATCAGAACCATTTTCTGCTTCTTTTAGAATTATGCGTGTGAACACAAAGAGCTACCACTAGCTTATAAGATGTCTTTATGCAAATAAGAAAAGACACTCCCTCTGGGCAGGCAAGTCAGGAAGGGGTCTCCTGGAAGTGCACCTTCGTGTAGTGTACAAACTCTACAACAGCACACGGTGGCTCCATAAACATATTGAAATAAAGTCTTGATGACTGGCAATGTGTGATATTTCTTTACGGACTATTATTAGTGTTAGTCAATTCCAAGAAGGTCAGAATATAATTACAAAAACTAGATTTCTATTTCCTTTATGAGGATTCATGGGTGACATTCATTTTAAGTATTGCTGCTTAGGACAGCTAGCTGTACACCTGAGAAACTAGCTTATTCTATTGTGTGCTTTATTCTGGCTACTAAGAAGTAAGAATCCAATTTTCAATCCATTCCTTAGCAGTCAAGATCCTTGGTTGCAAGTGATGGAAATCCAGCTCAAACTAACTTGAAGAAAAAGGGAGACAGATTGGTTCAGAAAGGTTCAGAAAGCAACCTTAACGTTATCAATATTTTGGGCTTGATGATTCTTTGTTAGAGGGGTAAGAGGCCATCCTGAGCATTTTAGAATATTTAGAAGCATCCCTGAACTCTACTGAGCAGATGCTAATAGTACCATTCCCCAAGCTGTGACAACCAAAAATGGCTCAGACATTACCAAATGTCCCTTGGGGGACAAAATTGTGGTCAGCTGACAGCCCCAGGTTTAAATAACTGAGAAGTCCAGGTATTTAAACAGCTTCAAACAGGATCACATTCATATTCAAACATAAGGTCCCCAGAGCAGGCTCCTATGCTACCAGCTCAACAACTCTGAGGGTTGTGGTGGGGTGAGAGAATACCTCTTTCTGTATACCTCCAGCAAAATACCCAGGTAGCACTTTCACTGTCAGGGATTATATCAGAAGCCTACCCAGGAGCCAGAGGTGTGGTCAGCCCCTACATAAACTATGTGAGAAGGGGTTTACTTAAAGACAAGAAGTGCTTGTTCCAAAAAATAGGGGCTATAAGGCAGTTGGACAGGTAAAATCCACAAATGTCTACTCAGAATTTGCAAATTTATTAAACATATTTATGGAACAACTTATTGGTCGCAGAAATATAGTGATATACAGATCACAGCTCATACTAGGCATTTTGCATATTATTTCTCAGTCTTGTCTTATTTTCTAATGTCCTCATTTTGTATTGTATATATGTCACTAAGTTTCTTAAAAATATTTTCTGGAAATAGTGGACTAAATTATAAGTAAATATATGTTGGAGTAAAATACTAGTTTTAGGAGGAAGATAAGTCTATCAGTCATTCTCATTCTGCTCCATCCATTTTAGGATGAATTGGGCTTCCTTCTTAATTAGAATAGCCAATTGTTAAAATATGTTCTTGTCTTCACGTTGACAAGACACAGCTGATACAAGTCTTGCTCATACTTCCACTCTTATTCTTGTGGTTGTAAACTGCCTGCAAGTGCCACTTAGTCCTCTCTCTCTCTTCCTCTAACCCCATCAACAGTTTTAAAAATATCTGGTAGAGTTGTTGTATTGGTTAGCACAAATTATGACAGCAAGTGACAGCAATTTCAAAACACCAATGTCTTAAATAAGATAGAACTTTCATTCTCTCTCATGTAAATGCTAGAGTTAGCCATCTAGTTTTAGAGACCTGGCTTACAATGTCAGGGATCCAGTCTCTTTAGATTTCTGATTTAATGTGTGAGTCTTCAATAACCAAAATTCTGTGAGGGACCAGAATGGCTTCTGGAATTATAATTATTATTTTCTAGCCAGTAGGAAGAAGACAATAACTCTTTTACCAAGAACATTTTCTAAAATTACCTATACCACTTTCACTTACATTCCATTGACTTAAAAATCACTCATGTGGGCCTCCTTACTTGCAAAGAGCTTCTGTTACCAAAAATAAGTGTAAAACTGGTATTGGAGGACAGCCAATCGTGTCCACATTAGTGGGCTCATTTCCTGGTGGCTCCAGGTTTTACAAAGTTGGCTCCGTATCCTGGAGAGGTAAAAGATAGGGGACAAGGATATGTTAGGATTCACTCAGAAAAACAGAGCCAATCTATGTTTTATGGGAATAAAGGGATCAATATGGAAGTTAGGAATTGCAGGAATGTGCAAATTGCTGAGTGAAGCTCAGGAAGTCAAGATGAGATTTGGAGGAACCATTACTGAAGACTCATGTTGGATAATTCTCAAAAGTTTCATGGAGAAGTTGCTGAAATTCTCAAGAGGCTTTGAAAAGTTTCCACTAAACATCTCGGTGTGTATAGCTAAGTGGATAGTCCCAAGAAGCCTGGGACATTTTAATGGCCTCATGTCTACCCATATGACATGCTGCAAACTCCTAAAAATGTAGGCTTCTCACTTCTGTCTTCCAAATCTTACTTGCACTCCTTTCACTGGCAAGCTTTGACCTAAAACAATATGGGAAGGGAATTCTGGGAAATGTGACATTTGGAGATAGAAATAATGATAAATTAATTTAAAAAATTAAGCATAAGAGCCCCAAGTATCATTTATCCCCAAATTTGTCTCATTAGGGTTTAATGTGACATTTGGAGATAGAAATCATGATAAATTAATTTAAAAAATTAAGCATAAGAGCCCCAAGTATCATTTATCCCCAAATTTGTCTCATTAGGGTTTATAAGGATTCCAGCAACAGGTTAGCAATTAAAATGGATCATATTCACTTTGGGAGGCCGAGACGGGCGGATCACGAGGTCAGGAGATCGAGACCATCCTGGCTAACACGGTGAAACCCCGTCTCTACTAAAAAATACAAAAAACTAGCCAGGCGAGGTGGCGGGCGCCTGTAGTTCCAGCTACTTGGGAGGCTGAGGCAGGAAAATGGCGCGAACCCGGGAGGCGGAGCTTGCAGTGAGCTGAGATCCGGCCACTGCACTCCAGCCTGGGCAACAAAGCGAGACTCCGTCTCAGAAAAAAAAAAAAAAAAATTGGATCATATTATTATGAAAGCTAGATTATATTAGTATGACTTCTGATGTCCAGCACTCCAGTGCTCTTTTCTTCTGTCAAACTAGAGATTATAGTATAGTGTGAGAATGCACAATGACAGGCAGGCCCAGGTTCTGCCACTCACTTAAACTACTCAAAATGACCTATTCACCTGTGAGAACATGCCAAGCAATGTGCTAGCCATGTGATCCCAGGCAAGTCTTCTTTAGATCTCAGATCCACTTCTTTCACTAAAAATGAGGTAAACACTTAATTTCAGAATAGATGTAACAATAAAATTTAAAAAGTGAATGCAAAGGAAAGTACCCAGGCCATGTCTAATATGAAGTCAAACTTCATTTCACTCCTAACTCATTTTCATCAAAAATCATCTGCAGTCAGGATATCATGATACTTAGTCCAATACCATTCTGAGCTAGCTCCAAATTAGTTTTTATAGTAAGTCATACATTTTGTTAAAGAAATATTGTTTATATTGTTTTAATATAAAGATTTTAAATACTGGAGCCAATTCCTTTCTGTGAGTCTAACTCTTTAGCACTAGGAAGAGGTTGGAAAACCATCTATCAGAGCTGTGGTTATAAGAATTCTTGCACTGGACCAGCTGAATTCTACCAGAGGTACAAACAGGAGCTGGTACCATTCCTTCTGAAACTATTAGACAAAGAGGGACTCCTCCATAACTCATTTTATGAGGCCAGCATCATCCTGATACCAAAACCTGGCAGAGACATAACAAAAAAACAACTTCAGCCCAATATCCCTGATGAACATTGATGCGAAAATCCTCAATAAAATACTGGCAATCTGAATCCTGCAGCACATCAAAACATTTATCCACCACGATCAAGTCGACTTCATCCCTGGGATGCAAAGCTGGTTCCATATATGCAAATCAATAAACCTAATCCATCACATAAACAGAGCCAATGACAAAAACCACATGATTATCTCAATAGATGCAGAAAAGGCCTTTGACAAAATTCAACAGCTCTTCATGCTAAAAACTCTCAATAAACTAGGTATTCATGGAATGTATCTCAAAATATTAAGAGCTATTTATGGCAAACCCTCAACCAATATTATACTGAATGGGCAAAACCTGGAAGCATTCTCTTTGAAAACCAGCACAAGAGAAAGATGCCCTCTCTCACCACTCCTATTCAACATGGTATTGGAAGTTCTGGCCAGGGCAATCAGGCAAGAGAAAGAAATAAAGCGTATTCAAATAGGAAGAGAGGAAATCAAATTGTCTCTGTTTTCAGATGGCATGATTGTATATTTAGAAAACTGCATTGTCTCAGCCCAAAATCTCATTAAGCTGATAAGCAACTTCAGCAATGTCTCAGGTTACAAAATCAATGTGCAAAAATCCCAAGCATTCCTGTACACCAACAATAGACAGACAGCCAAATCATGAGTGAACTCCTTTCACAATTGCTACAAAGAGAATAAAATGCCTAGGAATCCAACTTACAAGAGATATGAAGGACCTCTTCAAGGAGAACTGCAAACCACTGCTCAAGGAAATAAGAGAGGACAAAACCAAATGGAGAAACATTCAATGCTCATGGATAGGAAGAATCAATATCATGAAAATGGCCATATTGGCCAAAGTAATTTATAGATTCATCAAGCTCCCATTGACTTTCTTCACAGAATTAGAAAAAACGACTTTATTTAATATGGAACCAAAAAAGAACCCATATAGCCAAGACAATTCTAAGCAAAAAGAACAAAGCTGGAGACATCACGCTACCTGACTTCAAATTATACTACAAGGTTACAGTAACCAAAACAGCATGGTACTTGTACCAAAACAGATGTATAGACCAATGCAACAGAATAGAGGCCTCAGAAATAACGCCACACATCTACAATCATCTGATTTTTGACAAACTTGACAAAAACAAGCAATGGGGAAAGGATTCCCCGTTTAATAAATGATGTTGGGAAAACTGGCTAGCCATATGTAAAAAAACTGAAACTGGACGCCTTCCTTACACCTTACACAAAAATTAACTCAAGATGGATTAAAGACCTAAATGTAGGACCTAAAACCATAAAAACCCTAGAAAAAAACCTAGACAATACCATTCAGGACACAAGCATGAGCAAAGACTTCGTGACTAAAACATCAAAAGCAATTACAACAAAAGCCAAAATTGACAAACGGGACCTGATTAAACTAAATAACTTCTGCACAGCAAAAGAAACTATCATCAGTGTGAACAGGCAACCTACAGAATGGGAGAAAATTTTTGCAATCCATTCATATGACAAAGGGCTAATATCCAGAATCTACAAAGAACTTAAACAAATTTACAAGAAAAAGAAAAAAAAAAAAAAAAAAACAGCCCCATCAAAAAGAGGGCAAAGGATATGAACAGACAGTTCTCAAAAGAAGACAATTATGTGGCCAACAAACATATGAAAAAGAAAAGTTCATCGTCACTGGTCATTAGAGAAATGCAAATCAAAACCACAGTGAGATACCATCTCATGCCAGTTAGAATGGCAATTATTAAAAAGTCAGAAAATAACAGATGCTGGAGAGGATGTGGGGAAATAGGAATGCTTTTACACTGTTCGTGGGAGTGTGAATTAGTTCAACCATTGTGGAAGACAGTGTGGTGTTTCCTCAAGGATCTAGAACCAGCAATACCATTTGATCCAGTAATCCTATTACTGGGTATATACCCAAAGGATTATAAATCATTCTACTGTTAAGACACATGCACACGTATGTTTATTGCAGCACTATTCACAATACCAAGACTTGGAAACAACCCAAATGCCCATCAATGATAGACTGGATCAAGAAAATGTGGCACATATACACCATGGAATTCTATCCAGCCATAAAATAAAGGATGAGTTCATGTCCTTTGCAGGGACATGGATGAAGCTGGAAACCATCACTCAGCAAACTAACACAAGAACAGAAAACCGAACACTGCATGTTCTCACTCATAAGTGGGAGCTGAACAATGATAACATATGGACACGGGAAGGGGAACGTCACACACCAGGCCTTATTGGGGAGTGGGGGGCTAGTAGAGGGACAGCATTAGGAGAAATACCTAATGTAAATGACTGGTTGATGGGTGCAGCAAACCACCATGGCACATGTATACCTATGTAACAAACCTGCACATTCTGCACTTGTATCCCAGAACTTAAAGTATAATAATAAAAAAAAAAAACTCATAAAAAAATTTCACCAGCATGAACTGATTTTTACCTCCCTCACCAAAACCCCTCACCTCAACTCATATGCTGAAAAGTATGCTAAATTTAGTGTAAACCTTATTGAGCAAATAAAAATATTTAACTCTTTGGAAAAAAGTAATAATTCTTGTGCTGATTTGTTGGCAAGAAAATTTTAAGAGTAACTTTGAATAGGAGTGGTGAGAGAGGGCATCCCTGTCTTGTGTCAGTTTTCAAAGGGAATTTTTCCAGTTTTTGCCCATTCAGTATGATATTAGCTGTGGGTTTGTCATAAATAGCTCTTATTATTTTGAGGTACATTCCATCAATACCGAATTTATTGAGAGTTTTTAGCATGAAGGGCTGTTGAATTTTGTCAAAAGCCTCTTCTGCATCTATTGAGATAATCATGTGGTTCTTGTCTTTGGTTCTGTTTATATGCTGGATTACATTTATTGATTTGCGAATGTTGAACCAGCCTTGCATCCCAGGGATGAAGCCCACTTGATCATGGTGGATAAGCTTTTTGATGTGCTGCTGAATCCGGTTTGCCAGTATTTTATTGAGGATTTTTGCGTCGATGTTCATCAGGGATATTGGTCTAAAATTCTCTTTTTTTGTTGTGTCTCTGCCAGGCTTTGGTATCAGGATGATGTTGGTCTCATAAAATGAGTTAGGGAGGATTCCCTCTTTTTCTACTGATTGGAATAGTTTCGGAAGGAATGGTACCAGCTCCTCCTTGTACCTCTGGTAGAATTCAGCTGTGAATCCATCTGGTCCTGGACTTTTTTTGGTTGGTAGGCTATTAATTATTGCCTCAATTTCAGAGCCTGCTATTGATCTATTCAGGGATTCAACTTCTTCCTGGTTTAGTCTTGGAAGAGTGTAAGTGTCCAGGAAATTATCCATTTCTTCTAGATTTTCTAGTTGATTTGCATAGAGGTGTTTATAGTATTCTCTGATGGTAGTTTGTATTTCTGTGGGGTCGGTGGTGATATCCCCTTTATCATTTTTTATTGCGTCTATTTGATTCCTCTCTCTTTTCTTCTTTATTAGTTTTGCTAGCGGTCTGTCAATTTTGTTGACCTCTCTCACCACTCCTATTCAACATAGTGTTGGAAGTTCTGGCTAGGGCAATCAGGCAAGAGAAAGAAATCAAGGGTAGTCAGTTAGGAAAAGAAGAAGTCAAATTGTCCCTGTTTGCAGATGACATGATTGTATATTTAGAAAACCCCATTGTCTCAGCCCAAAATCTCCTTAAGCTGATAAGCAACTTCAGCAAAGTCTCAGGATACAAAATTAATGTGCAAAAATCACAAGCATTCTTATACACCAGTAACAGACAAACAGAGAGCCAAATCAGGAATGAACTTCCATTCACAATTGCTTCAAAGAGAATAAAATACCTAGGAATCCAACTTACAAAGGATGTCAAGGACCTCTTCAAGGAGAACTACAAACCACTGCTCAGTGAAATAAAAGAGGACACAAACAAATGGAAGAACATACCATGCTCATGGATAGGAAGAATCAATATCGTGAAAATGGCCATACTGCCCAAGGTTATTTATAGATTCAATGCCATCTCCATCAAGCTACCAATGAGTTTCTTCACAGAATTGGAAAAAACTGCTTTAAAGTTCACATGGAACCAAAAAAGAGCCCGCATTGCCAAGACAATCCTAAGTCAAAAGGATAAAGCTGGAGGCGTCACGCTACCTGACTTCAAACTGTACTACAAGGCTACAGTAACCAAAACAGCATGGTACTGGTACCAAAACAGAGATATAGACCAATGGAACAGAACAGAGTCCTCAGAAATAATACCACACATCTACAGCCATCTGATCTTTGACAAACCTGAGAGAAACAAGAAATGGGGAAAGGATTCCCTATTTAATAAATGGTGCTGGGAAAATTGGCTAGCCATAAGTAGAAAGCTGAAACTGGATCCTTTCCTTACTCCTTATACGAAGATTAATTCAAGATGGATTAGAGACTTAAATGTTAGACCTAATACCATAAAAACCCTAGAAGAAAACCTAGGTAATACCATTCAGGACATGGGCATGGGCAAGGACTT
The DNA here is from genome assembly GCF_007565055.1 of Rhinopithecus roxellana. Classification (NCBI taxonomy): domain Eukaryota; kingdom Metazoa; phylum Chordata; class Mammalia; order Primates; family Cercopithecidae; genus Rhinopithecus; species Rhinopithecus roxellana. Next base: position 85,614,305 of record NC_044562.1, on the reverse strand, counting down.
CATGTCTAAAACACCAAAAGCAATGGCAGCAAAAGCAAAAATTGACAAATGGGATCTAATTAAACTAAGGAGCTTCTGCACAGCCAAAGAAACTACCATCAGAGTGAACAGGCAACCTACAGAATGGGAGAAAATTTTTGCAATCTACTCATCTGACAAAGGGCTAATATCCAGAATCTACAAAGAACTCAAACAAATATACAAGAAAAAAACAAACAACCCCATCAAAAAGTGGGCAAAGGATATGAACAGACATTTCTCAAAAGAAGACATTCATACAGCCAACAGACACATGAAAAAATGCTCATCATCACTCGCCATCAGAGAAATGCAAATCAAAACCACAATGAGATACCATCTCACACCAGTTAGAACGGCAATCATTAAAAAGTCAGGAAACAACAGGTGTTGGAGAGGATGTGGGGAAATAGGAACACTTTTACACTGTTGGTGGGACTGTAAACTAGTTCAACCATTATGGAAAACAGTAAGGCAATTCCTCAAGTATCTAGAACTAGATATACCATATGACCCAGCCATCCCACTACTGGGTATATACCCAAAGGATTATAAATCATGCTGCTATAAAGACACATGCATATGTATGTTTATTGCGGCACTATTCACAATAGCAAAGACTTGGAATCAACCCAAATGTCCATCTGTGACAGACTGGATTAAGAAAATGTGGCACATATACACCATGGAATACTATGTAGCCATAAAAAAGGATGAGTTTGCGTCCTTTGTAGGGACATGGATGCAGCTGGAAACCATCATTCTTAGCAAACTATCATAAGAACAGAAAACCAAACACCGCATGTTCTCACTCATAGGTGGGAACTGAACAATGAGATCACTTGGACTCGGGAAGGGGAACATCACACACCGGGGCCTATCATGGGGAGGGGGGAGGGGGGAGGGATTGCATTGGGAGTTATACCTGATATAAATGATTAATTGATGGGTGCTGACGAGTTGATGGGTGCAGCACACCAACATGGCACAAGTATACATATGTAACAAACCTGCACGTTATGCACATGTAGCCTAGAACTTAAAGTATAATAAAAAAATAAAAAAGTAAAAAAAAAAAAAAAAAATGAGTAACTTTGAATTCTGAGATCTGAGTGATCTTTCTAGTTTCTTTATTTTAATTATATCTTACATTTTTCCAAAGACAATTTCTGGATCTGACTTTTCTATTAGTGTAAAGGTGATTTAATTTTTTTGAAGTGGGGAAAGGAGTAGGTGGGGGGTGTACTGGTAGAAATTATAAGAAAGAGTTTGAAACTATGGGGTGGGGAAAGATATTCCATAGCAGAGTGAGGCATTCTTTTGTGGGCCATCAATTTTACTCAGATGTTGAAAATTCACACGTCTCCAGGAAGGTAGCATATGAGAGAAGGGCACCAGAAAGGGACGGTGGTGAATGGGTTGCCCATGAATAGTCAACAGTGGCAACCCAGCCAGTATCCAGCTCAAGTGGATTGTCACATCAAGTTTGTGTACTTTAGAGCTTCTGTTGAAACCAATACATTAAAAAACAAAATTATATCTGTGAATCATATCCAGACTACAGGTCACCAGCTTTAAAGTATGATTTTAAACTTAAACCAGCAAGTGGAATACATTACTAAGTGCTACAATGTACAGGAATGTTTCTCTAAACTATTCCAGTCTTAAAATGATTTGTAAATTTTTGCTCAAACATCTGAAAAAAAATCAATCTCTTAAGGTTCTATCAGATATTTCCCCTTTTGAAATTTGTAAAACAAAGTGATTTTCTAAGTAGAAGGGAAAATAGGATTACTGTTAGCAAATGTGACCTCCTACTGTGCTTATAGAGTTCTAAGGGTGAAAATAAGCTGACCCTTCAGTTGCTACCTGGCATTGGCAGCAAGGCTGGGCATCAGGTTCCTGTGTCCATGGTTGTCCCTGCACAGGAAGATCCTGCTGATTCCATTGCACATTTGTGGGTATCGCCCCTGCAGCTAAACCTAACAGGTGTGGCTCTTCACTGTGAACTGGGTAATAAAAATATGTTTGTAATTTAATCATGGTTTATAACCTATTAAATTTAATGTTTTATGCCTCATAAACTTGGTGGTGTTCTTTTGTTGGCGGTTGTTGCTGTTGGTCTAAGTGCATATTTGCCATGCATTTGTATAGATTTCTCTAGCTAAGACGGGCTAGCTATTAGAGTTACCATACACCACCAAATTTCAGTATTAGGACACATGGGGGAAGACTTTAATCTAAAAGGATTTAAGTCTTTGAATTCAAGTGTATGATCACCTAGAACTCAGAGACATATAATTGGTATTCATCCAATAAGATTCGTTGACTAAAAAGTTTTGTTTGATTTGGTCGCTTCTCAGACTATTGGTTCTTGAATGAAAACCTTGGAATCAATCATTTTAACACCAGCTAAGATGCTGGTTCACTCTGTTTTAGAATACACCATGGCATAAGTACGCATTCTGTGGATCCAATCACAAGAAAAATACTTAGAAACACAAAGGAAAGGAAATTTAAATCTTAAATACATCTATTATTTCTTTCTTAAGGTTTTGATTGCCAAAGGGACAAATGATTTGTTGATTCAGCCAATTGGAAACTGATTTGATGGAACATTAGCTCTCCAAGAACTTCTAAAATTGTTACATAAAGATCAGTGCCAGTGGATTTTGCTTCAAACAAGGTACCTGTTCTCTCAAAGTGAAAATTAATATTTAGTATTTTAAAAATGATTTATTTTCATATCCATCCAAAGAGTAGCATAAAAACACTTGGATTAAGAAAAGGTTAAATCATCTTCTGGTAGCTCAACATTATATAACTAACATGAGATGTTTCTTTTCCGGAAGGAAGAAGGGTAGAAGAAGGAAGTGAAGGCAGGAAGGAAGTGGACGGAAGTGGGAGGGGGAGGGGAGAGGCGGGGAGGGCATAAGCTTCTCCGAAGGAAGGATTCCGGACGGCAGGCCGCCGGATTAGGAACGGCGGGAGGGCTTCTTCGGAGGGCGTTCCTTCTTTCGTGGCGGGAGGGCGGTTTCTGCGGGCGGGAGGAGTGGAGGGAGAGGGCTTTAGCGGATGGCTTCGCGGGGTCTTAATGAATCCCTGGCTCCTGTCTTTTTTCTTTCTTTCTTTTTCTGATTTTCCTACGTCCTCTTCTCCTTCCTTCCCTTCCTTCCTTCCTTCCTTCATTCTTCTTCATTCCTTCCTTCCTTTTCCTTCCCTTCCTATCTCTCTCTCTCTCTTTTCTTTCTTTTCTTTTTTAATAGAGTCTTGCTCTATGCCCAGGCTGAAGTGCAGTGGTGTGATCCTGGCTCTCTGCAGCCTCAAACTCCTAGGCTCAAGCAATCCTCCCCACCACAGCCTCCTGAGTAGCTGGAACTACAGGCATGTGCTACATACCCTGCTAATTTTTCTTTGCAGAGATGCGGTCTCACTGGGTTGCCCAGGCTGGTTTGCAACTCCTGACCTCAAGTGATCCTTTCACCTCAGCCTTCTGAAGTGCTGGGATTACAGATGTGAGCCACTGTGCTTGGCCCCAGTGTTCATTTCTTTACAGGTAATTCTGAGCATATGGTTCCATTTTCTTTTGCCTCACTTATCACTTTTAAAAACAATTATACTCTATCCATGAATTGTTTATTTTATATTACTAGTAAAAATGAAAAAAAAAAAAAAACCCTAGGAAAACATGGATAAACACTATCTTTAAGGAGACATCAATCTTCAGAATTTTAGATTAATCTTGAGTATAACTAGATTCAACAATCTTAGTGTAGCTAATTGGTCACTACACTCTAACAGTCAGCCTACTGCTCTTCCTCCAGGCAAAATGAGTTATGAAAAATGCATAGAAAATAACAAAACAAGAAATAGCCACTGGAAGTAAGATGTAAATATATACACATAAGAGAAGTAACATGGCTTTCAAATCAGAAAAGCGGGAATAAAAATCCTTAGTTTGCCACTAATTATCTATGCTCTCGGACAAGATACCTAAGCTACCTGTCTCTCAGTTTCCATATCTGTGAAATAAAGATAATAGTAGCTAAATTTAAGGATTGTTTTGCATTTTAAATCATGGAATCTTTGTAAGATGTTACATAGAAATGTCATAGATACTCGGTGAATGTTAATGATGATGATTATTACTCATATTTATGATATTGGGCAATTAGTGTACACAGTACACCATTCTCCCTAGCCAATGACATTTTGATGAAACAAAAATATCAGTATCTTGAGCGCTAGTTGAAACTCATTTAGAAACAAAACACAGTGAAAAGGTATATGATACCTTTGGGAAATAAATCCCAGACATTCATTTTTATTAGGACAATACTCTGCGAAGTACAATAGAAGGGAATTGTAAGTTCTGGGGTTCATTTTAACCTTGCTTTTCTATTGAGAACAACAGGCAACTATAATGGTATATGGTGGGCATGTGATGTGGTTTCTCTTCCTGCAGTGATTGGGCCAAGGCTAACTGTGACACTCAGATGTTAGCAATTTGGGGTCACATTTGAACTGGTGACTCAGAGGCCAAGTCTATAGTCCATCAGTTCCTTTGTCAGATCCTGTGTCACAACTTTATTTTCTTAAATAGAGAAAGCTTGCCTTATGGGAGCCATTTTAAATGAATAAAATATAGTGTTCTGTATAGCAAATTCTATTTTAAGTAACACAATCTGGCAGTTTTCTGGTTGACCTAAATAATTGTGACAATTACTAATTTTCAAGGAGATACAATAGAGTTAATATGTTTATCACTAAATGGAACTTGATGGAAATCAGTTATTCTTAGATTCCCAAGGCTTCTCAGGATCTTGCAGGACCAAACTGAGAACTACGAATTATCTTGTAAATGTGTAGAAAGATCAGAGAGTTCAAACATTTAGTCAATGAGATACCAGCTAAATCAGCTTTTACTAAATTTTAGAATTGACATAGGGATGTACAGTCCTAACTAGCAAACAACAACAGCAACATCTATGAAGTTATAAACAAACATATGCAAAAAGGCTGGGGTGAAGAAATGGATAAGTATATCTTTAATTCTACCATAAATCTGGCTCCTATTCCAAGACAGCTACTGGGTTGAGTGCTTTTTTATGTTCTCTCATTTAATCTTCAGGACAATCATGAAAGCAGATATTATTATAACCATACTGGTGAGACTCAAATGCTGGCAGTATCCAGCACGCAGTAGGCACCTAGTGAATAATAATAAATATGAAGCCCTCTCTTCTACTGAAATTTCCTCCTCCCCCAAAATAATAACTAATGCCTTTTTCAGGATACCTAGTTCTGCAATAAGGATAATAGTTTGAAATTTATCAGTAGGGCTGTTCTCTTTCTTCTTTCCCAACCTAGCACATTACTTTCTTCCTGACTGTCCTGAGACCTCCATGTGTCTAAGAACACTGGAGGAGAAAAAGATTTGTCTCAGAACAGTGAAAAATTAAAAAAAAAAAAAAAAAAAAAAAAAAAAAAACAGCTTCTGATATTTAAAATATCATATAGCAAGATAATACCTTAGAAACCCAGATTGTCTTGAGAGACTTTTCTTTCTTTCTTTCTTTCTTTCTTTTTTTTTTTTTTTTTTATGAAATCTCTCTCTGTTGCCTAGGCGGGAGTGCAATGGTGTGATCTCGGCTCACTGCAACCTCTGCCTCCCAGGTTCAAGCAATTCTCCTGTCTCAGCCTCCTAAGTAGCTGGAACTACAGGCAAACACCACCACGCCCAGCTAATTTTTGTGTTTTTAGTAGAGACAACCAACATGTTGGCCAAGTTGGTCTCCATCTCCTGACCTCATGATCCACCCGCCTCAGCCTCCCAAAGTGCTGGGATTACAGGTGTGAACCACCATACCTGGCCTTAAGAGATACTTTTATAAATTCATTTGCATCATCCTTTTGCAACCCATGAAGAAGATGTGTGCTCTCTAGCATAGGAAAAAAAATGCCTACAGCTGCTCTTCTAGAGAGAGGTGATGTAAGGGAGAAAATCAAGCCTGTGTCCCTACCACAGAGTGAGTCTGTGAAAGAGAAGAGAGAGAAATGAGAGAAAGTCATCAAATATCTGTTCTGATTTCCTTTCTCTCTACTGTGGCCCTATGGGATTGATGGGCAGAACCTGGAGAAGAAAGGACACCCAACAGACTTCTCCACATGGAACTCTTGAAGAAAGAGGGCCAGGCAATGACTGGAAAGGTCCACCTAGGAAGAGAGTAGAGTGGGGTGGCCTGGCAGGCTAGCTGGTGACCAAGAGAGGGAACCACTAAGTCAGAGGAGCCAGAGGAGAAACACTGTGACTTGAGGTCTGCATCCAGGGAGAGCTGATGGGAAGCTGTCTAGGTGAAGAAGAGATGACTCTTGAGTAAAAGAATGGATCATTAGCTCACCAAACAGACTTGAGTGCCAGAGGCCAGCGGGACAGAGATCAGTTGGACAGCACTTCACCCATCCACTTGGTCTTTGTCTTAGGGAAAGCATCAAGAGTTAGGAGCAGGCTATCTGAGAGACTGAGCCTTTTTATCCAATATCAGGAACTGTTGATATGTTTAGAAATTCCTAAGTATCAAGCTTGGGAATAACAATTTTGTTCTTCAACTCAGCAGATGTGGGCTCAGAAGGTTTACTTGCAGACGAAAGGAAGGATCGACATTTCTTCAGCCTTCCACATGTCAGCATGAGTTAAAGTTTGACACTATGACACTTGTAGTCCATCTGTAAGAATTGTCCTTAAAAATGAATGCTTAATATTTGTTAACTTATCATTGCAGGGTTTGCAGCCCCTCTTCCAGCTTCTGTTTCCCAGGTCACTCCCAGTTCCTGGGTATCCCAGGGAGGATCATCTTACAGGTGTTCACAAATAAGTCTTATCAGAAGTGGTCTCACTGTGTCATTTCTCTTCTGGTCTGTATCCTTAGGTGTTGGGCACCTGACCCCAGCTAAACATTAGAGTAACCTAGAAAACTGGAAAAGCAGTACCTACACTGGAGAATACCATGAGATAATGGGTCTGGGTGAGGCTGTAGGCATAGATATGTCTTAAGATTTTCCCAGGTGATTTTTACGTGCAGCCCAAGTTTAGAACCACTGCCTTGGTGTACTGTGCTGAGGCATCCAGCTCCAGGGAAGCTGTGTGAAGGTTCCTGACGGTTGACAACAGGCTGATAGCTGGCCCATCAACGTGTCTCTCCTGGGCATTCTTGCTACTTCTGCCAAATAATGCCCCTTCCCTTGGCACAATCACTTCACACTGGCCCTTCTGTTTCCTGCAGTAGTGCTGCTGATGTGCCAGCCCTTGAGGGACCTAAACTGTGCTTCACCATGCAGTAAGAGGTTGAGCCAGGGTTCAAACTGCTAACACTAACTCTACTACTGGTGGTCCCTACAGAAGAAAAAGCAAGTACAATTTAAGAGAAAAGGCTCAAATCAGATAATGTTTTCAGTAAGTACGATGATTAGAAATGGGCCAAATATGAGAGGAGAGAATCACTTAACTATAGTGATCATTCTCCCCTCCTGAGTCTGTGCCTGAAGGGGATAAAGCACCACCCAGGACTCAACTAGAGGACCACTATGAACCATAGTGGTATTTAGGGGGAGAACATTCATTCAACAAACTGCAAATAATAACAACTTGTAGGTGTGAAGCTCTTAGCTAGGAGCTGAAAATAAAATAAGTAAGACACACAACTTCCTGCTTTCAGGAAAGTCATGTTTGTTTGTTTATATTTTCTAATTTTATGGACAACTTTTAAGTTATTTAGTCAACATGCACATTTGAAATATTTTCATTTAATCTGTATGGGAGCATCTAATAGCATACAGTTGTACTTGTTCCCAATGAGATTCAAAGCCTTACTTACAAATAGTCCTCAAAATAAGAACATTATGACATACCCTGGCAAACTAAAATGTATATAGAAATAAAGTTTTATAAAAATAAATGAATGCTGCTAGCAGGTAGTATATTACTCGGCCCCACCCTTCTGGAAGTTCTGGGAGCTCATTACGTGATTTAGTTCAAACTTTCAATAACCTCATAAAAGAATCCAATCCACAAACTGTTTACAGCTTTATTGAAGGAACTTAACCTTTTTTATTTTATAAAATAGGCAAGAATTCTGAGAGGAAAATAACTGAAGAGAGCAGCAATTGGGAAAAGTCAACACATATAAAGTATTGTAATAAATGTTGTTTTCCAATGGAAAAGAGCCTAAGGTAATTTCATAAGTTATTCATGAAAGTGAGTATCGAGGTCTGTGGCCTATTAAGAACTCATGATCACTTCAACTATCTTGCTCTAAGCCATAAAAATCAACCAGATTCAGCATGTGACAAAAGCTGTCATGGGAACACTTAGTCTACCCTTAAGTTAGCCATCCCTTCATAACAATAGCTGAACTGATCTGGAGCTGGAAGAAAGCCACGGGTGGGGCACCCACCGAAAGATTTTACAAGATGCTACATGTATTGAAAACCTGGTAATAAAAGTATATAAAATTTTAATCTCCCACTTTTCTTTTAAAAAGGATGATAAAGTAAATAGGAAAGTGAGGTAAAAATGTATTTTTAAAAGTGTCAGGAAAGCAATGGATTTTAAGTTCAAGTCAGCTCTTTTGAAGATATTTTAAAACCAAAAACAAACAAGAAATATCTTGACAAATATTACTGTTCATCTCTCTATCCTTAAGTACATGGTCTATTGATAAGACTGCTAATGAATTATTTACAATAAGGATGAGTCTTTTGATTTCCTATTTTGTAACTTCTAAGTTTGCACAGATATCTGTAATTCCTAATAATCAAGTATCCTTACTTCTCAGTGTCACTTGGCTAATTTTATTTAATAGTTATTTTTGTAGTGGGGATTCACTGGATGATAAGAGGATTGAGACCAAATTTTTAAGAAAGTTTCATTTAATAAAGTTACTATCAAAATAGGAGTTACTTATCATTAACATTTTAAAAGTCCATAACCACTTAATTAGGCTTATAATGCTTAGTGCATATTCTTTATGATGAGGCTAATGGGGACAATCAGCTTTCACACTAGTTGAGTGAAGTTGTGTCATGTACCGTTTGTAAAAAGAACCACACAGTAGAGCCAAATTTCTATGATGAACTGTCAGTAATCTTCATGCTGTATTTGCACACCACAGTTCTCATGAGGGTAATATAGTGCATACTCGTAGTAGGCACTCACTTGGTATGTGAGTTGAACTGTTTAAAGCAATCTGGATGGAACATGCCCCTTGCTCTGGAACATGCTCTGTCCAGTTATGTCAAGTTCCACAACAATACCAGGAAATCTATTGGCATGCTGACTCTGCCCCTGGAAGCATTCAAGCTGGTTCTTCCAAGCCAGCCTGTGCAGCCTCACATGGCTATATAATAGTAGTTGCATGGCATAGCCATGGTTCAAACTCAGAAGACCGTTGAGGGGATTCTAATTTTTGGAAGAACCAACTGAAGATAATGTCTCTATTTACAGCCTGCCTGCTTTTGTCCCATAATCCACAGTAACAGCTAGGAAAAGCAATGGCAGAAAGAACTTAGTACCATCATTCTGTGAATTTTCTTTAACATCCAGAAGGGTGGAAATCGGTTTTATCTAAGCTCAACCCGTAGATCAACATACATCAGTTGTGATGACACTGAGCAGAAAATTCAAACACAGTAAAGTGTGTGTAGGTATGACCTCAGCTAGAGTGAGTGTTCTTCTCCTTCCTACTTTAATTCCCCTTCTCCTGAATGATTTGGTAATCTCAAGACAACACATTTTGTATTATTTTCATTCATCCAATTCTCAGGGTATGATGAAATATATCCCCCTTTTTTCATTCTTGGTTATTAATGTGCATAAAATTGCATATCCAGCACAAGAAGTAGTAATTATGACTTCCCCTTATGAGAAGGTTCTGAAAGTATAAGTTAAAAAATTTTTGAGACTCTAAAAGAGAGTTAAGAGTACTATTCCAACCTCATCTTCAATGAAAAGTATGAGAAAGAGTGAGCCATCGTTTTCTGACACATTCTAAACTTTCACTTTCTCTCTTGGTCCACTGCATTATTTCTAAAGCTGCGGGAAAAAAGGTAAAACTTTAGTGGGTATAATAGTTTGTTGTACACTGACAGCAATGGGTGAAGAAAAAAAAAGGAGATAGTTTGTGTCTGAGAATAACAAATGTATACGTATTTTACAAAAGTGTCTCAAAAACAGCTCAATGAAATAAATGGATTAAAAATTTAAGCCTTTTTAAAAAGTAGTCTGATTCAAAGCCTGAGGAAGGGAGAATGAAAGTGCATAAATCACTGGGTTAGACGGAAAAGTTATCACAAACTCATTCTGATTGGGTCAGAAGCTTCTAAGGGTGCCTTTGTTTCACTAATTATCTCCCTGTGATTACTTAGGTGTGTTTCTTTGTTCCTGTGTTTAAGAGTGTGGGCTTACATCACATCCTGTTATCAATCATTGTTATAGCCCATAATAGTTACGATGGGGAATTTGGTTTATGAAACAAGGCCTTTACCCTAATTAGCAATCAAGTGAACGGAGCTAGCTTTGGGCTTAAAAATGCTGTGTATCAATATATCATCAACCAAACTCTACTTATTATCTGGTGATCAAGAATAGCATATAGTGGAAAACTTTCCCACATTTGGCAAAGGCGTTGGAATTTGGGGACTATATGCCAATAGACCTAAATGCTGGAAGGGCATCTCCAGAGTTTGAATAGTTTAAGAACTGTGATAAATTCACTTTAATGGGTGTCACCAAGGCTTGAAGTGGAGAGGAGGTTTATAAAGGTTAGTGGATCCAAATCAATGATTTTTAGAAGTGGATAAAAATTACTGCATGTCATATCTGGGGACAGTGACGTGTTTGTGAGATCGTTAAGCAACTCACATTACAGACACATACCAGGATTTTGATTCAGCAGATCAGCAATCTCTATTCCGAGTTCACTTAAATCCCCATGAATTTATGATCAGGAACACCATTCACGTATTCATGCATTCATTCATTCAGCAGCCATTTTTGGAAAGCCTGTAGTGGGTAAGGCATTCTACTCAGGGTGGAGAATTCAGAGAAAAAAGAGACAAGGCTTCTTCCCATTCAAGAAACTCACCATTCTCAGTGACCCATGACTTGAATATTGTTAAGTAGCACTACACCTTTGAAGTATATCTATTTTGATAAGAAATGGGATGGGAGAGGGAGATAGGTACATTTGCTACAGTGAATTTTTTAAAATGCCAACAATAGGGGAAGCTGCTTCCTCCAGCAGGCTTCATTGATCTCATTTAATAAGTATTCCTTTGTTTCCACAGTACCCCCCTTCTCCTTTATTGGCTTTTGGAAAGTACAGGGATGAACATTGTTCTCTCAGATGTGTATTTCAGCTTCCCCTAGTCCCACCTTTTTGCCCCTTTAAAAATATGCTCTATTTTACTTTGAAAGCAGAGATGCTGAAGGAGTTAGAGAAGTGACATGAAAAGCTTTTAAGGAAAGAAATTTCAAAAATGTATTGGCAGCAATGACTCTTACCTACTTTACCTTGACAAAACAAAATAAAACAAAACCCCAAAACAACAACAACAAAATCATGCCAACATTCTATAAAGCAGTTAGCTCTCTGATCAACAATACAGAACTGGTGACAGTCCCCAACAGCAGGGGAAACGGCTTGTGTCTCTGAGTTGCAGACCTGTGCTAGGTAACCCTGACCACTCTGCTATAGCAGAAGCAGCATGAAAAAAATAAAATAAAATTTCCCCCAGCCCTTCACATTGAGATTGACCACCTTAAGTGCTTTACCCTCAGAGTAACAGAAACAGAGCTTGAACTGTCTTTTCATTAACTATCCAAATTATTTAGATAGTAGAGAAATTGCCCTTCAGAAGTGTAAATTAGCTTTCTAAGGTTGTTATTGTAGTAAGGTTTATGTGCTCTTCAGCATTAAGGCATCAAAGTAGGCACTGAAGGGACCGATGGAATGAAGGATAATTGTACCTCAGCTGCCTTAGATACAGCTGAGGCCAGGCACAACAAGGTAATTTGAGTATTCTGTGACTTCATTGGGCAAAAAGCTATACAATTATTTTTAATTTATTAAGAAGAAATGGACGATTAAATATAAACAAATTTTTACTCTGCATACGCAATCAGAAGTATATTTAATGTTAAGCTAAATATGAACAGACCTAGGAACAATGGGATTCTGTTGCTTTATAATTCTCATTTGTTAGTGTACAAATAACAAGTTCTTGTATTTTACTTGGATGGAAAAAAGACTAAAAGAACATAACAGGTATATTTAGAATTTTTCTTTTTTACAAAAAGAAACAATAACTTCCAAGATATTTTTTGGTGTCCACACTGAACTAAGATCTAATCTTAGTTCTCCTTTTAAAATACTTAACATTGAATAACTTATTCTTAATAGAAGTAAAATGTCATTTTTATACAGGATTAACTCTGATGCACATGCTCCTACATAGTATACAATATAATTAATGATTCATATGCTGCAAACATACAATAAAGAAAAAACATAATTTAAAATAGTGATAAGATCCTTGATTTTGTATTCTTGAGGCCACATCCCTTAAAGAGTAGTGCCAATTTTCACAAGAGAGAGCTTGAAATTATAAGAACAAAATTAATTTTAATTCACTTTAACTAAAAGTCTACATATTTGAATATATACATATGTATCTTCCCAAGATCATTTTTAGGAAGAGGGAGAACATATAGGAAAGGAAGGAAAACAAACTCCTATTAAATGTCTAGTACAAGTTTATTTTTTATCCTCATGGCAATCCTGGGATGGTGGTTTTATGATCCCTGCTTTAACAGAGGGAGGACTAGAATCTCGAGTTTAAGTAATTTGCTCAGGATTGTAAGGTAACTGGTAGGAAAAAGAATCACTCTCCAGAGAGTCGACCTAAGTTTTCCACTGTACCTACCTCTAAAACTCTGGTAGGACATTACAACGTAAAAGGACAGATTTTTGTTTTTGTTTGTACGTCTGTTTGGTGTGAGGAGATAAGGTTAGAGGGCTGATGATACTCTAGATTCAGTGTCTAGAGACCTAAATCAATCAGTTTCTTTTCTCCCCTAGCATGTGAGTAACCAGAGACGTGAGTAGGAGAAAATTTCATCTTTCTTGTAAATTCTGTTCTAATAATTAGAGTAATAGCTCCAACTCGTGTAACTGATATATTAGGAATAGTTCATTTAAATTGTGTAATGTCATCATAGACTCTAAAGTTTCAAATTATGTGTTATCTTAATAAATAGTGTCAGAGAAGCTGTATCGTTCTTCAAATTATAGTTTTTTTCCTTCTTTTAAAATGTGATTTTCACAATGGTTTTTAATGGCTTAGTGGGAAGACTGCCATCTACTGAATCAACAATACCTCTTCATGTACCACCTGAATAATTCTCAAAATCAATACTATATAAAAGTTAAAGTTATATAGATGTATATAATACATGCACTTATATATAATATATATATATATAAAGTATACCCACATATATATGTGTATGTGTGTATGTGCAATGTTTATGGACTTTACCCATGAAAATGAAATCAAGTGAGTAATCAATTTTATACACACACATATAATCAGTATATATGTATGTATAGGTATATATATGTGTATAATGATGGTCATTGTATTTTTTCTTTGCGTGTTTACCTGTGACTCTCTCTTAGACCCCAGATATGGAGAAAATGTATTCTTTAGATTTTCAGATATTTTGCTAAAGAAATCTCTTTTGTATAGAATTAGAATTATTCATTCCAAAGAAATTCTAAATGTGAACCTAAATTTCTACATTTTGTCAGGTCTTGCAGTCATGCAATATTTGATGATCTAAAACATTTTTTTTTTTTCTTTGCTTGCTCTCTCCCTCCTGTCTCGGCTCCCATCTCACATTTCTCTCATAAACCCAGAGGAGGAAAGTATAATTTTTCAAGGTGATTTTTTAATAACTTTTATAATTACTTCAATTTCATTGTGAACATAGGCCCGATTGTCTAAACAAGTCTGTGCTGCAAAGTTGAAAATAATATGAAAGGATGATTATTCAGGACAGTCTATGTCCTTCAGACACATGAATATCCAGTCAAAAGAAAACTTTACTATTTCAGCTTAACTGTAGTTAGTAACAAAGTCACTAATCATGTGGCATTTTTGTGGAATATGTGTGTGCCTGTTTTTTCCCTCTTCTGCTCAGGGACAGCCCAACTCAGGGAATCAATAGGCAAACAGCATATTCACTCATTTTACTGAATATCCCATTTGCTTGTTTTTGGTTTCTGGGGTATGTCATTTTTTGAAGAGGAGATGAAAGTTTGCTCTCAGATCTACATTCAGAGGAGTTGTCAAATTAGAACTTATTTTCTTTTCCTTATCCCAGGACACCAATAAGGAGACAAGTAGGTTTAGTACGGAAAATATTCTATTTGGTTCCATAGATATTACCTTTCTCTCTCTTGGTATCACTAGAAAAATTCCATAAAGTTAAAAACATCTATATTGGGGGGGACATTAAATAAATGACTGGGTTACCAAAATCTATCTTTTAATATAAGGTTCACTGTAATCATGATGAGACATAGTATTAAAGCTTGAAAATTATGAGAAAAATAAAAGACATAAAAAAATTGACAGTATTTCTTCATTCGAATTAGTTTCAATATATGTTTACAATATGTGATAACTAATACGGTACATCATGAAAATATATAATAACTGACACATAGCATGTGTAACAAAGTTGATTATTAACTTGATTTTATTTTCATGGGTAGTTAAGTCCATAAACATTACAGATAGAAGTCAATGTTAAAATATTTACCCCTGTAAAATTCTGTGGCTGCAAAACAATTTTAGCAAAACTCCTATTTGTATTGCTTTGGTTACAAAGGTTACTTATGTTGTAGCTTCCCAGAAATCCCCAAACTTCCTCATATATATCTTTACAATTATAGTTTCCCACCAAAAGTTCAAAATGGGAGAGGAAAAAATAATTGCATTCGTATTCACAGACTTGTTGGAAACCAAGATGTAAAAATAGATAAGATACAAATTATTCCAAAGTAAAGCTATTTTCATTGGAAAAGATGAGACATTTTCCAGGGCAAAAAATAGAAAATATAAATTTGATATGGTTGAAAGAAACATTTTAAAGTTGTTGAATTTTTAAACATGATTCTGCCAAACAAATATGTTGCCCCAACTATTTAAGTATTTAAACACTCTTAGTATTGCTGACATACCTAGGATTATCACATAATTGAAAGAATGACAATCTACATTACAATATGTAAATATATTCAGTTTAATATCTGATTGTTGTTGTTTTTCTTTCATCTGTAAAAATACAGAACTTTGAAGGTTTAGTCCTTGAGGTCGTGTTCAGGTCTCTGATTCTATGATTCCATATAATGTCTTGAAATCATCATAAATATCATCATCACCTTTATCTTCAACAGAATCATGCCTCTGTTCCTATCCACCTACTTATAAATAGAATACTCACTGCCCTCTCTAGCAGCTCAGTTCTCCTGTGTCAGTCCTTCAATAAATAGAAAGCCAGTGAGTGTTCGTGTGTATTTTTTACCTATGAGAAATGAATGCCACAAAAAAAGGAAAGAAAAAAATCTAGAAGTCTACAAGTACAAACAGAAGATCAGAAATGTCTCACTTTGAATGAATGTTCTCTCTCTTTATCCTGAGCTTTCATCTTCTATTGGATTGTTCTTTTGGTTTTTCTCAGGGGTTTTATTTTCTTTGTTCTTTTCCATATGCCTTTGTTCTCTGTTTACTGTCCGTTTATAGCACAAGAGTTAGGCTTGCAATTATTTTAGCTCCTCCAACATACGTTTGACTTTCACCACCAACGTTTGTTCTTACCATCACTTGTGTCAGCTTTGCCTTCATGCCCCCATGAGCTGGTCTTGTTTGTGGGACTTGTGGTGCGGGGGCAATTGACGGACCCACCATGTGAAGAAGAATGGAAGTGTGATTTTCTTGTGGTTTGAGTATAGGACTGGAGATTAGGAAATGTGCGTGTTTAAACTCAATTCTGCCAGGTAAATAATTTGTCAAAATATAGTTTAAAGTTTATGCAAATATTCTTTTTCTCTCTTCATTGTAAACAGCTATAAATGTTCTGCTAACATATCTTAGTAGGGAGATAATACTAGTTTATTCTACTAAATTCACCAGGTTTCTCAATGCCTCTTAAATTCTATTTGGGGACTAAGGTTACTATGAAGAGTGACTTGGCAGTTTGGTGGGGGGGACGCTAGTCATAGTTAGTGTCAATCATTCTACTTAAAATTATGTAAATATAACTCTGGGGCATTGATTTTCCAATGGGATTTGTGCTATAACAATAGGTTAATTCAGTCTTGAATAAATCTAGTCCTGGTAACCATATTAACTAAGAAGACATATTTAAACAAATTATCTAAGTCCTAACCAGGCTTCATAATAATGCCAGGGTTAAAATATAAAGGAAATGTGCCCCTTTTGTTTCTTTGACCTATGACAAGGGAGAAAGTTTGATGGAAATATTAATGAGTTTAGCTTTCTGAACCTAGTTCACAAGCAGTGTTTGAAGGAGAAATTAAAACGTTCATTGTGTAAGTGGTGAAAAAAATGGGAACTTTTAAATTATGAATAGGGTTAACATCTGTTGGGCAAACTGCTTAGCCTTATTTTAACATTTCACTTCCTTCACTACCCGCTCTGTCTTTCTCACACATCTGGGAATGTGGTGAGAGTACCACAGAAGTAATTATAAAGCCAGAGTCCAGTTAAGGACCCTGCATTTTCCATTTTTATCCTCTGCTGCAACATAGGGATGTCCCGAGAGTGGCGTGTATGGACTCCACACGAAGAAATGTCTTGATTTAAATTATAAATAAAGCCAAAGTTGCAAAACAAAAGACTTTGAAAAGGCCAATGGACACACACACACACACACACACACACACACACACACACAAACTATGAAGAGTTTATTTAAAACATGTTATTAAAGATGCTAAAATATTTTCATTTGAAGGACAGTGTCTCATCTACAGAGGAGAAATATTTCAGAAACAAGAGTTAAAGTTAAAAAATGTTAGTGAAAACAGGTTCAAACAGGCAGGATATAGAGGTTTTCAAGGACGGGGCTTGTGGTGTAAAACAGCTCTGGGTTCCTATCCTGGCTCTGCCACTTCCTGGTGTTGCCCGGGAGCAAATCACATAGCTTTTTAAGGCTCAGTGCCCTCATATGCGAAATGGCAGTATGGTGATAATATTTATTTCATAGCATTATGGAGAACTGAATACCATCATGCACGTGTATGCTTATCATAGTGCTTGACATGTTAGAGGTGTAAAATAAATATTACTAATAGCTGTTGGTCATAATGAGATTGTTGAACGACCATGTTTGCTGATGATATATGGTGACAGCAAGAGAATATATAATAAATCCCAATAGTGAAGCTGTGACAATGATTTTTATGATGAAATGAGAAGCCAAGTAACTTGCCAAATAGCATATGATGGGACCATACACTGAAAAAGAGTTTTATCTGCTTTTGTGCTGGAATAGTCATGGTTCAGATAAGTCCATTGACTGAGTGAGGAAGCATTCCAGTAAGGCATGACAGTAGTCCGTATTTTCTCACAGTCCCCAAATGTGCTACAGTGTTTTAGAATTAGACCTGAAGAGACAATAAATGACTGTGATGGCTCAACGTAAGTTAAAGCACCAATCATTCCTTTTCAATCATTCCAGTCTTCTCCAAAAATTCTCTACAGGATGCAGGTAAAATATTTTTAAAATGTAAAACTGATCATGGCACTCACCTAGTTAAAAGCATTCATAAAGTCCCCAATACTGTCAATGTAAAACCCAAAGCATTCTACAAAGTCCTCTGCAATTGCCCTCATTGCTCCGGTCACAACTGGAGCCACTGCCCTACTTCTCTCAGCCTACTGCAGCATTGGCAAATCACCTGACGTTCTGAGGTCTCCTTTGCTTCGATACCTTGGCTTATATCATTTTCTCCTCTCTGAACACTCTATCTCCAGCCCCGGGATGAGCTAATTACCATCAGTCTTTTAAGACCCAGCCCAACTACATTCCTCCTTGGGGAAGAATTTCCTCTCCTTATTCCTCCTCGCTTCTCCCCAGTTGTTGGGGGTACCCAGGTATACGATTCCCAATTCCCCTTCTCTGTGAAAGTGTGTAGAGTTCTCTGTTTACATGCTTGTATTTCCTGAATCCTCCCAGTCAACTGTGGATTTTCAAGGCCATGAATAACGTCTTGTTATCACTTTTAGTATAATCTCAATAAGTACTACTTGAAAAAATGAAATGTTCCTGTGACCCTCTTCTAAACCTGTCTTTTGTATATCAAACTAATGTTCATTGTTTCTGCTTTTTAATTCCTTTGTATTAATCCCAGCCTGCTCCCCCAAGGTAAGACTTCCTGAGCTCTAGGACTTAAAAATGTAAATTGGGAACAAGCCTAAGAAAGCTATGGTGCCTGTAATACATACCATAATATTTAGCAGATGTGTAATTTAGCTTATTTAATCCCAGATTTAAGGAGAACTCTAAATAAAGACCTTAGGCATTATACTTGAAGAGTAATATCAACATGGCTTTTAACCAAATGTTAGGAGTCTGAGTTTGCCCTTTACATGAAAATATGTGACATTCACTCATCAAGACCTGTTGGTGTCTCATTCATCATAAAATGTATTACTGGTCATTGATAAATATGAAATAGTGATAACAATGAGGCTAATCAAAGTCTGGTTTTAGATATAAGTTTGTGTTAAATGGAAAAGCTAACCCCCTGTGTCTACACTAGCATCTGTAGTGTGCCCTCACTGTTCTTGGCTTGAGAACTGCTACACATGACTAAGGGAGGGACCCTTCACAGCAGAATTACAAGGTTTTGTTCACTGTCCTCAGCTCCCTCCCAAACATCTACAATTACTAATGCAACAAATTTGATTGCAATTTTATTGCACTATCAAGTTCTTAATTTCCAAGTAACATTTTAAAATTTATTTTTTGCACAAACTTGCGTTGCTTTTTGCACCCTTAGAATTGATATTAGGAGTATATATTCCCAATACCTCAGGTTCTTTAAATAAAAATAAGATACTTTTATATAAAATACATGAAGATCTAAACTATAGGGGCAAAAGAGGTGGTTCTAACAAAAGATACCCCAAGAACACCTTTGTTATGCTGAGAGGGCAACTAAATATTTAGCAAGAATGGTTTATTGCCATTGATCTGATTCTAATATGCCTTTCAATTTGTCTGATCTACAATACCCGTTTCATGTAGTGAAGTCCACGTGCAGAATGAATGTGTTCAGTTCATAGTAACATAAAACTGTGTACAATTGTATTCCATAATGAGAATAGTCATAAATATGAAGTTAGTCAAGACATTCAATTATTGCCCCCTTTCCTTTGAAGTAAAGTGATATTTTAATTGTCCAGTTGAAAATACAGTAGCTTATTTGTTCAGAATAAATTTGTAACCTATCAGAAGGCCATTCATTGCCTGGGAAATCTCATTTTTCCCCAATTATGCTACTCAATGTGTTTAATCATTAACCTGGAAAGAAGAAATTCAGTTAAATAAAAGGAATCATAAGTTTTCATTGCCATTGCTAAACTGTCGCTCATTAATGTGATGATGGTAAGCATTAAATGGCAAAGATAACTAAATAGCTTTCTTTTTTTCTGAAAGGTATAAGCTTAAGGTCCTCTCTGCAAACTGATGTTAAATTCCAAATATTTCCTTAAAAATAGTAGAAAAGGCTCCCTCCACCACAAGTAAGAGGCAGATTGAAATTAGAAATTTAGAGTAAAGACTTAGCTATAATTTTTGATATGACTCTGATTTATTATGTTTCTTTCAATGCAAGGTAATACAGTTTTGAGACACCAAAAATGTACTTTAACCAAGTTTCTTGGGATGCAAATATAAATGAAAACAATATTCAAAATCTAGATAGGTGAATCAGACATATTGACTAATTTTGCCTTTGGATTACAAACAGTTTCAAATTGAAAAAAAAGGAGTGTTGGCCTCATTTATAATAGTTTTATAATGCATATTAAAAACTCATTATTACTGGAAAATCTCGTTAATAATTAAAACTAAAAATCAGATCTCAAGCCTACCTTATCTAAACCAGATTATATTATTATGAATATTAAGAAAAAAACATAAATTACATGCCAAAAGTAATCATAAACCTCTTAAATTTAGATCTTCAAATATTTGGTGCAAGTTTAGGTTACATTCTGGGTGAATACACACCTGATTGACTAATAGGACTTAAACATAATTCTGGCATTTTTGCTCACAACAGCCTAAATACTATAGAAGATTTCAAAGATGACAGATTTCTTTTGCTGTCACTATGGGTCCTGACATGCATGACCATACACGTATATGTACAAAAAATATTTTTTGAAACACACTTAATGGGCACCTTCTGTGTCAGGTCTAGTGCTAGATAATGAGAAAATCCAAATGAGTAAGACACACCTTTTTTCTTGAGTTCAATGTAGTGGGGGGCACAGATATCTACATAGGGAGAGGAGAAAGACATTGTAAAAACACATATGAGAATAAAAATTCAAGGCTAACTTTTATGTATTCTCTTAATTACTTCATTTCCACAAATGAAATGTCCTCTGCCCTTTTTGTATAAATAGTGAAACAAATACTAAATTCTGCTTGTCCTTGTAGGCAGCTGGTGAGAGCTCTCTAAGAGATTACAGATCAGTGTCTTTAGGTTTCCTTTTGAAGCCAGGTTTAAACAAAAAAATACAAGACCATAGATAGATACTACAAATGTTTGAGGATATCTGAACACTCCTTTTCACATACTCTGCTTCCCATTGTTCCTGTCTTCTTTCCCTCTGAATGGTTGCTTATTATACATATTTTTATATATCTATATATGGAGAAGATAGGCCTGAAAGCATTTTATGAAACATAAGATACCACGAAAGCCACAAGAAGAGAAAAAAAGCTTAAACAAAGCTAGAACTAAATTTTCATATTTCACATACAGTAATTCAAGTGCCTCGGGTGAGACGGAATGGTAATAGAGCAGGTGAAAATGCAGAGGAATTGTGGCTGTCAAAGTACAGGGACTTTTTGAGAAATGGAAAACTTGCTTGTGGAAAGATCATTTAGTATGTTGTTAAGATAAAAGTGCTAACATTTCAGTATGTTCAATGTGGGGAAATGACAACATATGTTTCATAACCAGTTACTTCTATTTTATTTAACATGATTTATTGTGATTTCAAACAACACTTTTTCGCATTGTTTTAATAAATCTTATGTGATTTGAAAGAGGCTATCCAGTGTGGGTTTATAAACCCTCTCTTTTCAAAGCTACCCCTTTTGAACCTTATTTGGAGGGGATTATGAGTGAGTGTGTGCAGAAGGGAGATGGATATAAACATGTTTTGCTAAGCAATTTCCCTTTAATTAAAAATGTGTTTTGGATTTATATTTATTTACACTTGAATTATCAAAATGTTCCCTTGGAAGAATTTTTTCCCTTTGAGGCATCTTAACTCACCCTCCCGGAAGCCACATTTTGCCATAAGTAGAAAAACTCCACACCAAGAAGCTGGAGTTTTGTTCCAGACTCTAACCCTACAATTTTGTGTGGGTTTTAAACTTGGCATGATGCATGAGCCCATCCCTAATCACAATCCATAATAGTACAGTGTGTGACAGTGGGAACAGAAGAAGGACTCTCCTGAAATATACCAATAAATCCACACAGGACGGTTGTTGTGTTTCACTGTTCCCTTTGCCAACTGATCCCAGGGAAGGTTTTTCTCCAACCAGTCCCTTCTTTGTCCTCAAGATATTAGATAAACACAGATCTTGAAGCCTGCAAACAATGCATCTCAGACTTTCAAATGACTGGTCTAATTACAGGGATGTTCATCCCACTCACTGCTCACCATTTGTCCTAAATGCACACAACTCGCATGTCTTGCTTTGATTTTTGGGACCTGGAGCATATTCCATCTATGATATTTCCACACAGTTGCCTGCATGACCCATTGGGTTCTTTATCTAACAGACACCTTTACTTACACATTTCCCTTTCACAAAAGCAGGGTGTAAAACAAACGTAATAGGATTTCCACTTGTACCCATGAAGTTGGAGCTTCTTTCATTATCTTGCCTCTTTTTTGGGAAAAAAGAAAGTTTTTTTCTGAGTCATCCCAATTGAGGCAAACATTCATTTCTCTACTGTTAGTCTTTGATGGAGGCCTAGTTAATCTTGACAAAGGGTCTCTTAACTTTGCTAGCTTTGCTTCCTGTAAATGTGGCACAGCCGGTCTTTGAGATAACAGTGTGCTTCACCCCAGAGGATGGCCTGAGGCCCTTGGCTTGGTTGTCACCCACAACTTCTAAACCACTGTAGGTCACAGCCCGGGTCTTTTGCTGCATTTAGTGGCACATGTGGAGAATGCCAAAGCATCAAAACAATGAAAGCAATAAGAGTATCTTTAAAAGGTATTTGTTAGCACTCACCCCATAGACTTAACTATTATTTAAGGGAAACGTTATAATTGTGGTGAAATTATAGATGGCCGTTTTTCTCAGACTTCCTACAGTTAACCTCTACCCATTATACTCCTATATTTGGACTAGTCCACTGAGCTACTTGGAGGAAGGCCATTAGCTCAGTGCTTACAACTGGAGTTATAAAAGAAAAAAAAAAGAGAAACTTTTATGATAATTCTTATTTCATAAAGTGTCATGTTATTTATAGAAAAATGAGACAGTAAAGTATGCTTTCTTTTCAATCTGGCCTTTACTGCACCATGTAATTTATGGTAATATAATAAGTGATTTGAAAATAAAGATTTGAGACAACATTTCAGCATTAGTGTTTTTAAGACAAAACAAACATTCAAAATAAAACCTAAACCACCAATGTGAACTCTATCATTAAATGCCTACTTTTTGCTAAATTTGTAGTTATGGCAGCTCAAAATCTCAAACTCTTCAATTGTGACCTCTTGCAAAGTAAAAATAATTGTATTATTTTCTGTGGTAGTAAAGGCATTATGGCTCATTATATTTTTTCTCCCAAAAGTCCAAGTGGATTTGCCTCGGCTGCTATTAAATGGGATTAATGAACTTAGAGGAATTTAAATAACAGTGTGAGATTTCAGAGATGAACAAACT
Organism: Rhinopithecus roxellana; assembly: GCF_007565055.1. Lineage (NCBI taxonomy): Eukaryota > Metazoa > Chordata > Mammalia > Primates > Cercopithecidae > Rhinopithecus > Rhinopithecus roxellana. The sequence goes on along the minus strand of NC_044562.1, from coordinate 85,590,985 downwards.
GCCTGTAATATTTCAGGCTTCTGACTTTGAATTATTTCAGCTTTGTCTCATCAAGGCTCATTGAATCTTATTCCATTGTACATTTATAAATCAGTGTGAACTTTTTAGCTTGCGTGAAATAAATTCAGTTCAAAAGCTCCTTTCCTGCCCCTAGCATGCAATCTACTAACACACTATTGTGCCAAATATAAATGTGTGAAATGCCGTAAATAATAAATGCCAGGCAGTTCAACTGAGATCATTAATGCTATGAAACAACTCTCACCTTCATTCATTATTTTTTCTGTCACTTAAGAAGAGAACACTGCATGTCTCAAGGCTCATGGTATGCTTTAAAATGATGAAGAGGAGAAATCTCTAAAGTGAAGGACATAGCAGCAGACGACCCTACTCCTCCCTAGATTCCCCTCTCTTTACCACCTTGTCTAGATGGGTCATTCTAGAATGTTTTTATAGCATTCTCTGCTCATTTTACCTTTGAACCCTTAAGTTGTTCATTTGTTTTGCCAGCTTTCTAGATCTTATTCCTGAGCCTACCTCTACAGTCAAAGAACCCTCATTATGAAGGCAAAAAGACTGTGCCTCATACCCCATTTTTAGGGGTAAAATTATTTCCTGTTACTTGCATTTAATGAAAAAGTAAGACTTCTAGTTATAAATTCAATTAAAAGTTTTGCTTTTGTATGAATGCTAAAGCAATCCTAGTGCCATCTTAAAGTTATGCACTCATGATCAAATTTCTCCTTCAAAATCTATTCTGGGCCAAGATTCTGCTTTCTCCTCTTGAGGTGCGACAGAAATACCTGTTGAATTCAATTGAATTGGAAAGGAGTAGTATCAATTAGTGGTTCTCAAATTTGAGCACGCACCAGAAACACCTGGAGGGCTATTAAAATAAGATATCTGGGTTGGATTCATTAAGTCAGGAGTGAAACCCAAGAACTTGCATCTCTAACAAAAATCCCAGAATTTGCTGGTGCTGCTGGTCTGGGGACCACATGTTGAGAACCTGGGTGCATGGGGAAAGGGGGACAGATAACTCCTAGAGCTCTCAATTTTTTGTTTCTATGTACAGAAATGTGCAAAATGTTCATGGTAGAAATTAGAGGAAATCTTGTCTTTTGTGACTGAATGGTAAAAGATACTTTGAATTTTTTGAGAGCGTGTCCTCAAGAGAATATATTTGAATCAATATATTCTATTGGTTTATTATTTCAATAAATTAATACTCAGATGAAGAGGTAGATCTGACTACTATATGGATTATTGCAGAAAAGAAAACTTCAAATACTCCAAGGAGCTTGAAGAATTTGCTTAATTATAGAGTTCTTTAATACAATTCCCTCATTGTGTGTGTTTGTGTGTTTTAATGATGCATGAACCTTTTGTGTGTTCTCTAGTGGTTAAAAGCAGGCAAGCGTAAGGAGATATTAAAATTTGCAGCACTATTCAAGGTATTACACAATTTCTGTATTAGATGTCTCAAATAACTAACTGAATCTAACAAACTTTAAAGAAACTACATTCAAAGTCAAAGAGTTTGCCTCCATTGTCCATGCACGTTAAATGTGAACTTTCTTGGGTTCTCTGGGCCTTTTGGAAAGTCAAGCTCTTCATTGTTAAGCACCCGTGAATTACCTTAATTTGCCTTTGTGAGTTGCCCTGTGAAAGCTTCCTGTCATGAATTTGATTCCAAATCCTAGAACGAACTCTGTGAATTAGGTGCTGTCTAGATCTTCGACCCACAGATCACGATTCATACTTAAAATGGATTAACCAAATAGACCCACACATTTGGATTAGCCACTTACATACCTCCAATTTATGAGATTAATAATCACAACACATATTTAGCACTCAAGGCATTCAGTATTACTCAGTGGGCTCCCAAGAAGGAACACTGGTTCCTCAGCTTTTAGGTTGAGTGTTCTCATTGGTCTAAATATCTGAAACAGTTAGTGTTGTTTCAAGTTGCCAGATAATCCACATGTGCTTCTTGGATACATCTACAAAAAGTTTCAGACCAGCTGTCACTGACTTCAGTGATATAAGAAGAGCCCAACCTGAGCAGAAATTCCTAAAAAAACAACACCAGCAGATCTGACATCACACAAAGGCCTTAAAGATTATTTGTATAAAATTTGTGAAGCCAAGGATTGAGGATGTTGTCCATAGAAACTGCACCCAAATCACCTTCTCACCCCTTATTTCACAATGATATAAACTAGATTCAAAATAGTCAAACAATGAAGACCCCAAGGCGTTTTCCTAAAGTCTTGCTACTCAGGGTGTGGTTGGTAGGTCTGCAGCACAGCATCACCTGGGAGCCTACCAGAAATGCAGCATCTAACAAAACCAGAACCTGCCTTGTAACAATCTCCAGTAATCCATATGCACATTGAAGTTTAAGAAGCATATTCTAAAGCATTTGTTCTCAAAATGTGGGCTGCAGACCACCTTACCCAGCACCACCTGGGTTGCTTTTTAACAATTCCTATTTTATTCACCATCTGGGTCCCATTTAGATCTCATTCATGAAAATTTCTGAGGGTGATGCCCAATAATCAGCATTTTTTATAAGTACTGAAGGTTCTTGACACTCAAAATGTGGTTCAAAGATGGACAGGATCAACATTACTTGGAGCTTGATAGAAATCCAGACTCTCAGGCCCAGCCTCCAACCTGCCAAATCAGGACTTGCATTTTAACAAGAACCCCAGGTGATTCCTATGCACATTACATTTGGAACTTCTATGTGCACAGGTGAATCTTGTGCATACTAAAAAAGTACTTTTCTAAACTACATAATATTGTTATCTGAATGGGAAAAACAAAACAAACATTTTGTGATGTTCAGTCTCCTGTAGCTTCAAATGGAAAAGAAAAGCAAAGAAATGCACTCAACAACCAGGCCCACTCTTAACAATTGCAGGGCTTCCCAGACACAGACAATTTAGGCCTGTATACCATTGGTATAAGTATTTAGAGGTTTTAAATCAGGCAAAACAACTATATAATAAAATATTCTCTGTCCTCCTGGAAGGCCAGCTTTTAAACTTTTAGACTCCTTGGTCTCCAGTGCAAGAATGTGGCAGAGCAGAGAAAGCCATCCCCAGCCCCTGGCTGCATTCTGCTTCATTTCCCTTTGCAGTCCCAGCTTTGACCCACCCATGAGGCCTCAAGTACACTTTCCAGGATGCACAATCTACACTTTGGCGATGCCTGGGCTTAGGTAGAGGCTTGGACTCTGACAACATGGTCTTCATCCAAGAGAACAGATCCAGTAAAGAGGCTTGTGCATGCCTTGGATGTTGGCACAGTGTCTTTCAGGAAGGCAATTTCAGCTTCAGGTACTCCAAGTGTTCTTAGAAGAGAAGACATATGCTCTGGGTGGCATGTCCCCTTTCCACAGACAGCTAAACCAGTGGGGAAGGATTAGACTAGGAACTGGTATGGGGCCCAGATGGGGGCTTCTCTTCCTTTAGTCGGAGGGGGTGATGCAGCTAACTAGATGTGGTGACTTTGCTGGTGACCTTCTTATACCAGAGGGCCACATGGAATCTGGCTAAAAGAATGGGATCTGAAATAATGCTTATCTAGTTTCATATCTTAGATCTAACACTTACTCTGTGTGACTATCAGCAAAAGTCACTACTCTCAGTTTTGTGGGTCAATAGATGAGGTAATAGTGAGAAGACATTATAGGATTGTTGTGAGAATTAAGTTAAAATATGCATTTAGAGCAATTAGCACAATGCTTACAACATATAAACTCAATGAATGCCAGGTATTACCATAACAGATTTTTATTCTTCCCAACACCACTACTTGGGCATGGCTCATACTGACAAAAGGATTTTAATATTTATAAATCACCATTTATGATCATTCATGTTTTAAATCAAGAAGGCACCTTTGTTCATAAGTAATGAATGGGGCATTAGGAAATTTTTAAGTAGAAGAGAAAAATCATGCTTTTAAGGCTGCTTGTTTCCGTGGTTGTGAGAAAATGGTCTGATATGGGTACAAACCAATGCAAAGGAAAGCAATTAGGAGATGAAAAAGAATCAGACACTGAGTTAATTAGTGGGACAGTAAATACAGGGAGGAGCCCAATTCTGGAAATGTGGCTAGAATGGAAACTAAGAGTGGTACGTTTGAATCTGCAGAAGGAGGAAGTAGATAGTTTAAAAAAGGAGGTAAAAGACCACAGAGTGCTGAAGAGAGGTTGAATACAATGAGGAATGAAAAACTAACCTTTGAACTTTGCAATAAGGAGGTAATTGGTGACAAATTGCATTTGAGTTGGAAGGAATGGTTAAGGAAGAAACAGGAGTTGAGTAGTGTTATTTTTTTTTTCAAGAAGTCTAATTCTAATTCTAATTTTTCTAAAGAAAAGAAGAAAGGACAAAAACAAACAGCCTCTTCAGGGGAAGACAGGGCCAAGAGACGATAACATGGTGTTTTGTCGTCGTCGTTGTTGTTGTTTGTTGCTTTTAGGTGTGTGAGAGGAGAGCCTTCATCTTATATATACAAGCCCACTACTTCTATCAAATTTGATGCTATTAAACACTGGGAAACATTAGAAAGATAAAAGGAAAGATTCAAAGAAAAGGAATAAGAAAAGGAAGATTATAGATGGCACAATAGCACCCCAGAGAACACAAAGGGATTCTGACCCTTGTAGTGCCGAAAACATGGGATGTTTCAGAAGGTTGTTCTAATTGATTGTATTTACTCTGTAAAAAAAATAAAGAAGATCATCTGTTGAGGTTAAGGAGGGTGGGAATGGAGCAAGGGACAGGCAATCTTCTACAGAATGTTAGGCAAAAAATAAAAATGAAATAAAAATGAAATACACCTAACAGGTAAATATCCACTTTGAATTTGGTTATCTGGATATAGCTGGATGGACAAGCTTTTATATAACATTGATGGTGTAGATAATTGCCCCATATTTCCACTGTCTGGGTACATACTACTTATGGATTTTACATGTTTCCCTAGAGCTATGAGCTGTCACCATAGTTCATGCCTTACAATAGAAACTAAACAAGGCTTTTGGAAAGGGAGAAGAAATGTTTTGCATCAAACTTCATGACGTGCCATACTGCTAATGCGTTTTGAATTCCACACTCCAAAACATCTGGCAAGGATCCCATGATTCATACATCCATTGAGAGCTCCTAGCTCCAAATTTAGTTAAGTAAATTGTTGAGAATGTGTTTTAATTATATAAACGTGAGTTCCAAATAAGTCCAAATACTCTTGGAAATTTCAAACATGAATCCCATAAATAGTTTTAGATTTTGCCTGTAAGGCTCTTCAAGGCTAAACGATTATTCAACAATGATTTTAGTACAAAGAACATACCATTGAATTGCTGTGCCTTTAACTACTGTGAACATTGTTTGCTTACAGGAAATTTCCGTAATTGATAATTGATATTTAGCATGCTGATTTCTGCCCCACAAGGAAATATGTGTACACTCAAAATATTTTGTTGTGTTTTGAGTAAATTTTAAACCTTGAAACTTTTGGCACTATGCCTAGAGTAATTGTTTCCTAGTGAAACATTTTCCATAACAATAATTACATTTGAATTTATGAAAGTGTTAAGGACATTTTAACATTAAAACAATAATTAACTACAAGGAAGCTAATTTTAAATTTGCTCTAAATGTTCAATTTCTACATTGTTGTAAATTTATTTATTGAGAGACCTAGAGCAGTGCTTCCTAAATTTTAATGTGCACAAAAATCCCCTGGAAGATATTGATAAAATGCAGATTTGGATTCAGTGGGTCTGGGTGGAACCTGAGGTTCTGCATTTCTAGCATGCTCCCAGTGATGCTGATGCTGCTGGTCTGTAGACCATCTTTTGAGCAGCAAGGATCTAGAGTCTTCCAGAATGTGCAGCTTACAGATATTTTAAGGGACATGTTTTGGGTGTACCCTTTCAGCCAAATAAAATAATAAAGAACAGCCGATTCTAAAGTTTAGCATTGTTCTGATTAGCAAATGTTGTTGATTTGGATATTTTTTCTGGAAGTGGCAACTTCAAGTAAGCATTATTGAACCTTGGACTGTCATGTTTCACTATTATTACTAACCTCACTTTTTAGTGATCAAAAAACTCTCCCAGCATTCTTTGTGCTGGTAAGCAAGCAGCTCCTTCATTAGAGACACTAGAGAGGTTATTCAGAGGGAAATGAATCCAACAAAATGTCTAAGATAACATACAGTACATTATTTCTTTCCATCACAGAAGTGAAAAGGTGTTCCATGAATCCTTAGGCATATTTCTAAGAAGTACTTCTCAGCTACTGATTAAAACTGGATTTATAGGCAAGGCTACAAGCATGATGTGGCCCCTGCCTAGCCCTCCAACCTCTGTTACTCCTCACTCCAAAGACAGAGAGACACCAACCTTCTTTCAGTTTCTCCAGTGTGCCTAGGGCCTTTGTACTTGCTGTTTCCTTTGCCTTGCACACTTTTGGCACTGTCTACTCCAAATTCCTAAACTCAACACCCAATTAACTCCTGCTTATACTATACATCTCAGTTCACAAGTCAATTCTCTCCCAGGGCTTCCCTGAGCCCCCAGCCCATGCTAAATTCCTTCTTGTATCTTTTTCCAAATCAGTTAACATAATTGCCAATTATACATTTAGTTCTTTCCTTATTTAATGTTCCCAACCAAACTAAAAGCCCCGTAAAGGTAGGTTTGTTTTGCTTTTCACTGTCGCTCCATGCCAAGCACATTCCTGGCACATAATTGGGCTCTCAGAGTAAACAGTTGAGGAAGGAAAGCCTAGGGTTTCACTGCCCTATCGTGTGCTTTGTACTTGTCACGCAGCCCACTGACAAGCATTCCTAAAGCATTTGCAATAGGCAAGGACCTCAAAACTGCACTGTGGTTGTTAACATCATAGAATTTTAGAATGAAAGGGTTAAAAGGGTTTTCCTAATATAGGAGGCAAACCTGAGGCAGAAAGGGCTGACTTGCTTAATATCACCCAATTAGTCCCTCCAAGGGAGACTAACACATAGATCCCGTTCTATAACCCCATAGTCTTCCCCATAGCATAGGTCTATGATATCCTAGAGGAAATATCTGTAAATACACACAAAAAGAATATTTTATCGTGCGTCAAGTCCCACTGAATATTGAACTACACAACAGTGACCGGTAGCCAATAACTATCGTCAAAGGTGAATTTAGACTGCCAACATATCAGAATTTTCCTAAATTTATGTGTTTTAAAAAAATTTTCCCAGACTGGTGTCATTTGAATCTTAACTCCCATCAGTTCAGGACTCCTATAGATCTATATCAATATTATGATACAGCCAAAGTTAGTTTTGAACTCCTTTATATATTTTTGATGCCTGAGTTATATACATATATACAAACATACGTGTGTTGGGGGCAGTGGGGGTTAAGAGTTCCTTTAAACTTGTTAGTGCCTAAGGGCCTGGGGGATCATATCAGTTCCTTCTGGAACTTCACATATTATATCAAAATAAATATCATTTACAAACTTTGGTACCAAAAGAGAGAAAGTCAAAAGGTATAACTTTGCCTGAAAGTGGAATTCATTTATCTATCTTTTCTTCTTTAAGAGATTTTTGAAATTTGAAATTTATATTACGTACCCATTATTTAATTCATGATTTGCTTTAGCATCCCTGGAAACCCCATTTCCCCAATACAATATAAAATGAAATAAAAAATCATGCAGTAAGGCTTATTTTTATCCATGCTTAATCCTAATAATGAGCATTCAGAAGGTTCAAAGATGCTGATGAGGGGAACATGTGAGTTCCACATATGAAAAGCCTGCGAAGAACTTGCCAAGGCTTCATATGTCACTCCATGACAACCTAATATTAATGAATACATTTTTGAAGGGGAATTCTGAATGAAGCGATGGTTTTTATTAATTTCTAAAACTGCTTTGGCCTAGTGAACCATGGGCTTTGACTACAGAAGGTAGGGAGCATGGGCTCCAGCCCAAATGCTGTCAAAAGATAAGAAATGGCTCCGACAGACATCAATCTGTTACTGTTCACAGGGCTGTCTCTTCCCCTCCTTCTCCTTCCAGTTATTAAGCAACAGTGTCAGTCATGGACCCGTTCCTCTTTTCTCTTTTTATTAATGATTTAACATGGATATGTCATTACTGCTCTATACATCTTTATGCAGATGGCACGACTGTGCATTTTAATGGCAAATCTGTTTCTCACTTAACTACTGAACTGCAAAAAGACTTTGGCAGACTGGTTCCAGGAAAACAAACTGGTTTTAAAAGCAGCAAAAACTAAAACAATGCTTTTTGGCTCTACTGCTCATCAGAGCTTGAATAGTGATGACTTTAAAAGCCAGAATGATTTCAGAAATGGTTTATTAGAGGTAATTTTAAAATATTAGGTTGAGTGTGAGTATATGCTTAAGACTATATTACATATTGTTTTTTGAAGAGGTAGAAGACTGAACTATAGAAAAGATTTCCTTGATTTTTTTGTTACAAAGTTGTTTTTTAAACTGTATGTGATATTTCTCATTTACTAATTAATACTAATGGAAATTTTTCTTTTATTCAGTTTTCTGAAGACCAAACATTAAAAAATAAATTGGTTTTAAGAATCTTACTGTTTAACATATATACTCAACAAATGTAAATTGTATCTGTTAAAGTAATTTCTAAGAATGGAAAGCATCTGAAACAAATGTAAGCTGGGCTGATTTTGTTCACATGAAATAAGTAGCAATTTATATCCTAATCTATATAAAATAATTTGAAAATATCATACTTTGAAAAATCAGCCCACCATGATATGTACTTTTCTCAGTCTCTATTTCTTTCTTCCTGTCTCTCTTCTTCTTTCTCTTTGTATATTCCAAATATTTTAAAAGTATATTTTAATTAAAAGTTTTCTTAGAACCCATAGGTCTTTCTTAACTGTATATATTGTACATATTGGTTTTTGTCCTTTTGTTAAAAAGAATATTAACTTCTGGATAACAATGGCAATGTTTATTCACTATAGAAAATATGCGGAGAGGGAGAGAAATAAACCCTGCATAATCTCACCACCCAGAGTGCGTTTAATTTTCTTTACTTTCTGCTTGTATAATCCACACAGTTTAAAAGCATCAGAAAGATGCTTTAAAATAGTATCAATCAAATAAGTTAAAACTGGAGACCCTTAATGATCACTTAGCCCAGAGATTTCCAAACTTGTTTAATTTTGGGATTCTTTTATTATATAAAAATTCAATATGAAAGACAAATCAGAGGATCTGTCCTACTGATAATGGAAAAACCAGCATCATATCTACTAATTCTATCCCCTCCTCTCTTTTCCCACTTCCAGGAAGAACAGTTTGAAGTCACCTTTCTAGCTCAGTTCCCTTATTTTACAGATAAGAAAAACTATTTCCAGAGTAGTTATAAATTTGTCCAAGGTAACACTGCTAATAAAAGAAAAACAAATACCTCTGCCAGATGTGTGCCAAGTATTCATCAAAGCATTATACTAAGATAAGATTCTTACTCCCAAAGCACCAAAATGGTAGGGAAGACTGACTGTTTTCAAAGGGTGGAATGCATGGATGATAGAGACAAGAACTGGAGGGTGAAAAGAGCACAAAGGGATGGGCCCTATATCAGCTCAATTGATTCAATTGGAAAACCAAAACTTTCTGGCCAGTATCTGGTTTTATAAAGGCGTGACCTGAAAACCATCAAATATTTATACTATTTTCTCCCTGTTTTCATCTAACTTTCGACAGATAAAATCAACATTTGCGGGGTCAGAGTCTATCTATGGAGTGGGGGAAGGTTATGGAACACACGACCGTTTTAAAAACATTTGTGCTTATTGTAGCCTGAGTTTGTATGAATCCAATACACCCTGAAATTACATAAAAGATTTGTTTCATTTCTTTCTCCGTTGGGCTTTGTGCATATAATAGTCAATGTTTTTCTGTGTCAAACACAAAAATGTAATGAACATAAAATCAAGATACAGTTAGTCTAAAATCATGGGATTTTAAATATTGAAAAATAATGCAGGATAGAAAGAAAAACCCTTCAAAAGTTCCCACAGAAGGACAATGTCCTAGTATAGCAAATATAATTAAAGTATGTTACATCACAGATTTTAAGTCAACTGAATTTTACTCCATTGACAGGTTAGCATGAATATCTTTGAAGATGAAAAAAATTGTTGCTTGTTGGGAAAAAAAAATTGGGAGTGGGTAAGGTATTAAGACTTCTAATCTAATGAGGAAGGCATCAATCCTTACTCATATGATTGCTGGCCACAATTCGTCTTTATATCAACTACCTTAGAATGTGCATAGCAGCATCTATAAATATAAATCAGAAAGGAGTTGTTCCCACAACAGTGTACATATTTTTAAAAGCATCACTTAAAGCATTCTTTCATGACAAAGCTTAAGTCACTTTTGTTTTATCATAAATAAAGGGAACGCAGGACAAATTCTTGGCACAAAGTTATCTGTCAAAAAGTAAATGTTGTTTGTTATCATGAGTGATTTATTGCCATTATTATGATTTTCAGATGCACAGAGTTAGTTGGTCTCATCTTTTTATGGGTTACACTGACTTCTATTCCTTCTCCTCCTCAACTTGTGCCATGGAAACTATGCAGTGAAATAAATCTCAAAGGGATAATAGTGTGATGAATTGGGTTTGCAAAATGCGTTGGGTTTTTTTTATTTCCACATATATATCACTCCTTCCTGATATAAAAGAAAATAATTGGCAAGATTAATGTTCTAAGTCTGTAAGTAATTTTTTCTTTGAAAGTTCAGTAACTCATGAAATGTATTAAAAGTATTAATTTAACACCTACTGTGTGCCAGGAACTGAGGGTACTAAGGATCTGGCAACAACAACAACAACAACAAAACAGGCTAAGCCACTGTCTTCACTGTGCTCACCTTCAAGTGGAGAGTCTGACAAGTCAACAAACAAATATTATAAATATATCCATAAGATACTAGCAGCAAGTACTACAAAAACTCAAGGAATATAAAAGCAAAAATAATAAATGAACAGGTTGAACGTTATTTTCTGTTAAGTCTCGTCAGAGAGGCCAGATTTCTGAAATAGAGCTAGTTTAAGGAAAATAAAGCACTACTATAAGAAACTAAATATTATTAATATCTTGAGAAATTGAAATTAACACAACAATAAGAGAAGGAATGCCATCAGAATGCTTTCTGAGGGAGTGCACTCCTTGTTCCAATAGGAATTTTAATTTTAATTTTTATGGTAAGAAAACTGCCATTTTGAAAAGGCCTTTGTGAACATTCAATGCCTTCACACTGACCTGTCTAGTAAACAAAGGTTATGCATCACTACATCATTTTTAATGTAAGGCATGCATGATATTTAACCCTCAGTTTCTTAGAGTGAGCATCAGTTTTTAAAATGAGATGGACAGCCTAATTTGAGGATAATTTTAGAAAGACTCTCAAATATATCACTGTAATTCATACATTTTTCTGGAAGTTCATTCTAATAGTTAACATCTTTCATGTTGTAATTATGTAATGTACATATAATGCATATAATGTATAATGTCATGTTATAGTTACATAATATACAAATATTTAAACAAATGTCTAAAATGTAGGTTATGTGGATTATTTGCACTATGCATATTTTCTCCTCTGATTAGGAAACTACCATCAATGTTAAATTTAGAATTTATCCTAACAGACGAAATAAAATAGGATTTGTCATAATTTAAATTTTAATTTGTTAATCATATATACGTATTAGTCTATACCCATGAATGTATTGTTATAAATTACATGCACATTTGTTTTTTGTTTTAAAGAAGAATCATCCTGGATTGGTACTTTGTTTTAGCTAGAGCTTGTTAGCATAGATACCATCAACATCTAGTGAAATCATCTTTAAGGGATCTGGATTTATGATATCTGTGGCGTGAGAGTCATACTGGCCAACATCCAGTCATGTCATTAAAATTTAGAGGCGGATCTTCTGAAATGAGAGAATAAAATCTTCTTTGTGTATAAATTGTTTTATTAGATAATGTGTTGATACTGTAATATTTCAATTCAGGTAGAAGGCATTTTAATTAATATGTGGATTAAAATACCTATAAATTTTAATGAAGATGAAATCTATTCCTTATCTAGATGCATCTGAGCTAGGCAACAGATGGAGCAGGTCCTTGAACCAGACCTTGAATCAAGACCACTGCTTAACCTGACACTTGCTTAGAGGTATAGGCTTATTAAAATCTCTGCTTCAGGACTCCAGTAATTCAACCTCAGTGAAGAAAAATAAAATTTAGTATACCTGAAATTAACACTTTATTCCAGCAAATTTGAAATAGCAATATGTTAGAGACATCTAGCCCTAAGAAAAACTTGATGATCTTGGCACCAAACTGATCCTTTGATGTCTCATTAATATGTCCTGTACCATAACTCTGGATATGGATTTTTCTCTGTCTTCTAGCAACTGTGCAGCATGAGATAATTTGTTCAAATTCTTGGGCTTGGGACGAAGATACTTTTGCATTGTTCACAAGCAGCCAATTTTATTAGTTCATTCTGTCACTTGTGTCAACTGGACCTGTTTTCTGACCAATAGGTTAGAATATAAGCAGATTAGATTAATCACTACAGTCTTTTATAACTCAAAATATTAATCAGACTATTTTGACTAGTGAATATTTCATAAAGGCAAAAGATTAGGTTTTATATTTTCCAAGTCCTACCTTAACGTTCATTGTTCTTTAAAGGATAATTACATTTTAAAAATAATTGTCTAAAACATAAATGAGTTACTAAGGGACTCAAACACATGACAGATAATTTTTGATGTTGGTGGAAGGGATATGATAAAAGTCAAAGGCTTGGAGTCCTCAACAGAGAAATAATTGGTCTCAGAAATGGCTTTAATTAAATGAAGATCAATAAAATGCAAAAAATAAAAACCAGATATTTCAAGGTAGTCTAATATTAACCAATTTTTGAAACAAATGCATCTAATATTTTAATGTCAGGATAACCATGTACTGAAGAACATATGATACTGAAAAGTGTTCTTCAAGGTTAATTCCTTTGTCTTTCAAAATGTCTCATCTGTAGGCTTCTCTCCCCTTCTCATTGCTACAAACCTCCAGCTAGGACTTCCTCCTTATTTCACACCTGATCATTGCACCCACCCACCCGTCCCTCCAAGTCCAGTAACTGCTAACACATCCATTCACCTAGAATTACGTAAAATACCACTTGAATTGTGTTACTTCCCTCCTAAAATGCTTTTAATATAAACTCACATCTGACCAACTTAGACTACATGCAAACACTTTAGATTGCTTTCATAAAGAATGTTAGTCTCATTTGTCTGCTCAAATCTTTGAAGTCCACGTACCATGATCACTCATGCCTTGCTGCCTTCACTCATCCCAGTTTTCCTAAGAACATATTTTCCCCCTTTTGACTATCCCAAGTCCAGTTAAATTCACCTTTAAATTCCTGAATTAGATACCTTTAAGCATGAAACATTCTTTGAATTCTCTTGTCTTCATTTCCCTTCATTCCTTTATACCGTATTGAATGAACCTGCTTTGAATGTCTAGAACAGAGGTGAAAAACTCAAATACATACAGGAGCCAAGAGCTAGGTAGGTTACACAAATGAGTGAAGAAGGCCAGAATAGAGTAGTGCGGAGGGGAGATCATGGCAAAGCAGTGTACGTATTGTACCAAACTGGGATAGCTCCTACTCAGCTCTAACCAACTGTTGCAGTATGAGAATGCCCACTGATTTTCCAAAATGAAATTTAAGAATCCAGATATTTTGCCTGAAGTGTCCCTATGTTTAAAACACTATGGGCCAAACAAAACATGTCTTCATGTCTGTAGGTTGAATTTGACTGCAGGACCACCATCTTATGGTCCTTGGAGATAGAGCATTTGTGCTCTGTATTACATGATAGAGTATGTACACACACACACATGCACACACACACACACACTTGCATGTAATATTGTTTTTTGAGAGTTAAAGAGGTCTTCTCACTTTCTCTGTGCTCTCTATGAATATTTTCTGTATTCTTACAATGAATAGTCCAATGCTAAGTGTGTGACCAAACCGCTTAACTATGTAAATGAGCCATTGCATGTTTGAGGAGACCACTGCTGTCTGATGACAGGTAAGCCTCATTATGAAGTAGTTACTACACTGTCCTTAGCAATAGAAATTTATCTCTTTTGAGGGCAGCAATATCACAGTTTTTTATTGATAGGAAAGTCACGTTAGATCACATATTTAAATATTGCCTCGATTTATTATGATTAATACTTAAGTCAATTCATATCTGTCAGCTAATGTCAGATCTGTCACATTTGGTAATGTGGTTCAGATTACATTATTAGTAGCATTTGCTTTATAAGTTCAGTTCCTGGCATAATTTATTTGCATGAGACAGGGCTCTTTAGTAGTGTAAAGTGTTCAGCAAATTTGACAGAATTAGGCATGTGTAAGATCCAGTTAAGTAATTTGGCATATCAATTAAGTAATCTGGTATATCATTTAAGTAATATAGTCATGTTTACTAACTTTAATAATTCAGTAATATGATACATCTTTAATTTGAGACATCGCATTTCATTTTAATAAACAGCTCATATTTCCACCCCCAGTCCTACACCTGTGTAGAGTTGAATGAACAGGATCTTACCAAGCAGATTCATCTAGGAGAAGGGTGGGGCTGGACCACTTTCTGGGGGAAAAGTTAATCAAAATGGATTTCTAAGGGAAAAATTGGATTCCTTGGAAAAGATGTCTGGCCATATGTATATTGTTGTACAATGATAGCAACATAGAAACTATGAAGCCGTGAAGTCATGAAACGCCTGGTACTTGGAAAATGGCAGGAGAGGAAAGGAGCAGAGGGCTGGTGCCAAGCTCAGGAGTGCAACCTTGCACTGAGCCAACATGTGTCCAGCCACAAACATTCTCTGACTATGAATGAAGGAAAGAAGGTTCACCTGGGGGCTGGGTTGTACAGCACTCTCCCAGCTTGCAATGGAGCCACAGGGCCAGGGTGCTGCTGTGGGGCTTTGCCACTCTCACTGTCAGAGAAGTGACAGTCCCTGGGCCTTTACAAGAGAGTTGGTCCATGTAGAATGATTCAAAAGGGCTGCATTTTAGGACACAGATGGGTATCAGCTGTGAAGGACAATCCATAAGCATTTTGGCAGGCCCTGTTCATCTGGCAACTAGCTGAGTTGCCATCACAGCTTAAGCATGTCCCACAGTGCGTTGAATGATACTGGAGATGGGTCAGTGGCGACTCACGTCCCAGGCTGTCCTTAGTATTAGCAAAGGATAATGTTGGTTTAGAGACACTAGGAAGTCCCTGCTGCTCACTGCTCTTCCCCACACGTCATCACAGGTACTTAATACCTCAAGGACTTCTCTCCTCACCCTTTCAAATTCCCTCCCTGGGTAAGGTTGGTTTCTGGAAACTTCTTAATGGATATTTCTTAATTCCTATTTCTTCATGACTTTGCCTTTTGATTCTCAACATATTCTGCTCTACAAAAGTCTAAATCCTGCAGACAAAAGCTTTGACTTTCTGGCTTGGACTTCAATAGTCTATTTTGGGGGCCAAAAGCTGAACATGGACTGCTTTTCTTTGTCACAAAAACTGAAAGCTGCTCAAAGGAATGAATTCTTCCTACTGAATATGGGGAAAGTTATCTATCAGAATGTTTGAAAGATAAAAGCACATTAATTCATATGTTAAAAGTATTACTAATATTTCTGTTTACTTTTTTCTCTCCTTTTTTAGACATTTCCATCTTCTAGGACAAGAGTCATATCTTAGTTATCTTTAGAGTCACAACCCTGGCACAATGTCAGAGGTATACAGGGGCTGATTGGCTTGTTTTTAGCTAATTATTAGAGTAATAAATATAAATTATAAAGATGTGCTGATTTGAACTGGGTGTTTAAAAACCATTGTAGACTTATCTAGAGAAGAACGACCAGAGGAGAGGAAATAAAAAACACAGTAACTTAACCTGTCTCCCTCCCCAAGGCTTTGGGTTGGCATATTCACCCCTCCTTAATTCTTTCTTTCCTAAAGAAGTAATCCTGTTTACAAATGAGTATGAGACTGGAAGCCTATAGTCAACCCACTAACCAGTTTAAGGAAAGTGAATATTCTCACACTAATAATTCCTTGTCATTGTCTAAGGAGTACTTGCTGGGTGTGTGACTTTAAACCAGTTAGTGTGAAGCAGTCCCCAACTCCCAAACCTCCACAAACTTTCTTCCTGTATCTCTCTCCTACCCTACCAGGTCCCCACCTCCATCCTAAATCAAGGCTCAGTTTAAGTTACAGAAGGGAACTTTTCCTTTTGCAATGCAATTCAAGGCTGAAAAAGAGAAATTCTTTTAATGTACTAAAGCATAGCAGATAAGGTAGCATAAGATGAATCACAAAAGTTCTGATTTTATTTCACAGATCCTTCCACAGACTAAACCTACAGGAAAGCCTCTTCATCGTCCCTTCCTCACCCAGTGAAGTTGTGTGGGGCACAGAATGACTGCTGGCCTGCCAAAGGAGGCAGAATCTGGGAAACTGAGGCCAGGGAGCAAAGAACCAAGAGAACCTGTGTGGGTGGGGGAGGAGAGTGCCACTTGACCAATTTTTCTCCCCAAGTGTCTTCCTGAGTTATTTTAGTTTTCTACTCAGGAAGAAAATTGTAGGAATATCACATGTACATATTTTAATAGTTTCGAATTAATTAATTTCATCACTATCTTGGGACTATATGAATTGTGTATAAATTATCACACTTACTTCCCCAGACTTCTCTGGGTTTTTCACAGGGGAGAACTTGGGCCATAATGGAGGTCTTAAGGCAGATCTACTGAGGCAAGTCAACAGTTCTGAATTCATGCCAATTTTGTGTTAGAAAGCAATGGGGTATGGTTGGATGTACACACATTCTAAAGTTCTACAGACCTTAGTGACTTATTTACTATGTGATATTGGTCAAAGTTCTGAAGATTTCTAAACCTCAGTTTTGTTTTTTTTACCTATAAAGTAATGACAGTAATCTCCTTCACAACAATTAAGTGGCCGGTCCATGGTACCTCTTTCTGTGTAGCTGTTGTTACTCTACAATCAACCAGGCAATTTGCAGCCATGTAGAGGAGCTGCATGTTGTTCTTCCAATTCAGAATTCTTGGCGAGGTATTTCTTTGTCCAGCTTTTATTTTTCTTGTCTCACATAGTTTACTTTTAAGGTAAGGAGAATTTGACAGCTTTATAAAAAATCTGGGCATGAATTTTAATATTTAATTTACTTCCAAAATGCTTTAGAAAAAATATGTGGTTTTTTTTGTAGAAAAGTTAAATTCATATTGTGGTATGACTACCAATTCATGTAGTAAATAAGTCTGTCTCTATAGAGGTGAATAGAAATGTAAATGTATTGAAATATCTGGACATTTTCACCATGACAAAGAGATGACTCGAAATTCTCTTTGTTAATTTTGTTTGAATATTTGTGATTTCAATTTGATATTCACCTATTTCAAAGTGACATTATTTGATAAGGAGAAATGAGAGAGTGGTCTTCAGAGAAAACTTTTCTTTGTGTTTGCTGTTGAAATTATCAGTGTCAAATGCCGATGTGAAAATAGATATTAGTACGATAGCTATAATATGAATGGAATAATGCAGCTAAGTACGAGTCAGTAAATTTTTTTCTCTCTTTTTCTTTGTATGGTTTAAAAATATACTACTCATTACAAAGAGGTGTTTTTAAAATACAGAAAATAGAAAAAGAAAAATAAACATTAAAATTATTACTTGTGACCTATAGAAACTTGCAAAAATAAAAAATAAAAACCTATGAAGCTCCAACTGGTAAATTATTGGGGATTTACACAAAATTATATCTACAAATATATATCTACAAATGTGTTCATAGAGGCACTATTTAAAATATAAAAAAATAGAAACAATCTTAAAGTTCCAAATCTGGAAGATTAGTTACGTGGATTATGTTGTACATCCATATGATAGAATACAACACTGCAGCCAAAAATCATTTCATAAAATACTTGTAAATGATGGTAAATATTTACATAAAGTTTAGTTCATTCAGCAAAAAAGTCAAGTTGCCAAAATGTTCCATGTTGCATACAATATCACAAACTTTACCAACTGGTGTGGTCAATAAAAAGTCATAGTTGTACAACTTTTAGGCCCTGCCTCGTGCCAAATTTGTAGAAGTCCAGTCACTTTCTTTGGTTTCCACTTGGCAAATTATGGAGTCCCATGGGTTTTTTTTTTTTTTTTTTTTTTTTCATGTCTGTCCATGCCTTTCACCTGCTGTCATTCGCATACCTCCCTGAATATTGTCACCTAGAGACATGTATCTCTGCAGCTCACCACTGACTGTAGCACTGCCTCTCGATCTTGGGGGTTGCTGGAGGTGGATTGCTGGATGACTAGAGTAGGGTCTAGTTGTGCAAAATCTCTGCAGCCACTTCTCCTAAACACAAAATTGTGTTGCCTTCTTACTGGAGATCTGGGCAGGCTGCCAGTTCCAGTTCTCTCCATGTCCCCACCACCTCACATTGTCCTTAGTTTGGGTCTCTGCCATTTGCAAAATTTGAGTAGATTCTAAAGGTAAAAAGGAAGATACTCCTAGCATGAGTAATGTTCAGTCAGAGGCCCTGTAAACAAAATTGTCTGGACTCCCCATTTACTATTCTTGGAGGTCCTGCTCTCTAATTCACATATGGCCCTTCCCC
This sequence comes from Rhinopithecus roxellana, assembly GCF_007565055.1. NCBI lineage: Eukaryota > Metazoa > Chordata > Mammalia > Primates > Cercopithecidae > Rhinopithecus > Rhinopithecus roxellana. The sequence continues at coordinate 85,572,123 of NC_044562.1, read as the reverse complement.
CCTTTCCCCAATATACCAAAATAACGAAGTCCTTGACTTTGGTTTGGGCCAACATCTTCAGAGGAAACTCTCTCACTTTCTACCTTTATCATTATTTACTTTCATGGGCTCCCCTGTGGCTTTTCTGCCACTTGTCCTCAGTCATACCTTCACCATCCACTGGATGTTTTATTAACCTTGAACTACAAAGTGAAACATCTCATGGACTCATAAGCTCTTCTCTCAAACTCTCTGGAAATGGGCAGTTGAGACTATCATGTGGGATTTGAATTCGATGATGATCTAGGAAGTTTAGTTTATATTTTCAATTTTATTCTTTGTAGAGAGGTCACGCGCGTGTGTGTGTGTGTGTGTGTGTGTGTATCAGCCCCTCTCCTCAATAATAGACAAGACTTCATCTTGTATAAAAATACACAAGTAAGACCTATTGCTGTCTTATTTTTCCCTGTTCCTTATATCCTTTTAGCTGCTAAAGGACATAAAGATATAATTTAACTTTTAACCTTCCAACTATGATGGGCTCCATCCCTGAGCTAATTTCACTTCAGAAATGCATTGTCATTTTAGGTAGGAAAGTAAATTCAGCTGGCCTATTTGTCTACCTCACCTCTATACTACCCATACGTACATTCTAAATTCTTCTCTTATGATCCTGTAAGAATTGGGTAAGATTGTTTTAGAACAACATTACAGCATATGGGCTCTACTCAGTTCAGGGTTTAGATAAGAAACATGGTACCCGCTTAAATCATTTTAGGCCTTTGTAGTTTTAGAGCTCTAAAGTTTGGAACTAAAACACCAGGGATGCCCAAAATTGGCTTTCATGGCTGTTAGTTCTATCAAACATCAAAGACAAAAGTTGGAAAACCTCAATCCTAAAGTGGCTGTGTCTGTTGGAAGCTGAGACTTACAAAAGGCATATCCTTAATTGCTTCCATCAGAGATCAGCAGAGATTGCAAGCTGCTTCAAGGGCATAAGGGGAAAAGAAGAGAAAGAAGGGGAAGAAGGAAAGGAAGGAAGGAAGGAAAGAAGGAAGGAAGGAAAGAAGGAAGGAAGGAAGGAAGGAAGGAAGGAAGGAAGGAAGGAAGGAAGGAAGGCAGGAAGGAAGGAAGGAAGCAAGGGAGGGAGGAAGGGAGGGAGGAAGGAAAGAAGGGAGGGAGAGAGGGAAGGAGTGAGGGAGGGAGGGAGGGAAGGAGGGAAAGGAAAGGAAAACATAGGAGGGATCTTTTTAGATTCCTATAAAAAAGCCTTCATACAAACAGAAACCGGCCAGACACAGTGGCTCACGCCTGTAATCCCAGCATTTTGGGATGCCAAAGTGGGGGACCACGAGGTCAGGAGTTCAAGACCAGTCTGACCAACAAAGTGGAACCCTCATCTATACTAAAAATACAAAAATTAGCCAGTGGAAGGTGTGGTGGCAGCTGCCTGTAATCCCAGCTACTTGGGAGGCTGACGCAGGAGAATCGCTTGAACCCAGGAGGTGGAGGTTGCTGTGAGCCAAGATTGCGCCACTGCACTTAGCCTGGGTGACAGAGCGAGACTCTGTCTCAAACAAAAAACCAAAAACAAACACACAAAAATCATAAACCTCACAGAGAATCTTGTCCTCGAGGTATCATCAACCCAGGTTTTGACCCTTGACGGGGCATAGCCTACAGACAATGGACTGAGAAAGCCTCCCCAGAGGATGTCTATTGCGATTGAAATGTATATCTCCTCCAGCTGAACCTTAAGTTTTGAGTCATTAGAAATAAATCAAATTGTAGTAATTATTTCCTTAGAATACGCCTAGATTACAAAGAGATAAGAGTGGAATCATTGCTTATATTTGAGCATGCTCTTCCAGAAGAAGGTTTGCACAGATATTGAAATTCAAATATATATTACAAAAGATAACCATCTCCACAAAAGAGCTTGGAGTGCTAAGTTTGATAGAAACATTGTAAATTTATTGAATTAAAAAATGGTATATTGAGATTTCAGGGTCTCAAGAATGACTGAATAAACTGTAATAAAATACTCAATTGAAACCATAAAGTTTCAATTAGTAACACTATGAAAAGTAAAGAGCCTGTGTGTGATTATTTGCTAGTAGGCGTTAATGTGGTTTTAGCCACGAAAAAAGGATGACGTTGTGAATACACATGTATGTGGCTAAAAACTCCACTTAAATCAATAATTCTTTCACATGACCTTGATAGACTTAAAGTCAAAAAGAAAAATTTACTTTGGGCTGAGAAGAATAGTCCCTAGGCTAAGGAATAAATAGGGGACTAAGGCAGAAATAAAGATAAAGGTGGCAGCTTTAAGTTTTTATCATGAGCAAAACTGTGTTTCTACAAAGCTAGAAATCAAATCAACTCTCCCTCTCTTCTTGGTTAATAAATCATTTGTGCCGTTTAAATGCCATGAATTGATTAAAATAGACTGTACACTAAACTGCAAACATCACTGGTTTCCCCTAAATTTAAATACCATTGTTTTGTGTATTTTTTTTTTCTGTAAAGTTTAATGTAATTATTACAAAAAGAAGAAGTGGGACTGTTGAGCAGGGCATATTTTGATTCCGTGAAGAAATTGGGTTTCTATTTAAAAACTAAATGTCTAAAGTTTTATATTAATATTTTGTAAAATAGAGACTTACATGTAATTACAGTGTGTACAAGTAGAAAAAGTGATTTTTTAATGAATAAGCTCTAGCAGAAGCCACTAATTTATCTGATTTGTATAAAATTTCAGTGACGCCTCTTCTATTTGTTCACTTAAGTTTATCTTAATAGATTACAGTTTTTTAAATTAGATTTTAGAAGTATGCATTTAAGAAGCATTAGGTTAAAGCCACTGAAAAAAACTGAGTTTTCTTCTAAGGCTATCTTTGATTATTATTAATAGATATATAATATTTATGGACATATATAAACATACATATAGGTAACATTTATGTATATTTACATAATTTTATGTATTGTGTGTAAGTTATAAATTAAAATTTAAAAATTTTATATATCTGCTCATAATAAAAGTCAAAAAAGGATATTTTGGTTAAAAACTCAAGAGCCTTTATTTACACTTAGTTCTTTGCTAATCTAACTCTAAGTATAAAATCATTTGGATCTTTCTTCTGCAAACTTTGCTATAAAAATACATAGTATGAATATTGTGTCAATAAGAGAATGTTGCATAGTGTAAAAAAGAAAAGAGTTTGTGGTTTTGAAAAGGGAGCAAGATAAATTTAAAAGCTTTAATATCAAAACAGGATTTAGAAAAGTTGCTGTGTATTTGAATACATGAAAATATACTGGTTCTAATATCACTAGAAATTAAATAGTAGGAAGCAGATTTTCTTCTTTTGTATGCTAGCCAGAACTGAAATATATAAATCTTGCACTTATAAATATACATTATCTCTTTGTAGATTAACCAGATGGTGGTAAAATAAAACTCATGTACCAAATTTTGGATATGGAGCTGCTCAAGTTTTCCTATATCCTCCAGGTGGAATGGGAGTGGGACTTCACCCGCTTCCACGAGGTGAGCTCTGCCACCAAGAAAAGACTAGCAGCTTAAAGCAGTCACCTTCTAAGAACTCCAAACTGTCAGCTGTACAAATGGCTTTAAATTGAAAATGAGCAGAAACTGCTGCAACAGCTACTAGGGAAGCTCTTACTAGGTAAAACTGAATGAGAATGTATGAGTGACTCTAGAATAAAGAAATTCAGCTGCACATACTTGGTAGTCATCATGTACAGTGGCGTAGAGAGGGGCTTTGGGAGTTAGAGAACCTGGGTTTAGGCAATAAAGCTGTCCTGCCTGAAAGAATTTAGAAACAATAATAAAAATAACTAAAATCTGGTCTGCTTTTTATTATCACTGTGCACCAGCAGGTCTAGCAATGCTAGTGATAAGATACTACTGCAACTGGGCAGATGGCTCCCACTCCCTCTCTCACCTTGGTACACCATTGTCTATCAGGGATATTTTAAGGATGGAAAGGACTGCATAGAAAACCCTGAACTTCACTCAGCAATATTGGAATTTATATTATTCTGGTATTATTATTTTGAATTTTTTGTTAAAGATTGACAAATAAGCACTTTTGTTTACTTTCCAAAATAACTAATATTTTCACTTAAAGGGAAATAGATATAATCATTTAGAATTAAAAGTGTAGAAATACTTTGTTGTTAGAACTAAGGAATAAACATTAATATGCATCTATTTTCTTAGCTTGGTTCACTGATATAACCCAAAAGTAATGTTTTACCATGATTTATCTTAGAACCTACTTACATCATTAGATTATTATCTCTGGTGCTTTTTTCCCCCTACTGAAACCTGTGATGAATCTGAGGAAATTGCTAATTTCAAATATGGAGCAGGGACAAAATGAGCCTGCTCATTAGAGCAAGATATTTTTTCAAAGATTATTGGGGCCATATCAAATGGGTAAAACTACCAGTCTTACAAGGATTCGCACTAGCCAAAATTGTTATAGCATAAGCATCAAAAGGAGAATATTAATTAGGGTTGACGGAAAAACATCAAATGTATGAAGAGTCATAAGTCTATAATATTACACAAAAGAGAAAAGCTAATCTTATTCTACAGAAAATAAAACATATTCATTGAATCTTGTTACTCCACCATAATGGTATTTTTAACTCATTTGTTACTCCAACGAACAACAGAGAAATTAAAGAATGTCAAGTAAATCTGTAAGAGGACTGAAGGGGACATAACATTAGAAAAACCTCATAAATTGTGATCACTAGCAAGACAAAGCTATTAAATTAAAATTTAATGAAGTATTCAAATATCCATATCAATTGCATATTTCCAAGAATACAAAAAATGCGACAATCCATCTGAAAATTATTTAAAATTAAAATTACTTAAAGTTAAAAGGAATATTTACTTGCCTAAATTAGGAATTATAGTGCTATATTGAATCAAATGATCACACAGGACAAGCACTCCAGAATTCTGTGAGTGGACAGAAGAAGGAGGTAATGTGTTTAACTAGAACCCAGGGGAGTGGGCAAAGGCGTCACTTCTTTCGTGAGGGATGGAACCCCTAATACAGCAATTATAGATAGAGGTCAGTGTGTCTCATCAAGGTCATGGGGTAAGAATTTCCTCAACCTCTTAGTCCAAATAGCAGTATTTAATTACCTCCATTAACTGCAATGAGAATTCTTTGTGTGTGTGTGTGTCAAGCATCTATCAACTTTTAGAGTATTTTAATTTAACACAAAAAAACTTTAAAAAAACTCAAAACCATATTATTAATATTTTAAAATTAAGAAATAATCTGTATATACTTAATATTTTGTGTAATTCTAAACTGTAAAACAAGTTCTCTCCTTAGAATAAATCTGATGAGAAAGGAGTAGTTGAATACTTAAACTCAGGATTTTATGTTGGAATCTTATTAAGTTTTTGTACAGTGCTGAAGTTTTTAAAAGAACTTAAGCTCTTCTCCATTTACAAATTTAACTTGTTAAAGTTATACAGCTACTCACCAGGAAGATTTTATTTGAATTACTTAAAAATTTAATTGAAGTTCCTACATAGGAAGTCAGTTTAATAAATACAGTTTTAAATATTTGAATATTTAAATATTTAAACATCATGAATTAAGTTTGTGTGTATAAAACAAACTATTGCTTAAAATTCCATAAAGGGGATCATTGAAATGAGGGATTTATAATAATGCTATTTATAAGGTAAACTTAAAAACCTAGAAAAGAACCCCTATCTATGCTTTTACTTTCCTCTGGCATCCACAGAGGACAAAGAGAAGGCCACCAAGAGGCCTAGCAGAATTATATGGAGATGCAGGACACAAAACTCCAGAATCTCTGGGCTCCAGTATACCCGGCCATCCACGTGCCCTTCCCTCAGTGCCCCTAGCCTCAGCCCTAGTTGCCACAACAGACAGAACCTTATGCTGTGAAAACACGTTAGAGAAAATGTGACAGTCTTAGCCAAAAAAACAAATTAAAAAAATAAATAATAAAGAACCTTAATGTTTTACTGAATAAACATTGTGAATGCCTTCACATATATGTTACCACCACACCTTACAAACTGCCTTTTGCAGTTTGCTAACTTAGGACTCTATGTTTCCTCCTGGTCTCAGCCTTCACCTGAATTAGAGGCATATTCTTAGGTTAAAGTACATTTAAACAGAAGCGTGAGATTTGATGTGCTAAGAAACTGCATTCTGGTGGTCAGGCAGCTTTGGAGGTAAACACTTCTTGTCCTTACTTCTTGTAAAACAATGATTGGTAAACAACACATTTTAACTTACATAGGGTATCCTTGGTACTTTTCCATAACAATGTATGTATTCATACCCATTTTCCACCTGCAAAGAAATTAAAGCCACTATGAGCTTGTGGCATAAACTTTAAGAAAATGTTATGGGTGTGGCTGGCATTATATGTCTACTAGACAAAATTGCAATAGACATGGGTCATACTGCCTAATGTGTTTGCTGGTTCATTTGTTCTTATCTCTACTCTGAGAGCCTCATGCATTTTGGTGGATAGATTTCTCTTACTACAATATTAAAAACCATTAAGAAATATTTGTGTTACTTTTTTTATCTTCAGAAAGGAGTTTCTATTTATAATTGAAAATTTCCACAGTACCTGTATTTTAGAGAAACACACACACAAATTTTACACTTTTCTCTTTCCTGTACAATTCAAGAGTAGAGTTAGTTATCCAAAATAGGTACAAACACAATGGATTTTTTTCTTTGTATTCAACATTTAATGAGTGCTTTCTGCTTTCTGTCTGATATTTGTCCGAAGAACTTACTTGTATTAAGTCATTAAAAACTCAAAACTGTAAGATAGGTACTATTACTAGTCTCATTTTATAGACAGGGAGGTGGAGGCATTAGAAGTTTAAATAACTTGCCCATGGTCCCACAGCTAAGATTTAAGTGTGTCTGGGATTCAAACCCCTCAGGGCAGTCTGTTTTCAGAATCTCTGCTTCTGCCTTTATGTAATACTCCCTCTCCTCCATGATAGTTTTTTGCTTTGTAAAATGAAAAGCAGAGTGGTTTAAGTTATGATTCAGCTATTTATTATATGTGTAGTTTCTTTAACAGTTTAAAAAACTTGGATGCTGCACCTTTCTTAGTACCCCTTGAAATAAAAATCTTTCCTTTGGCACTATCCTCTGGATGCCCTTCAGGGTCACAAGTACTATGCAGTCATTCCATTGACATCATTAGGTCTAACAGTTCACCAGAAATCACATGCTGTGCACCTTCTAATCAAAGCCAGCTGATACTATTTATGTCCCTTTTTAGAAAACTTATTTTTTTAAACAAAAACACATCTTTCTGAGAACCAATTTAAGTGCATTAAAATATCAGAAATCCCTTTATGGATTATAATGGGAATGCTGGCAGACCCTTCCCTGCATCAGGGTTGGGTGGGTGGTACTACTGTATATAGCTGTCATCATGGCATATTTGTGCAATAAAATTAATATCTTGGTCAGGAAACAGATAGAAGCTTGATATTTTTGATTCACTCTTCTCTGTTATTGCTTATCATCCTTGAAGATGTATTTTTTGGCATCCTGAAAACAAGGAATCTGGTTCCTATTGCTTTAGGCTATATAAATATACCCTGTTTATATTAAAATGATAGGCAAATACACTTAAAGTTGAAAAACATGACCACAGAAAACATTTTTTTTCCTCTCATTACTAAACATGCTGATATATTTTTATTTTCATTAAACTTTTGCCCATGGCCAAAAGAACCTTCTTCACATTTTAACACTTTCAGAGATCCCTTTCATATGGCCTGAATATATTCTATTAGAAATATTATTGTGATTATGAAATTAGCAAAGTATCTATTTTACAAGCATGCCATATTGCAATATATCCTTTAGTAACTGTGAATATTATAATTCTATTTTTAAAAATAATTCTAAGTACTTCCATGGTTTACCTTGCAAAGCAACTGGCTTTTAAGACAAAGCAATGAAGTAGAAAGAGGAGTTGAAAAGAAATGGATTTGAGTCCTGACTTTAGCATTTACTAGCTGTGCGACTTTGAACAAACCCTTTAACCACCTTGATCCTCAGTTCTTTAATATTTATAAGGGCTAATAATATCTCCTTCCCAGGGTCATCGTGAAGTAGACAGAAAACACACATATTAAAAACCTCACAGAGTGAACACTCAATAAATATTACTCCCGTATCACCCCCATCTTCTTTCTATTTGATCAATTTAGCTAATTAAGTTAAATGCAATTTATCTGCACTTGAATATCCATTCATAATTTTCTAAATTACATAGAATTGACACTGACAAACCTATTACTCTATTTTTAAAAAGCAAGTTTGCTCTTCATAGAGTGTTTACATTCTTTCTGTACATCTTTTGGCTGGTTTTACAGTTTTGGAAGGCATTATTGGTACTCTGGTTTTTACATAACTAGTTCCTAGCAGATACGAATTGTTTGTGTAAAAGATTTTAATTCTAAATAATAAATCACAACAATTATGCATCAATTGCTATTTTTTTCTACTCTTGGGTTTCTGTGAATGATTCCCTCTTAATTGCTATGATTAGATGATAATTTAGCAAATTATACTTACAAAGTAAATTACAGATGAATCTCTGATTGTAGAGACTCTGTTGGTGCCCTGCATCTCATCCCTTGGACTACTTCTAATTTTAGCCATAGTCTTAGATTCATGCAGTGTCCCACCTCAAGCAAATGTCCCCACCTTTGTTTTCTGCTTGCCAAAACAAAAAGCCACTCGTGTTTGCACACGCTAGGATGACAGATCTAGGAAAGTTACCAACCAACCCCTCTGCACTTCCTCAACCAATGGAAAATGGGAACCATTTGATCAATGTCCTAACTTCTATCCTTCCTAGAATGCAATGCATTTAATGCTCTACTCAGAGATCCTTATGGAGTCAGGCCCTGTTGTCTCCAGCAGCAACTTACCAAATCCACTCTTCTACTGACTTTCCTGCTTCCCTGCTTCACTCCTCTCCTTCCTCTCCTGTTACCTGGGATCACTCCCAAATAAACTACCCATACCCAAGTGTTTGACTCAGGTTCTGCTTTTGAAGGAACCCAATATAAGATACTGACCTTGCAGCTCACTTCTTAAAATTCTTTACTCCCTTTTCTTTCCAAGATGAAGCCCAGACTTTATAACAAGATAAGCAGGGAAGATGCTACAGGATTTAACCTATGTTTAATCTCCTACTATCTGCTCTACATGACTAAACTCTAGCAGCACTCAAAAATGTGCTTATTATTATAACTAAGTTATAGTTATAATAGCTTATAACTAGGTTCTCAAATGCCTTTGTATTTTTATAGATGCTTTTCTTGGCCCAGAATAATATTCTACGTATTTGTTTTCTTTGTTTAGAAACATGATCCTGCTCTGTTGCCTCTGCTGAAGTGCAGTGGCACAATCATGGCTCACTGTAGCCTTGAACTCCTGGGCATAAGCAATCCTCCCACCTCAGTTTCCCAAGTAACTAGGACTACAGGTGCACACCACCATGCCCAGATACATATCCATATCTATATAGACAGATACAGATATATATTTTTTGGATGCCAAATCAGGTATGCATGCTGCATACTCCCATTATATTACCATTCTTTATTTTACCATAATTGTAGAATTTGATCTAAGAATTGGCAAAAATTGGTGAATAAATATTATTCCTCAATTCCTGAGCATTGCTAGTGAGAAAGCAACTCATTTTAAAGGGAAATAGAATTAGGTCAATGGCCTACAGTGTGGTGGTTACACTTAGCAAATAAAATATAAATTTGAATTTCAGATAAATAACATTTTAATGTATAAGTATATCCCATATATTCCATGACATATACTTTAAAATGTACTCATTGATCAGAAATTTAACTGGAAATCATGTATTTTATCTGGCAACCATATAAAGCCTGAGAACCATGGGAATACTCATGCAGGAAAGAGAGGCACAGCTCTAGGTCTCCAGAGTCTTGCTTGGAGCCTTTGAGATAAAGGACCTCAGGAAAGTCACAGTTAAAGCAATCTAGCTAGGCCGGGCGCGGTGGCTCAAGCCTGTAATCCCAGCACTTTGGGAGGCCGAGACGGGCGGATCACGAGGTCAGGAGATCGAGACCATCCTGGTGAACACGGTGAAACCCCGTCTCTACTAAAAATACAAAAAAAAAACTAGCCGGGCGAGGTGGCGGGCGCCTGTAGTCCCAGCTAGTCGGGAGGCTGAGGCAGGAGAATGGCGTAAACCCGGGAGGCAGAGCTTGCAGTGAGCTGAGATCTGGCCACTGCACTCCAGTCCGGGCAACAGAGCGAGACTCCGCCTCAAAAAAAAAAAAAAAAAAAAAAAAAAAAAAAAAAAAAAAAAAAGCAATCTAGCTGGCAGGGGAGAAAAAAGAATTACCATTTAGTAGTTGTTTCTAGACAATATAATAATAATCAGACTAATGACCTGGGAAATAACTGCTGTGCTAATCCCTCCCTCCCACTAAACTATGAACTCCTTAATAGCAGGTACTGTGTTGTAGCCATTTTGGATCAGCACTATGAAGTGCAATGCTTTCTACATGGTAAGTATTATATGCATATATATGTATATATATAAAGTACATGTTTAGTATGTAACATATTTATGTAAATATGTTTGTATATAATATATGCATAATGATTTAGAGAAAGAAATTTGAAATATGAAAATGTTACTTTCTTGTAAGTTATCTACTTTATAATAGTTATTTATTAGTACTTAGTGTCAAGTTTCTGATTTTTCTAGTTATTATTTTCCATATTATCTCTTATTTCAAAATATTCATTTCTAGATTATAAGGTAACGATTTTAAAACAATTTATACATTTTTTCCATTTTCCACTTACAATATGATTAAATTAAATGTTTTAAAATGTCTGTACTCCCAGCTACTTGGGAAGCTGAGGCAGGAAGTTCGTGTAGCCGAGGAGTTTGAGTCCAGCCTGGGAAACATAGTGAGACCCCATCTCTTAAAAAAATATGCATATTGATTTGGGTCTCTGTCTGGATCCTTATACTATCATAATAAAAATCACCTGAAAACCTCATTTTTCCACTATGGATTTGCAAATAAACTTGAGGAATCTTTTTTTCTCTCTCTTTTTTTTTATCATTCCAAGCAGTTGGCTAAAAAAACCACCAGAAATATTTTTCAAAACAATTAACGAATATTAGAACAATAAAAAAAAAAATCAGTATGCTAGAGGGACATATGTAACAACTGAATGAATGGGTAATTCACATGAGAGTCTAGGTATTAGTCATCACTTTTCAATTATCCTCCATAAAGACATTACACAAATGTGCCAGTCCTCTTCACTGTCTTTTGGGAAATAATATCAGCTTTTTCAAGGTTTCCAAGAACAAACTTCTGGTATGTTCAAAACTGGGCTAGGGTTATGGAGAATAGGCTTTTGTTTTGAGATTAGTCACAGACATCACTTCACCTCTAAGTTCAGTTTTTCTTTGTTCTAGAAACGAATTAGACATAAAATATAACAAGACACAATGAACACCTAGATGAGTTAAAATCACACTTCAGGGAAACAGATGGACAGATGAATGGAAGAAAGATGGGACATTACATTTTTTACTTTATTAGTATCTTTACTGTTGAGCACCAAATTCTCATTTTAAAAGTTCCTATTTACCAAAGGATAAGGACAATTAGAAATCATAATTTTCTTTAATTTTAAATTTAAAATGTTTTCTTTAAATGTCATATCATTAAATATTTGATTGATTGAGGTTATTTTGGTGAATAAAACTTAAACCACATTTTTTTAAAAAAACAGAATATTCTTTATCAATAGTATTGTACCCCTCATTCCCCAGGAAACTCAGCATGTTTGAGGCAGACGTGATTTTTATAATTCGATTAGAATCTGAAAAAAAGCCTTTTAAAATAATTCCCCCAAATGCTATCTATACGGATTTGATCATGCTCCCTATTAAAACCATTAAAATCTGATTCTTCTATCAAAGGAACTTGGGATATTGCATCAGTTAAACCATAATAGTGAATCCTGGAATCAAAGTTAGAGTAATATTTCAAATCCATCATTAGTGCTTCAAATAACAAAAGCTGACATTTTGTGCTCATTTGCAGTCAGCAGGAATTTGGCAGGAAGATATCAAGTAGAGGGTTTCAGAAATTTTTCACAGAACTGATGGGACGTCTGTATGGTATTTTTCTCTGGTGAAGAGCAAACTTTTGTAACCAGTGTGAATAACAAGATTAAAGCCAATATGTGCCTGATCAGACCACTCTTCTGCACCTAGAAAAATCACAGTTATCCAGAATTCTGTCCTCTCTACAGCTAAGCAGGCAGAGATACCTGTGGCATTCAGGTAGGTTTTATGACTAAATTTTGTCATACCTGATTTTCTGTATCAAATACCTTGGCAAGTGGGCAGATTAATTTCCACTACACAAAAGCCCCTTTTTTATATTTGATATCTTCGTTCAAAAGTGCACAGAAGGTATCTAACCAGAGCCTAGCAGTCAACTCCTTTTTCTTGTAATTGTCTTTACATATGAAAACTAATCTGCTGCAAATAAAACATTATTTTAAACATTTTCTTTTTCTTTTTTTTTTTTTTTTATTTTTGAGACAAAGTGTCGCTTTTGTTGCCCAGGCTGGAGTGCAATGGTGCAATCTCGGCTCACCACAACGTTACCTCCTGGGTTCAACCAATTCTCCTGCCTCAGCCTCTCAAGTAGCTGGGATTACAGGCATGCACCACCACACCCAGCTAATTTTGTATTTTTAATAGAAATAGGGTTTCTCCATGTTGGCCAGGCTGGTCTCAAACTCCCGACCTCAGGTGATCCGCCCACCTCAACCTCCCAAAGTGCTGAGATTATAGGCGTGAGTCACCGCGCCAGGCCTTAAACATTTTTTATGTAACAAGTATTTAACAAGTACCTACTATACAGCAAGGATTTTTATTGGCTATTAGGATATAGTTGTAAGGAAAACAGGGTTTCTTTTGTTACTTAGCTTAGGTCCTAATGGGAAGATACACAATAAAGAAACAGACAACATGCCAGATTGTGAGAAGTGTCCTGAAGAAAAGGATAAAAAATAAGATGGGGAAAGGATGGTAGAGAATCACCAAAGAATGGTGAACATGGACTCTTTGATAAGCTGTGATGTGAAGGAGTGGGTCTTGTAGCTCTGAGAGGAGAGAATATTCCAGACAGAGAAACTAGTCACCTACAAAGGTCCTGTGGCAGAAATGTAGTCAACTTATTAGAAAAATTGCCCATGTGGTTGGAGATGGTTAAGGTGTAGTGTAGAGATCGGAAGAGATCAAGTCAAAGAGGCAGTGGGTGGTCACATTACAGGGGAATTTATAGGCCATGATAAGGACTTTGGATATCAGTGGGGTGGATGGAAACAACTGGAATGTTCAGCAGAGGAACCGCAAGCTCTAATGTGATTTCAAAGGATTGCTTTGTCTATTGTGAGGAGAATAGACTATAAAAGGATAAGTTTGGAAGCCAGGAGACAGTAATGCAGAGGTATGATTGTGGCTCAGACCAAGGAGGAGAGTGAGAGAAAAGAGGAGTCAAAAATGACTTCAAGATTTTTAGGGTAAGTAACTGATAAAATACAATCTATTGGAATACAATATATTGAGATGGGGAAGACTGGATAATAAATTTGGAGAAAGTAATCAAAAGTTGGGTTTCGTACATGTGTCAACTTGAATTGTCTGTTAGACATTCAGGAGGTGATGTCCCGCTGACAGCTGATATATGGATCTACTAATTGGAGGAACTGTTAAGGCTGGAGAGGTGTATTTGGGAGTAATCAGTATATGAAGGGTATTTACAGACATGGGCATGAATGAAATCACTAGAGAGTAAGTGTAAATAGAAAATAAAGAAAGAAAAACTTTGAGGATTGAGCCTTGAAGCATCCAACATTTAGAGCCTGGAGAGATAAAATGGGTCAAGGAACCAGGAAAGAATGGACCAGTAAAGTAACCAGGGAACCAAGAGACAGAGGAGTCTTGGAGTCCAACTGAAGAAAGCATTTGAGCATTGGCGGGGGGGTGGGGGGGGGAAGTGTTCAATGGTACCAGATGTGACTGGGAGATCAAATAAAAAGTAAACAAAAATGTGTACTGGATTTGGCAACTTTATGGTCATTAGTGTCCTTAACAAGCGCAATTTCTATGTGCCGGGTAGGTGGGCAGTAGTGTGTTGGAAAATTTTCAAAACTGACAATCTGGGCAAAAAAAAAAAAATCAACAATTCTGATTGAACATTTCCAATTTGCATGGTGTAAACAGAACCATCATGGCTAATTTCAAGCTTCCAACATGACTTTTCTTAATGCAGAATTAGAAAATGACATGCACAATTGACTCTTGCAAGCAAGAAAAAAGGGGTGTGAATAAAAAATTACAAATAGAATTCTATTAAATATACACATGCAACAAAGTAAAAATAGCTTGTTCATTTTAAGACATATTAGAAAGTTTATAATATATGTCTATAAAATGTATGTCTTTGGAACTAGTTACAAGGTCTTGCCATTTATAGATATCATAAATACATTTAATATTTACTAGAGAATTTTTCTACTTAGCATTATTAAAATGTATTTGCATATTTTTATGCTTTCAAAGAGAAAAAATAATCTCTAGATTTAGCCTTGGACATATGTAACTTGATATCTATTCATTTATTAACATTTGAGCAGTGTACTGAAATGATTAGCTCCCTTACTTGTCCTGGGTGTGTCAGTGCTGAAAAAAAAAAAAAAAAAAAAAAATCCACTTAAGTGTGCAACTAATGCTCTTTTACAAGAAAACTTCAATTTTATACCTTCATTGGTAAATAATGTTTTAAATTTTACTAGTAGTATGTGTTCATTATAGAAAAAGAACCAATAATATGAATAAGCAAAATAGAATATAATTGTGTATATAATGTACAAAGCATTGAACAGATAATATATAAGGAACCTTTAGAAATCAGGTAGATTTCTAAAAGAAAAAGGTAACTAGCCAATAAAAAGATGAGCAAACTAAATAAGAATTTCATTTCATAAGAAAGAAAGCTCAAAAGGTTTATAAACACAGGAAAAGGTGCTCAATCTAATGAATACTTAGAGAAATACAAATTTGAAAAACAATAAGACATAGTTTCATGCCCACTAAATTGGCAAAACTTTAAAGAAAGGACATTGTCAAGGGTGTAGAACAAGAAAAACTCTAATCAGAATGTAGATTTATATAACCAAGTTACAAAGCTGATTGGCACTAATCAGGAGAGTTGAATATGTATACAACTTACAATTTAGCATTTAGTATTCTCCAAAAAAAAATGCCTGCATACGTAACCACAAAAGTTGTATGAGGATATCTAAAAGAGCACTGTTTGTAATACCAAAAACAAAGAACCAACATTAGAATAAATAAATTGAGGTAAACTCATGTGATAGAATACTGCTAGCACTGAAAATAAACAAGCCACAGCTACATGCATCAACTTAGATAAATCTCAAAAATGTAATATTAAGTGAAAGGAATAAGTATGATTCATACATATAGTATGATGAATATATAATAATGTATATAGTATGAATATATTATGAGTGAATATATAAGATATATGTAGTATTCATCTATATGATTATATATAGTATAATGAATACATAGCATTATGATGGATATATGTAGTTTGATTTATCCTATACAAAGTTTCTTTCTAAAGGCAAACAAAAAGCATAGATACACTGGTGGTTAAAAATATAAAGAAATGGAAGGGGCTGATTAACACAAAATTCAGGATAGTGGTTACTTCTCGGTGGTGGAGAGAGTAGATGATATTGGAGGGTGGTATACAGAAAGGTTTAAATTTACTAATAACGTTCTGGGTCTTAATCTTGGTGGAATAATCATCAATGTCCATTTTATGATTTCTAAACTAGAAATGTTTTTTATGTTGTTTTGTGTGCATACTATTTTTTCCTGCATAATACTACTCTATACATGTAACAAAAATGAACAACCAGAGGAAGAAGAAACAGTAGAGACTCAAGAGACTTCTATCCTGGGCAACATAGTGAGACCTCATCTCTACTAAAAACAACAAAAAGTGGTGGTGTGTGCCTATAGTCCCAGCTACTTGGGAGGTTGAGACAGGAGGATTGCTTAAGCCTATAAGACTGAGGCTACAGTGAACTATGATGGTGCCACTGCACTCTAGTCTGGGTGACACAGCAAGACTCTGTCTTAAAAAAAAGAAAACAAGAATCCTGTTTTTTTCTTTTTTCTTTTTATTATACTTTAAGTTCTGGGGAACATGTGCAGAATGTGCAAGTTTGTTGTATAGGTATATATGTGCCATGTTGGTTTGCTGCATCCATCAACTCGTCATCTACATTAGGTATTTCTCCTAATGCTATCCCTCCCCTAGCTCCCCACCTGCCACCAGGTGTGTGATGTTCCCCTCCCTGTGTCCATGTGTTCTCATTATTCATCTTCCACTTATGAGTGAGAACATGCGGTGTTTGGTTTTCTGTTCCTGTGTTAGTTTGCTGAGAATGATGGTTTCCAGCTTCATCCATGTCCCTGCAAAGGACATGAACTCATCCTTTTTTATGGCTGTATAGTATTCCATGGTGTATATCTGCCACATTTTCTTTATGCAGTCTATCATTGATGGACATTTGGATTTGTTCCAAGTCTTTGCTATTGTGAAGAGTGCCACAGTAAACATATGTGTGCATGTGTCTTTACAGAAGAATGATTTATAATCATTGGGTATATACCCAGTAATGGAATTGCTGGGTCAAATAGTATTTCTAGTTCTAGATCCTTGAGGAATTGCCATACTGTCTTCCACAATGGTTGAACTAATTTACACTCCCATCAACAGTGTGAAAGCATTCCTATTTCTCCACATCCTCTCCAGCATCTGTTGTTTCCTGACTTTTTAATGATCACCATTCTGTCTGTCATGATATGGTATCTCATTGTGGTTTTGATTTGCCTTTCTCTAATGACCAGTGATGATGAGCTTTTTTTCATATGTTTGTTGCCTGCACAAATGTCTTATTTTGAGGAGTGTCAGTAATCTAAATAAGCAACATAGATCTGGGCTATGTCAACAAGAACGGGAATGGAGACAAAAAATGCAAATGACAGTAGAGAATACAAAGCAATCAAACCTGTTGGTTACTGCGCAATGGACCTAAGAGAAGGGAGTTAATTTAAGGTGTCTCCATGCTGTGAAACCCAGTCAACACTGAAAGACAACAGAGTTAGGGAGAAAATGGCATAAGAGCAGGCATAAGCAGAATTGCCCAAAGTCAGATGTGGGAATTAATATTTGAGAGTCATCGGGTTATTATGACAATTGGCTATACATTAGTTGATACATTATCCCAGGGAAAGAGTGTAAAATAACAGCATAGAGAATTAGGCTTTGAGGAATTTCCTTAACAGGAAATAAGGAGGGAGTTAAAGGAAGTCTTGTCATCCCAGAATAATATTTTGGAAACCACAAAATTTATAATCTCATCTCCACTGGCCAAAACTCTTCATAGCTTCAGATAATTTCTAAACTCTACAGCCTTCTACAAAATGCTATGTATGTTCTGATTGTATCTCCAGCCAGCTCCAGCTCCTGTGACTACTGCCTATCTGCCATACACACTGAAGTATTTGCTGTCTTCTCCCACTGCTGCATGACCTTGACCTTGTAATTACTTTCCCTTCTGCCTGGATAGAGCCTTATCATCACACCAGATCCAGCATCCCCTCCCCTTAGCCTCCCTTTACTGCTTTAAGTTGATCAGAAGCCCCAGTTTTCCACTTCACAACAATCTTTCCACCACTCTATCATGCATTTATCATGCTCTTCTATAATTGTTTCATTCTTGTCTCTTCCCAGATGGGGCTAACTTTCATTTCCATATCCACACTTAGCTGCAATTGCACCAAGAAGGCCTTTAATAAGGGTTTGCTAAATAAAGTAATGGATGATTAAATAAATCAAGTAATAAATGAAAAAGCCAAATGTTTCAGAAAACATTTATCAGGAGACATTTGGGAAGCGGAGTGAATGGTTAATAAAACATTGTTACACTCAGGCTATGGGGAATGGGAGAGGAGAAAACACTTGATTTAAAAATAAAGTGGTAAGAGACACAGCTTCCAAGTGGGGTCTAGCTCCAGAGCTGCCGGCCTTCAACGGGGTCCTAGCAGCATGGTCCTAGTGGCAGAGACTAGCACCACTGTGGATGAGATGTTGGTCGCTGTGGGTCCCTACCAAAAGCCCCAACCAAACTGCTTTAACCTCGTGATGATGGGCTTCTTGATGGATTTCAATGTGTTCATGGCAGCTCTTCAGCACCTTTTCTTGTCTCAAGATCAGAATACAGGTTTGGATCAGGCATGGTGGCTCATTTCTATAATCCCAGCACTCTGGGAGGCCAAGGTGGGAGGGTGGTTAGAGCTCAGCAGTTCGAGACCAGCCTAGGCAACATTGCAAAACCCTTCATTGACAAAAAAATACAACAACAACAAATTAACCAGGCATGGTGGCACGCACCTGTAGTCCCAGCTACTCTAGGGTCAGAGGTGGGAGAATTGCTTGAGCCTTGGAGGTTGATGCTGCAGCAAGCTGTGATCATGTCATTGCACTCCAGCCTGGGTGACAGAGCAAGAACCTGTCTCAAACAAACAAACAAACAAACAAACAAATACAGGGTTGGGTGCTGATGGGCGGCACTGACAAAATCATCATACAGGGTGGCGGCACCTTTGGCACAGTTGTGGCCATGGAATAGGCACCTGATGCTAAACAGGGAAGTGGTTGTTGGCTACATGTATACCCTCCCATCAGTACCAACCCATGTACTACAATAAAACAGTCTTTGAGTAGTCTGAAAACAAAATAAAACAACAACCACAAAATAATGAGGTGAGCTCCAGGACTTTTAAGTTCAGCCAGTGTTTTGGCCAGAAGCCATGTGAAGGATGGGTGGGGAGTGCACTCAGAGCACTGAGAGTTCAGTGAAAAATAGAGGCACCATGGGACTATTTTATTTTATCTTCTTTTATTTTATTATTTTGAGACAGGCTCTCACTCTGTCACCCAGGCTGGTGTGCAGTGGCACAATCACGGTTCACTGTACCCTTAACCTCCTGGGCTCAAGCGATCCTCCCACCTCAGTCTCCTGAGTAGTTGGTTCCACAGGTGCATGCCACCACACCCGGCTAATTTTTGTATTTTTTGTAGAAATAGGATTTCACCATGTTTTCTAGGCTGATCTCAAACTCCTGGGCTCAAGCAATCTGCCCGCCTCAGTCTCCCAAAGGGCTGGAATTACAGGCATGAGCCACCGCACCCAGCTGCCATGTGATTAGTTTTAGGTGAAAAGTCCAGTAACTGAAAGCATCAATGAGGTTATTCAGACACTTTGAGAAGAGTGTGGACACGGATATGCCTGGACGAATCCGTGATGGAGGGTACACTAAGAAGGTGCCACTAAAGAGCAAAAGGGTTTGTGGGAACTGGAAAGTGATTTTGGGTCAGTGCACTGGTAAGCTCATATTCTAGAAGGAAGGGTAAGATAATGATTGTAGAAATAAACTTTAGTGTTAAGTGGGGAGGAGGAGGATGAAAGTCTAAGTGAGTGTCTTGTTGGGAGCATCTACATTAGGAAACGTGCTTGAGCATGGACGAAGGAAAAGGAAAAACATTAACTGAAGAATGATGATCTGGGAAATGTATTACGGATTTACTGTCATCTGGGTGGTCCCACAATAGAGCTCTAGGACTAGAAAGAAAACCAGAAGCTACTGCTCACAGTTGGTAAAGATAAGCTGCCTACCTTCCATGTGCTCCCATTTTCAAAGGATCCAAAGCACCTGTGTATTTCCTGTGTTTCCCAAACTTGGTTTGTAGAAGGTACTCAGCAATGAGTCCAGGCATCTTCCTTTATTTTAATGTTGAGAGTCTTTCTGGTTCACATCCATTGGTTTAAACAAGAACACATCTGTCTACCACTTCCTGCTCCCAACACATACCAAACTTCATGTATTGATTTTTCTGTTACTATAATATTGAAGTCTCAATACTCAAAATTACCCTTTATACAAATGCTCATGTTTCTTAGTTTTCATGTCTGCATGTTAAAATAGGTGAATGTTGGGCTCTAAATAGTGATTTTTATGGCAGCAATAAAATATTGTTTATGCATATATGTTTTTCTGTGAGATGGAGTTTTGCTCTTGTTGCCCAGGCTGAAGTGCAGTGGCACAATCTCAGCTCACTGCAACCTCTGCCTCCCGGGTTCAAGTGATTCTCCTGCCTCAGTCTCCTGAGTAGCTGGGATTATAGGCACGTGCCACCATGCCCAGCTAATTTTTTGTAATTTTAGTAGAGACGGGGTTTCATTTTGACCAGGCTGGTCTCAAACTCCTGACCTCAGGTGATCCACCCACCTCGGCCTCCCAAAATGCATGTCTTCAATATTCCATCTTTTGCCTTTGTGATTTTATAATATCTACCTGAGATCTCAATAACCTACTTTTTGAAACAAGGATGAGTTGCATTAACATGGCTCAAAAACTTCCTGCTCCCGATACCTATAGGACCTTAACTTTGTAGCGCAGTAGTCAGTTCCTGGTATCAGTCCCTGTTTGAATGCTGGTCCATCGCTTTCCAGTTGTATAAGTTTAAGCATGTCACTTACTCCCTCTAAGCCTCAGTCCCTGCATCTGTGAAGTGGAGATAAGTATCAGCTCATGAAGTTACTGAAAACCATAAATGAGCATGGTGCTGGCATATGGAGTATTCTACAAATATTTATTAGTTGTAGAAAAGTTATAATGGTATTACGATTTAAAAGGCAAGCTTGCTTTTAAATTTTGCATCACTTTTTTAATGTATTAAAATAAAAATAAAATAGATTCCTCTTCCTCATCTCTTAATCTGGTAGAATAACTGGTCTTGTGGTATGAGGCCAAGACAATCAATTTCTGGTAAGTGAAAAAATCTGGAAATGATACCAGGTATTTAAGAGTGTCTCAGATAATAAGAGTCTATAGAATTGAGGATGCTGATGCTTTCTTTCAAATACAGTTAGTAAGAACACATTGAAGGTATGAACTTGATGACCTTCTCCTGGTTTGATGTCATTTTTTAGCAGTTGCCAAAAGAATGAAAGCTCTATAATTTAGGGTGAGTGAGCTGGGAAAGAATAAGCAAAGTAAAAATTGTTAGTTGACTTCAGGGATAGAGTTGGTCCCCTGGAACAAGCTCTTTCTAATATTAAGTGACTCTCAGTTGCTGCTCCAAAAATCGTGACAATGTCTTTGAATTTGGTTTCTACAGAGAGACTGGGACTTATTAAACCCACCACAGCCCCAGATTTCCAACCATATTAGGCATTTGCGAGAGCCTTGCCCCACAGAACGTGATCTAAAGGCTGCCAAAATGAATGTCAAAGCTGCTGCATATCAGGATATCATTAGTGGATTACTTCTTTCTGGAGATTACTTTCAAAGGTTATTTAGTAAACTGTAATTTTAAGCCTATTTCGTGTGTCTGGCCTTGAGAAAGCAGTAAATATTTTAGTTGCTATGGGACACTCTAGGAAGAACACAAATTCACAAAAGTATCAACAAAAAGTAACTATTAAAATACAAGTATGTATAGATATTAGAGTGATAGATCCTGAAATTTAGAGAACTGAAGGTTTGTACTCATTATAATAAAACTAGTCATAGTACAAAAATATGAGCAAATTATGATATGTGAATATTATCAAAACAACTGACCAGATGATTTTTAAAAATAAAAAAAAGTTCATTGTGCAGTGTCACAGAAAAAGTTTTCAGACTGAAATTTTACTTACCTCACTAGCTGGACCCATTATTACAAAATAAGAGTTCTCAGAGCAGTCTCTTCTATGCTCTGAATACATTAAGACAAGTTTTTTTCATACACTTAATAAGTCTTTGATTTAGTGTTACCATTGTTGCATTAAAAATAATATAGGTACTTTCTACCATTAGAGAACTTAGGAGCAGAATTTTACCACAAGTGAGTGATAAATATCACCTAATTGCTTTATCATTCAATTTTTTATGTGTTACAAAAACTCCCTTTTAGGCAATTACCAAATAATCACCAAATATCTATAGACCCCTACTCTGTGTCTAGCCCAATACTTGGCACTGGCAGCTATGGACATAAATATGATAGACATGGTCTGTGTTCCCACGGAGTTTGTAGTCTATTGAGGAAGATGTGCAAAATGTTAGTAATTACAAGAGACCTGAGAATCTCACCAAAGGCTGAGTACAGAGCACTATGGGAGCATGCACCAGGGAATTAATCAATTTCCAGCAAATAAAAATAAATAATACACATAGATGAGAAGCACCTTAAAACTGATTTTTCTGGATCAGTACATAGTTTTCTTCAATACACTGCACATAAATATTTCAAAGCCTTAAAATTTTTATACCTGGCCTCTTCCCCAAAATTGTTTGAGGCAGTTAATATTTAGTTAGCAAATTAGTCTTACATATCTATGAAACAAATGCAAATACTTTCATCTTTTATCAATAAACTTTAAACAGGATAAGCCACCCCAATCTTTGTTGTTAATTTCAACCCTTTCGTCCCTTTCAGCTGACAAAAAAGAGCAATCCGTCATTCCAAAAGGTGCATATCTTTGTGCCTTCTCACATGTACCACACTTTTGGCTGAAGGTCTGTCTAGATGTCTGCTTCAGCAATAAATATTTTTCCTTTACCACATGACAAGCATTTAATTGACAATCTGATAAATGCTACCAACAAAAAAAAAGCTATCAACTCTTTCCTCCAGTGTTCTATCATCAATTATCTCACCATTCAGAATATCCATAAAATATTCAGATCACTATGTAATAAAAAAGCTGTGGATGTATGCCATTGTGAGATAGCATATGTTCAGCAGCAAATGCTCAGTGACCTAGGAAGTGCTTCTTCCTCTCATAACACATGCCTTGGACAATCTTAACAGAAGTTCTGAAGTGGTAACCAAAACACGCTTCCTTCCACGACAGATGATGCATCCTGTCATTTTTTAGAAAAGTGATTTAATCATTTCAATGAAATGTTCTTTGAAACAAAATTAAATTTTAGCAGTTTAAATACTTTCTACCTGATACTGTGCTTTTTTCACAGACTACCCTTATTGATGGCAGGATACAAGGAAAGGCACGTTAAAAAGCCAAGCTAGAGTTCTGTATGTGAAGTTTTGTTTTGTTTTTTTTAATATACATCTAGGGCTAAGTACACAATAATTTATCCTTCCTGGGCTTCAGTTTCTCCATCTCTCAAATGGTTCACGGAGTCAGGGATTTGGCAAGCTGAGCTTTTTCCTGCAAGACTGTTTTTATGTGGAATAAAAGGGTACACTTTAAGAAAAAATTACTGTGTAGTCTCTCAGTCATAAAAAGAAATTAATTAATGGCATTTGCAGCTACCTGAGTGAGATTGGAGACTATTATTCTAAGTGAAGTAACTCAGGAATGGAAAACCAAACATCATATGTTCTCACTCATAAGTGGAAGCTAAGCTATGAGGATCCAAAGGCGCAAGAATGACACAATGGACTTTGGAGACTCAGCGGGAAAGGATGGAAAGGGGGTGAGGGATAAAAGACTACAAATGATGCAGTATATATTGCTCAGGTGATGGATGCACCAAAATCTCACAAGTCACCACTAAAGAAGTTACTCATGTAACCAAACACCACCTGTCCCCAGTTACCTATTGAAATAAATTAAAAAAAAAAGAAAAAATTACTTAGTAGTCTTGTAGAAAGAAGATTGGACTTTGTCATATCCATTTGAAAAGATAAAACTGAAGGAAACTATAGGAATCAAATCTTTTCATTTTATGCCTGAAAAACTGGAACCAAAAGTGGTTAAAGAAATTGTCCCAGGCTACACAAACTGTTTAGGAGCAGAGCTGAGATTAGAACCCTGCCTTCTTGGCTCCTGGCTTAAATTTTAGCAACTAGGATGATATTCACAAACCTGTTTCTTATTTGTAAAGAAGATTGGTTGAAATTAACAATGATAATGATGACTAACATTAAAGATGTGATGTGACAAACTAGAAGAAAGACTAGTCCAAGGAGCCTGAAACTCTACATGCAGATCTGGGCTCCACAGCCATCTCTGGCCTGTATAGCGCCTACTTTTCAACTGCTATGTCAAAAAAATTAGATGATCTTGTGAGTCTTTATATATTTATACGCAAATTAAAACAAAATCTTTAGGAAAAAGAGGATAAATAAATTCAGAATACAATATTAGGAACAAAACCAACCAGCAAGATTCAAAATTGTGTAGTTCAGGATTAAGAATTCAGGTATTTGGCATCTTACAAATCTGAGTTCACATTACAGCTCTGCCACTTCAAACTGTATATTTAGTTTACCTCTCTGAGCCTCTGTTTCCTCATCTGTCAAATAGATTTAATAATATTTACCATAAAGACTAGCCAAGATTGTGTGTATATAACTCATTGCGTCAACCTACTGGTATATAAACATGAATCAAGTTAACCTAATTTCCCTAATTGTGGCAGTTAACTATAAAGTCACCTTTGCTTACAGAATAACATATTTTTGATATATCAGAATAGTATCCATATAAGCATAAAAGACTCATTCCTGGTGATTTTAAAACTTCAATCTTCCGGCAGCAAACCACCATGGCACATGTATACCTATGTAAACCTGCACATTCTGCACATGTATCCCAGAACTTAATTAAAAAAAAAAAAAAACCTTCAACCTCATAATTTCATATTTTTTTCTAAGCTCAAACTTGGAGCATGTGAGCAGGGGTAGAGCACAGTGTGCATTTATGTATTTTATGTGTTGATTCCTCTCTGTCTTTCTCCATTCCCACAGGCTTCAGCCTCTAGGATTCAGTCACTTCTAGGGTGTCTCCCTCCCCCATCCATTAAGGAGAGAGAGATGATTCTGCTGAAATGACTACTATTTGCTGGTGTGGGGAGGAGGCTTTGCCTGATACAAGAACACAGCTCCTGCCCTTTATTTTTATCTGTTGCTTCATGTGAAGCCATTGCAACCCTTGAGTTCCTTGAACCCCTTGAAAGTTATGGAGAACTGAGATGGAGGGGGATTGGCCCATCTTCTTTGATGTTCTCTACAACTTGGTCTCTTCAAGCACCTTTGGCTCTGCCAATTCCTATGAGCTTCTAGCCATCAGAAATCTCTAACACAGGAGTGGAAGCCTCAGTCTTCAAGGGGTATTAATCATGTCACTAGCTTCTGTAAACTTCATGCCTTTACATTGGTCCTATGTGTATATGCTGGACATGTCTTGTTCTGAACAACCTGATAATATGCCTGAGTCACCTGGCCTTGGCCTCCTGCTTCTTCCTTCATTTAGCAAACTGTACCCCGCTGCCATTCCCTCTCCTAGGGGCAGGCTTTTCAAATACAATCCAGTCCAGAGTCCGCACTCCCAGTCACCTCCTTTTCAGGGCTCTCACACTCTCAGCCACTATACACCTGCCCTAATTATCCCAAGGCCAAGTACCAAGCAACTAGAGACATGCTTATGCATCAGAGGCCACTGAAAGTATTCAAACTAGCCATCCTAAGACTGAGTGCCTGCCTCACCTGCTCCTTCTCACAGAAAGCACAATACAGGCTCTTGCCCATACTTCTCCCACCCTTCTCTTGTGGCTGTCCCATGCCTCCTGTGTTGTCCCTGGTGGCATGGCAATCTCCCTCTTCTTGAAAACTGTGAGTACTACACTATCTTTTCAAAGGCAATTATTTCCTTATCTATGGACCTTTCTATCCCTCAAAATTGAATGTATTATAAACTATATTTTAAAGCACTGGGGATATATGTCAAACACTCCTTTCATCTTTCCCATGTTAAGGGAGCTGGGTCCACAGGTTTTTCCTACTCTCACCACATTTGGCTTTCAAATAGGCCTTGGAGGTTGAGCATCTCTTATCCAAAAATCTGAAATCCAAAAGGTTTCAATGAATATAGCCTTTGAGTATCATGTCAGTGCTCAGAAAGTTTCAGATTCTGAAGCATTTCAGATATTAGAGTTTTAGATTGGGATACTCAACATGTAAGAAAGATGACCAGGTCCTTCATAACATCTTGGAGTAACTTCGCCAATCTTGACTTATTGTCACTGGACTTCTTGGTTTGTTTAAAAATAATCCCATATTTAGCTGAGTCACTATGATGAGGTATTTTTTTCTGCCTTATGCATAGCTTCAGTTAGGAATGATTCAATAGCAAGCAAAGTCTCTGCCCTCAAAGAGTGTAAATGGATAGGGATATATCTAACCCTATTTATTCTATACCGCAGTTCTGGTACAAAAGGAAACATTTCATTGATCGTCTATTAAACATATAAAGCAATTTTCCTCGTGCCTAGCCCACAATAAATAATGAATAAATTTTACATGTTGTTATCATAACTTTTACATAGTACTAGTTACACAGCTTGAAATTCTGTTAAGTTAGATTAAACCCAATCTATTATTTACTTCAGTATAAAGAAGTACCCAGAATATTAACTAAAATACCTCTCTAAGATGTTATTAACACTTTTTATTTTAGAATGCCACACAAATACCTAGTGTTGGTATATTAATTTTCTTTCTGTTGAGAGCATAGTTCATAGAGTAACCTCATCTGAAAACAATGTGTGATTAAATGTCTGTGATAGCATTTAAAATGCTCTCTTTTCACATTACTTTTAGAGAGCAAAGAATCACATATAATTAAAGTGGTGGATTTTTGCCTTACAAAAATCAATACTGGGATTAAAAAGCCACAGAGAGTTTTTTTTAGTGCTTAATTTAAACTGATGTTTTTCTTTTCAAACCTTCCCTAATTCCTGTGCAACTCTCCAAAAACAAAATTCTTGTGACTAAATATTTCAGATGGTGACTTTAGGTCACAGAGATTTTTCTATCTTTTCAAAACCTCTGGATTGAAAATAAAGAAAACCTATTTCAATTTAGTTTAAGCAAATTAAGCTGGTCTCAACACCAGAACCATGAATTAAATTATCTGTTTTCTCTGTTTCTGTCCCTGTCTCTCTTTTTTTCTTCATTCCTATTTCTTGGGTTGACTACATCCTTTCCTAATGGCAGTGGGGTCTTCTCATGCAGCAGAGAAAATGGCCACTATCAGCACAGGACTTGTATCTTTCCAGATTAATAAAAACAGGAAAAGGTTGTTTGTTGTTGATGTTCTTTGCTTTTTGCTCCTTTAAAAATCTTTCCTACTTTCCATTTGGCAATCCGGAGAGGTACTTTTGCCTAGTTCTTCTCAGGTCTACCATAGGAGAGAGTGACCAGAACGACCAACCATTTAAAGTAAGGATTGTGATAGACTGTTTCCAAACATGGCTGTCAACAGTTCTCTCTCTTTCTGTACATTAAACGGTATGCCCGTCATCAGGAGGGAGCACTATCCTCTACCCAGAATCCGCACTGAAACTGTGTCTCGCTGTGACCAATAGAATGTGGCAGAAATGATGCTGTGATGGTTGCATGGCTAGGCTGTTAGAGACTGGTGTCTTCTTGGAAGTCAACTGCCATGTAAAAAAGCTGGAGTAAGCAGTGAATGATGAGTGCTCTAGTGCTTAGAGAGAAACCACAGCACACCAGCCTTTCCAACCATCCCAGCTGAGGCATCAGGTATGTAACTGAAGCCATTTTGGACATTTCATCCCCCATTAAGCTCCCAGCTGCATGCTGCTGCATGAGTAACTCAGTCAACTCCACCTCCACCACCTGGAGCACAGATAAGCTGTCCCTGCACCGAATCACAGAAATTACAGTTGTTTTAAGTCACTAAGTTATGGAGTGACTTGTTATGCAGTGACTTGTTACGAAGCAGATACAGTGTGGCTCAGCCTGGGTCATGTGCTGCACTCTCTTTGTGGTTAAGAAGCAATATGCTACCAGCAGAAGGGTGACTGATAATAACAGAAAAGACATAGCCACTTAAAGACACGCCACGTCAGTTTCTCTCTACCAGGACCTGACAAAATGCAAGAGTAAGTTATGTCACAGAGTAGAGTCTATTTTAGGGGCTGGCATCTGAGTGTGTCAGGAACGTTAGAATTTCCTTAAAAGGAGATTAAATAGTATAACTATTTGTCTAGGATTGATCCTGGATATACTATTACCTTGTTATTCATGTTGCCATAGACA
The DNA here is from genome assembly GCF_007565055.1 of Rhinopithecus roxellana. Taxonomy (NCBI): domain Eukaryota; kingdom Metazoa; phylum Chordata; class Mammalia; order Primates; family Cercopithecidae; genus Rhinopithecus; species Rhinopithecus roxellana. Next base: position 85,543,769 of record NC_044562.1, on the reverse strand, counting down.
CTACTATGTGTCAGGAAACTGCTACCTGGGAGGCATGGACTGAAAAGGAAGACTATATGGATCTTCAAAAAGTCCTTTATGATATAAATGAGGATTTCTTTTTTTTTTTTTAAGTATTATAAGTCATTTTATTTTTTGAGATGGAGTCTTGCTCTGTAGCTCAGGCTGGAGTGCAGTGGTGCGATCTCTGCTCACTGCAACCTCCGCCTCCTGGGTCCCAGTTCAAGCAATTCTCCTGCCTCAGCCTCCCAGGTAGCTGGGATTATAGACACATGCTACCATGCCCAGCTAATTTTTGTATTTTTGGTAGAGATGGGGTTTTACCATGTTGGCCAGGCTGGTCTTGAACTCCTGACCCTGTGATCCACCCACCTCGGCCTCCCAAAGTGCTGGGATTACAGGGTGCACCACCACACCCGGACTCTTTTTTAAAAAATAATTTCAACTTTTATTTTAGGTACAGGGGTTACATGTGCAGGTTTGTTACAATGGTATATTGAATGATTCTGAGGTTTGGGGTATGGGTTCCATACCCCATAGTGAGCACAGTACAGAAAAGAAAGTGCCATAAGTCTTTTAAATAATTATTAGAGAATTACACATATTTTTAAAACACATTATTTATTTATTTATTTTTTGAGATGGAGTCTCACTCTGTTGCCAGGCTGAAGTGCAGTGGTGTGATCTCGGTTGACTGCAACCTCCGCCTCCTGGGTTCAAGCGATTCTCCTGCCTCAGCATCCTGAGTAGCTGGGACTACAGGCATGTGCCACCACGCCCAGTTAATTTTTGTATTTTTAGTAGAGACGGGGTTTCACCATTTTGGCCAGGATGGTCTCGACTCTTGACCTCATGATCCACCTGCCTCAGCCTCCCAGAGCACTGGGATTTCAGGCATGAGCCACTGCACCTGGAATTACAATTTCTTTTCTTTTTCTTTTTTTTTTTTTTTTTTTTTTTTTTGAGATAGAGTCTCTGTTGCTCAGGGTGGAGTGCAGTGGCACAATCTCGTCTCACTGCAACCTCTGCCTCCTGGATTCAAGCAATTCTCCTGCTTCAGCCTCCTGAGTAGCTGGGATTACAGGTGCACACCACCACGCCTGGCTAATTTTTGTATTTTTAGTAGAGACGCGGTTTCACCATGTTGGTCAGGCTGGTCTTAAACTCCTGACCTCGTGATCCACCTGCCTCGGCCTCCCAAAGTGCTGGGATTACAGGTATGAACCACTGCACCCTGCCGAATTACACTTATTTTTAAGATAGTTTAAGATTACTGCCTTCCATGAATGATTACCAACTTTATGTTGTTATTTCCAAATAAGTATCTTTAATGAAATTATTAATTGTCCAACACAGTCATATATGTAGTCTTCTAGACTTTGAATCAAAACAAAAGTAAATGAACCAACAACAGTTTTCTTTTTGCTTGTTTTGTTTTGTTTGCCTTCTGTTTGTTATTTATTGAATTGTTTTGGATATATATACATATGTATTTTTTCTTTTCAAGCAAAACACATGAGTTGCGCAGGAAATAAATACAACTGATATGGACACAGGCATCAACAACAACAGATAAAGTTGGTTTACTATATATAATGACTTGTAATTTTTTTCATGGTTGGAGAAAATTAGTAGTGTGTGTGATGGTTATGGTGCCCACATAAAATAGGTGGTAGAGAGATGGCTCACATACGTCACAGAGAATAGAGTCTACTTTGCTACCACAAGTAGAACTTGTCTTCCAGAAACAAATTTCAGGATAGCAAACCCTCACAACTCCCTGAATTGGGTAGTGGAGAAGGCGAACAACATCCCCCTCTATAATACACTGACCAGCATTTGCATTTTGGGCCAGGAACGGAATTGTTTTAGGTTTATGAGTCTCCTGTTTTGAGAAAGGACAGTGTAAAATACACGACAAGCATCAAACCAACAACAAGAAAATGTAACGAAAGTGAAAAGAAAAAACTTTTTAAAAAGTGGGAAAATAATTTACCATTGGATATATTTATTAGATTATCTCAAAGGAAAACCTTTTGACAAAGGAACTTAGATTTCGCTGTTTATATGTCACTATTTTAATGCATCTGTGTCAAAAAGGTGCCTTAAAAATGTAGAGGCTCCATTGTTTATTATTAACTACTATGAACAACAAGTAGCTGTGGCCTGTGTGCTAGCTCTACTCCCCCTTCCCTTCAATACACTCTTCTTTTTAATTTTTTTTTTTTTTTTTAGAGAGGGTCTCACTTTGTCACTCAGACTGGAGTGCAGTGGCACAATCACAGCTCACTATAGCCTTGACCTCCCAGGGTCAGGGGGTCCTACCTCAGCCTCTCTAGTAGCTGGAACTAAAAACATGCACCACCCAGCCTGGATAATTCTTTGTAAATTTTTTGTAGAGACAGGATTTTGTCATGTTGCCCAGGCTGGTCTCAAATTCCAGGGCTCAAGTTATCCACCTGCCTCAGCCCCCTAAAGTGATGGGATTACAGGTATGTGCCACCCACTACGCCTGGCCTGAGGTGTTCTTTTTGATTTGCTTTGTTTTTGCTTATTCACTTATGTGATGTGTGCATATTTATAAATATTCATTCTCTATATAATCAGGTATAGCAACAAAGACACACACATATTTTGACAGAAATGCAGTTGCTCTTAAGGGTTAGTTAACTGTTTGCAAAATTAAAAGAGGTATAGTAGTAGTATATTTAGTAATAACTTATGCATATTGCTTAGTGCCAAGGGGACTCTTAGAAACATATTTGAGGCTTTTCTATGTGGTTGAGATCTAAGGATGAGATTGTATCATTGCTCAATGATCCTTGTCTCCTTCTTAATCTAACATCCCAACATACAAACACACATGCACACACACAAAGCAGCACTTAACATATACCCAATTAAACAAAAATAACATCTTCAGGAAACCTACAAAATCCTCTAGGTTGGGGATCCAGTCTCTTAATAAAGCCCATTACAAATTAGTCAAATCTGTCATTTGAAAGAAAACGAGTAACTTTAAGAGAAATAATCACATGATGTGATATACTGATCATTCAATATACAAGTAAATTCTCAGATAATTTGCAAACCTTTTCTTTTTTTGGGATGCTGGATGACACTTTCTGAGTAATCAATAATCAACATAAAACTGTTAAACAAAATTTATCTGCAAAACATTGCCTTACTTCCCCCTAAAACCAAGCGTTTGTGAATGGGAGTAAGTTTTAAAAGCAGAAATGATAATGTTTGTCTTTTCCAGATGCATAAATACCTTTAATGCATTTCAGTGGCACTGCATTCCTCTTAGAAGAAAGACCAATTCCCTTGTTAGGGCCCACCTAGCTTGGGCTGCCTTGGCCTAGCCTCCCTCTCACCCGTGCTATGCGGCTGCTCCCCAGCTACAAACCTTTCATGCGCACTTCTCATTCTGCTCTGACCTCACCCTTGGATTTCCCCTATCCACTGCTTACCAGTTTTGTCATGAGACTTTAGCCCTTCAGCTTTTAGCCCTGCAGGGTGTAACTTTCCCTGGTCCCTTCCTCCATAATGCATTCTCATAGGTCACTATTAGCTGTCCTTTGAAGCACATTATCCACTGCTGTAATTTTACATTCATTTGTGTGACCACTGGCTACTATCTGTCTCTCCCACAAAACTAATTTCCAAGAAGGCAGGGACTATACTTTTTTGCTCATTATTGCATCCTCAGAGCCTAACATAGTGCCTGGCACATGGTAGCCATTAAAAACTATTTTAACTAAATGAATGAATTAATTTAAATAATAATTGCTGTTATTCTAGATTTTAGGACTCAGCCTACACTAAAATTAATGGTGTATTTGCACATTTCCACCCACCAAAGTTCTGTCTTCATTCTTTTTTTTCTTACATCTGAAAATGTTTTATGAGATCAGTGTACTAGGATTTTCTTTACTTTTCCTATTTATTTTTTAATGGAGTCACAAAATTTAACTCACTCTATAACTTGGATTTGAAGAAAAATGAAAGTACTTTTAATTCTGCCTAAATTTAATTCTGTTGTCCTACGCCAATTACCACCACCCCCATTCCAAATTCCCACACATTAATTAGCAGCAAGAAAAAAATATAAAATATGGTTTAAAGTCTGGTCGGATCCAATGATTTAAATTGTCCATTTAAAGATCAGTCTCTCATATAAGTATGTACAATCTTTCAAGTATCTTCTTACTTGTGTTTCCCTCCTAACGTCTGAGTCTAGGTATGCCTTATATAACCTCATGACAACAGGGATGAGAATGGGGACTTCTGTTGTGATGTCATGTGCCTCTCCTGATTGACAGGGCAATGTCCTTTGTTCACTAGTGTTTGCCTAGTGGCAATTGCACCTGGGGCCTGGTACATAGTGTAATTTATCATTTAGTCCAGCATGGCTGTGTCAGGGCCCAGTGGTATTCTTTGGCTGGTAAATAAAGCACCTAGTACCTTTTGTGTATCAAGTAAGTATCCAAAGGCTACTGTTGATCAAATGTCTGCCAATACAATCATGAAATAACTTCCTACTTTATTGATTGCGTTCTGTCAACTCTAAGACAAACACTCTTCTCCTCAAATTATATTATAATTTTAAAAAATATTATGGAGAGGTTGAAATCCCCTATAGATCTTCCCCTATAGATCTTCCAACCTGGTCCATATTCTCAATAGTTGTATAGCCTAAGCAGAACTTTGCAGTTTGCCTGCTTATGCACATATCTATGCATAAGTGAGAAAAGGTGTTTTGTTCTTCCTGGTTCTGGGACATGCATATTGTTAACTTTATGCTCCTACTTGAAACAAATGCAAACCAGGGCTGATTTGGGAAAAGTATGCTTCATAGAAACCACACAATCTGAAAAGAGGTGACGCAGCCCTTAACTTTGAAAATTGACTGAAGAAATTTTAGGGGCCATGTTACCCAAATCTTTCATTTTACAGCTGATAAAATTATATATGAGGGTGGTTAAGTGATTCACCCAAGATCATACAGGGAGTAGATATCAGAGCCTCCATACAAACCCTAGTCATCCCTTTGGCTTTTCCTCTATATTATATTGCCTGTCAGACTCATCCTAAGGTGAGATAAATTTAACAAGTCACCCAGGACCCAGGCTTCAGATTTCACTTCAGAGATTTGCTCTTTGTGGAACAGAAGGTTAGACAGAACAAAGACATATATGTGTATACCTATACTTGTCTTCCTTTACTCATCCCCTAGAAGCAAGGCAAAAGGAAATGAAAACACTAACACCAAGGATCAGTTCCCTAGTGAGTCAAGAGATGAGTAAACATTCAACCTAGCAATCCCATTCCTAGCTATATACCAAAGGAAAATGTCATTCTATCAAAAAGACATCTGCATTTGCATGTTTATCACAACACTATTCACAATAGCAAAGACATGGAGTCAACCTAGGTGCCCATCAATAACGGATGGGATAAAGAAAACGTGGGTACATAGACATTATGGAATACTACTCAGCCATAAAAAAGAATGAAATCATGTCCTTTGCAGCAACATGGATGCAACTGGAGGCCATTATCCTAAGTGAATTAGTGTAGAAACAAAAAATCAAATACCACATGTTCTGTTCTTACTTATAAGTGGGAGCTAAATATTGGGTACACATGAACATAATGATGGGAACAACAGACACTGGGGTCTCCAAAAGGGAAGAGAGAGGGAGAGGGCAAAGGGTTGAACAATTACCTATTGAGTACTATGTTCACTATCTGGGTGATAGATTCCAAGACCAAACCTCAGCATCATGTAGTATTACCATGTAACAAACCTACACATATATCCCCTGAATGTGAAAGAGAAAAGAGAAATCAGTAAAGAAAATAGAAATAAAAAGACAGAAAAGAGAGTAAGAAATGAGGGAAGTAAGGGAGAGTGGGAACGAGGAAGAGGGGAGACAAAAAAGAAGGGAGGAGGAAGAGAAAGAGGAAAATGGAAGGAGGGAGGTAACGAAGAAAGGTAGAATATTGCTGGAACCCACAGGATTGCTGACCAGCCACAGCAATGGCAAATGGTTTCCTCTGCCCAAGACAGGGAAAGAATCCAAAGCTTTTAGGAAACTGTACCAACCTTAGATCAAAAAAAAAAAAAAAAAAAAAGTTCTGGAAGGTAGGGATTAAAAATGCAGGTAGTACTCAATACTGCATTTCTCAAACTGAAGAAGTCCTGTAAGTATCCAGAGAGCAATCAGAAAGCCTGAAGTAGCACACATCTGTACATTTAATTTTGTTAAATCAGTTTGCATAGCATTTCAGGATTAATGAATGGAATGTAGTTTATAAATGTCAGTTATAACTATAATGTTAACCCTGTGCCATAATTTAATTCAATGAAGCTAAAGGCTAGTAAATTTAGAAGCAATAAAAGCAAATACTTCCTTTCATTGTATACTTCACCCCACTGAGACCATTGCCAGGAGGTCATTGACACGGTGCCAGCTTTAAGAAGGAATTTGACAGGCTTCAATTATATATATATATATATATATATATATATATATATATATATGGCCAAAGTGGAGGTGATTTAAGAGTTACAAAATCTTGTGCTCTAGGTATTATTGAAAGCCTGTGCTAGGGTCATGCAGATCCTTCACCCTCTTTGCCCTGCACAGCTTATGGTGCGTTCATCACGACTGCTTTTTATAGTGAAGGATGCACATTGATTCAGAGATGAGATTAGAGGGAGAGGTATTCCTTTGCACCATGAATTTCCCACTGAATCTGGATGCTCTGCTTCCATCAGGGAGGGATCCTGAAGAAGAACTTAGAGGCCCTATGGATATCTACAGCCTCTGGGAAAAAGTCCCCCAAGTTTTCCTTAGGAGTAGGTATGGGGTAACGTTGGGCCAATTAACCCCTCTCCCTCTAACTTCTCAACTGTGCCTCTTTTCCCATTAGAGATATCCATCTTGGAAACTATGGTTCCCATTGATTCCCACCTCAACTCTACCTCTAAACCAGTAACTTCCTTGAAAGTAAAGGAACAGGGCAGCAAGCCCTAAATACTGCTCCTTCCATTACCTTCGAGTAAAGGTAAAAGCCCATGCTTACATACCTGGCTCTATCTCACCTAGTGGATTTTGAGGGACCTTCCCTAGGGACAGTTTGGAAATGCAGGGGAGTGCATTTGTCTTCTAGAGTACGTGTCCCTAGGTATTTACATATTTAAATACATTGTTTTGTTATATAGTGTTTTTTATTTCTTCCTTATTTTCCAGCGATTTTTTTAAGTTCTGTTATATTATCTCTGAATGTTATTTCATAGTGGTAAAGGAGATTTACAAAATATTTGTTGTAAGAGTAGAGTGTTAGATCAGAGAGTTTGAGAACCACAGATAGACAGCATGGGTTTCAACATTCATATAAACTTGAATGAATTTTTTCCAACTAAGTATCTAGGTTTCCTGTTCTGTATCTCACTGTTGATTCCTTCAAACTCATTGGTTGCTCACGAATGCTTCTATTTCTGGTAAACACTGATGATGTTGCCTTGGCTCACTTGCTACTGCTATCTTTATTCCTTCAAGTTCTGGATTTTTTCATTATTTTACGGGCCTTATTCCTTTGTCTTTGTCCGGAAAGTCAAGATCTGTTAATGTGACTATTAGTAGGTCTTTCGGTATCTTACAGCAAACTGTAACTGTATGAGTTTTCTCACTTATGTGACAGTTAAGAAATCAGAGTTGGAGGAGCATTGATTCAATTCTTAAGAAATTACTTAACTGTCCTAAACCTTGGTTTTCTCATCTTTAACATGCAAATAATAATACCAACCTCACTGGGCTGTTTTAAGGATTAAACGAGATACCACATGTAAAGGATTTAGCATGGTATAAACCATACATATATGAAACTCTTTATTCCCTACTTTCGAATTACTTGTGTGATTCTTTAGAATATCAATTATATATTAGGTTTTTAATGAGTCCATTCTTTGCAGGATTTTGTCATTAAAGCCTGCAAAATTAACTCAAATTTGGAGCTAAAATAAACCTACTGGTTATTGGAAATACACTAATGCAATTGTTTATTATTTCAACTTGATTTTAATTATCAGGGTGGGAGATGCTTTTGATACAATATAAAAGTGTTTGCTTAATTCTCCCATGCAGTAGTCTCCAGGGTGAACGCTTCTGCTTTAGTGCTTGGTCAAGTCTTAAACTTTATATGTTTTGGCACTGCTCTGTAACAGAAGTGTTCATGGCTGAGACTGCCAAGTGCACAGAGTAAATATAATTTTTTATCAGTACAGTAAGTGTTCATAATACTGACTGTCAGTGGAAGGCTATAGAATATTTTTATGATTCCAAGTTTTAGAGGAGCAGTAAGGCTTTGAAGTGGCTGTAAGATGTTTACATCTAAGCTATTGATGCCCTCAAATCACTATTGCACATATAATAATGCCCACAGTATTTAGCACGTTACAAGCAAGGAATGAAGAGGCCAGGATATAACCCAAGCTTCACGATGACTCTCTATGAACCAAATCAACTCTCAAACAGTCTTAGATATAAAATGAGACCATTGCTGGTAGAAAGTCAACTTACAGGGTTACTTGGAAACAAAAAAAAATGAGGTAACACAAGTGAAAATATTACATTTCTATAGCATGACTGTACAACTGTGATGGCCTTCATCCAATTGCACTGCATTGTTTTTAAAGAATCTAGAGGCTTTTCAATTAAGTCATTTGCATTGACACGGATTATGTGATGATGAAAAATAACCTGATTTCCATTCAGACCCATCAACATCAGAGAGATCTTCAAAAATCATATTGCCTATTTCATTATACTCCCAGGAATTTCCATTTTAACATGAAGATAACAAACAGAAATCTTCTATACCTTAGGGTTGATGGCTTGTATTTTTCTCATTTATCAAATCTTCATTGAGCAGGTATCTGTGCTGAGCTATGAAACATCTTTTAAGAAATGAAGGTACTACCATGCTTATACTGGAAGAAATTCCAGTCTAGTAGGGAGAAAGTAAGATATTACAGAGAAAAACAGCCTATAAGGCCATGCCCCCCTCCCGCCTTTTTTTTTTTTTTTTCTTCTTAGACCAAGTCTTACTCTGTCACCCAGGCTGGAGTGCAGTGGCATGATCTTGGTTCACTGCAACCTCCGTCTCCCGGGTTCAAGCAATTCTCCTGCCTCAGCCTCCCAAGTAACTGGGACTACAGGCTTGCGCCACCACACCTGGCTAATTTTGTACTTTTTTAGTAGAGACAAGGTTTCACCATATTGGCCAGGCTGGTCTCAAACTCCCGACCTTGTGATCTGCCTGCCTCAGCCTCCCAAAGTGCTGAGATTACAGGCATGAGCCACCGCACCTGGCCAAGGCCATGCCTCTTAAAGCAATTTCACTTCATTCTTCTTTTTTAATTCTTTTTTTGTGTGTTTTGTTTTGTTTTTCTTTTTAAGCTGTCCTGTTGGAAAGTGGGCCTATGCTATCCATGGAGCATTAGAACAAACTGTTCCAATCTGGCACTCGTCTAAAAATATTAAATCCACTTACTGCTTGAAAGAATGAATTGTGCTACTCCCCCTTTGAAAGTTCTTGAATTAATTCTCAAAATGCCAATACCTCTTGGAGCCCAAAAAGATAGCTCACTTATGCTAAGAACATTTTTGGCCAGAGGAAAGGATTTGAGGTGAAATCAGAATGAAATTTTCTGCCCTGGAACAGCATTGCATTAAAATGTTGTACCTGATCTATGATTCCTGAAGCTCTTCTGTATCACACATTTTCAAAATTGATAATGTATTATCTTGGATTGTTCTCTAATTGTTTTATGATTCATTTTAATCCACAACTTTAAAAAGGGCAGGGACAGCATCTTTTACTTCTGCCATATCCCTTATAATATCCTACACAGTGCTGGCATTCAGTGCAATTTTAATACATATTTTGTAAGTTCTCCTAGGTAACATGAATAATTCAGTAACCCTTTTGTTAGAATGATCCTTTCACTCATTCAACAGAACATGCTGTGTATCCTTTTATTTAGAAAATGAAATGCTCCAAACTTTTAAACTGGTAGACCCAAAGGGCACTTTATGTCTGGCTAATTCCAGTGCTAAGGGGATACCTCCCACTTTCCTCACTTTCTGCCTCCCACTGAGAGGTGACAATGTGATAGCAGCCCTCACTCTCCGGGCCTCCTCAGCCTCAGCCTCCACTCTGGTGGTGCTTGAGGAGCCCTTCAGCCCACCACTGCACTGTGGGAGCCCCTCTCTGGGCTGGCCGAGGCCAGAGCCAGCTCCCTCTACTTGCTGGGAGGTGTGGAGGGAGAGGCACGGATGGAGAGACGTGGGCGGGAACCGGGACCGCTGCAGGGTGCTTACTGGCCAGCATGAGTTCCGGCGGGCAGAGGTCCAACCTCGGCAGGCCAGCACAGGGAGCCGCAGGCTGGCCCAGGGCAGTGAGTGGCTTACCACCGGGGCCAGCAGCTGCGAAGGTTGCGCCAGGTCCCCCAGCACTGCTGGCACGTGTGCACCACGCTGGAATTCTCCCCGGACCTCAGCTGGGGACCTGCAGCCCACCGTGCCTGAACCGCCCCCTGCAGTGGGATCCTGCGACTCCGGAGCCTCCCAAGCGAGCCCTGCCCCCTGCTCTGGGGCGCCTGGTCCCATCAGTCACCCAAGGGCTGAAGAGTGGGGATGCATGGCACGGGCCTGGCGGGCAGCTCCCCCTGCAGCCTCCCTGAGGGCTCCACTAGGTGAAGCCACCTGGGCTTTTGGGTCTAGTGGGTATTTGGAGAACCTTTATGTCTAGCTAAGGGATTGTAAATACACCAATCAGCACTCTGTGTCTAGCTCAGGGTTTGTAAATACACCAATCAGTACTCTGTATTAGCTCAGGGTTTGTAGATACACCAATCAGTACTCTGTATCTAGCTAACTTAGTGGGGACTTGGAGAACTTTTCTGTCTAGCACTCTGTGTCTAGCTCAGGGATTGTAAACGCACCAATAAGCATTCTGTCAAAACGGACCAATCAGCTGTTTCTAAAACGGACGAATCAGTGCTCTGCAAAATAGACCAATCAGTTCTCTGTAAAATGGACCAATCAGCAGCATGTGGGTGGGATCAGATAAGGGAATAAAAGAAGGCTGCCCTAACCAGCCAGCAGCAACCTGTTTGGGTTACTTCCACAGTGGTGAAAGCTTAGTTCTTTTGTTCTTAGCAGTCAACCCTGCTGCTGCTGAGTGTTAGGGAACCTGCTGACTTTGTGAGCTGTGACACTCACCATGAAGGTCTGCGTCTTCACTCTTGAGGCCGGCGCGACCAGGAATCCACTGGGAGGAACAAACAACTCCGCATGGGAGGAATAAACAACTCCAGCCGGACCGCCTTAACAGCTGCTGTAACACTCCCCGCGGAAGTCTGCAGCTTTACTCCTGAAGTCAGTGAGACCCCAAACCCACCAGAAGGAAGAAACTGAACACATCTGAACATCTGAAGGAACAGATTCAGGACATACCATCTCTAACACTCACCGCAAGCGTCGGCAGCTTCATTCTTGAAGTTGTCGAAAGCAAGAACCCACCAATTCTGGACACACCACCACATGCAAATGTTTATGACGTTGTATCAATTCCATCCGCCAACCGTCTCTCTGATCCGCTGCTTCATCTTCACCTTTAGTTCTACTGCTTAAATTCAATTCCTCACATTTATCGCCTGGGTTGTTTCAAAAGTGTCGAAATTGATTTTTTCATCCAGTTTTGTTTAGATCAACACATTTATCAAAGACCAGCTATGAACGTAGTAGTTTCTAGGTACGGATGATATAGACCAGATCCTTGTAATGGACCTTTGTTCTGATGCCCGGAGACATCAGATGATAATCAAGAAGACAAATAAACTAGATAATTTTAGGTGATTTTAAATACTACAAATGAAAAAAAAAGTGATGTGATACTGACTGGTGGATAAGGGAGGATTGTTTTTTAGAAAAGGCATTTTGAATTTGTAGCGGTTAGCTGAGTTTTGTATGAGGAAAAGGAACCAGCCATTGAAGGGCTGGGAAGACAATCTTCCAGGTGTGAAGAAGGGCATGAGGCTGGAACAGAGAGCAAGCCCACAAGGATAGAACACAGAAAATGTGAAAGTGTCATATAGGCTGAGATGGCGAGGTGGACTGGCAGCAGATTGTGGGGCTTTGGAGGTGTTTGAAAGAAGTCTGCATTTTATTCTAGGAGTGATAGGAAGACACTGGAGAGTTTTTAAACAGGGAAATAGTATCATAAAATTTAGTTTTTAATAAATTTACTCTTGCTATCCTCAGGAGACTGGATTGCATGTAAGCAAAACCTGAATCAAAAAGGCAAGGTAGGATGCTATTGCGACAATCCAGGTTAAGAGCAGATGGCTTGCACTATGGTGATGAAAAGTGAAATGAAGAAAATGATTAAACTTAGAATGTATTTTGGACGTAAGGAGAAAGACGAAAAGGGAATAAAATGGCACCTAGGGATGGGGCTGCAGCATCTAGTTGGCTAATTGTATTATGTATTAAAATGGGCAATATTCCACAAATAGAGTAATTTTTCTGAAACTCAAGTCTGGTTATGTTTTGTGCTTAATATATTTCAATTAATTCAGTATTCAATATTTCCTGTCCTTTCCAATATAAAACCCAAGTTTTGTGTTATATGCATGGATTCATCTGTACTCGTCTTCCCTAACCAGGCTCCTTTCCTCTCACTCCTCCAAAAAGCACCTGGAGCTCCAGCCATAATGAGCTTCTTTTCTTGGCATGCTGCACATTTTCGTGTCTTCATGCTTCAGCTTTTACTTTTTCTTATGTCTAATATGTCCTTGACCCTCCTCTGTGCTGCAACATGCTACTTATCTTTCAAGATGCAGTGTAAGTGTTACCCCCTCTGTTATGCCAGGCCCAGGCGAGTTAGGTGCTCCTCTGTGTTCTCCAAGTCTCCTGAGCCAGCCTGTGGGAATGAGACAATCACATTTCAGTGATAGATGCGCCTTGACTGTGAGCTTTGTGAAGTATGGAGTCTTACCCAATTTTGTACTCCCAGAGTCCAGGAGTCACGTGGTCATTGCTAAATAACTGTTTCTTAAGGAAACAAATGCTTGAGACACATTTCACACACAATCTTCTAAGTCTAGCTATGCAATTCTTCTGCTTGTATAAATAGACTAGAAGCCCCAGTTCTATACCTAGTCCAATACCCCCAGGAGCTAGGCTAGGATGAACCTCACTGCAAAATCACCTTTGGAGGGGAATAAACTCTTTGGTAACTGCTCTGTAGCTATTCTTTGTTTGACTAATTTTTCAGCTTATGTGGGTCCCTTAAGGGCATGGACCTAGAACTTGAAATTTCAACCTGGACATATACCTGGGTTTTAGCTGAATCCATATTTGTATCTTGGATAGCATCATGATCAGGCAGAATGGTCTTTAGGAGTTGCTGGTGAATGACAAGGGACATCACAGCTCTCTGAATGGGCCAGGATAACCTGTACCTCACCCCAGTGACCATAGTACTTTCACTCTTTCTGGTTAACAGGATGGGACTCTGTTAATTATCCATCTGCTTCTTACCTATAGCCCATTGCAACACATAAACAGTAATATTGATAAAACTTTATTGTTTCTTGCCTCTAGGTTTGCTTCATGGATGTTAAGAAACATGGAAGATATTTTTTGTAGAGAAAAAAAATGTCATCAGGGTAATTACTTTATGGGTCTTGAGACCTTGAGACTAGCCCCTGGACTTTGAAGCAAGATGTTTTCTTAATGAGGAACTTATTTTCAGTGTCTCAAAGTCATAAAAATTAACACTGACCCCTCCCTATATTTTACACTGTCTCTGTGTTGTGCTTGCCTAAATATGTTGCCAGTAGATTTATATTCTAATAACTTGATTTTTAATTAGTGAGAAACCAAGGCAGTACTAGTTAAATGTCTCAGAAAGCATTGCAGATGACTCTAAATGCCTTATGATATAAATACCTTGAGTAAAATGAAAACACAAGTAGCTTTGCATATATTTATATGTTTTGCCCTTTAAGTTTTGAGTTTAAAGGCTGAAAGCAGAGACAGTGGTAAAAGGAAGGCAGCTTCTTCTGAAGATCTATGCATTAAATAGTTTGATTAAACTCAGTGCACACTTACTAGGCACCTACTATGTGCCAGGCATGTGAGGGGCAGGATGGAGAATACTGAAATAAATAATACAAAGGGCATGTTGCCCAAGAGCTGTTCAAAATAAGTTATCTCCCAAGGGAAACCTTTTCTATTCCTTTGGCTGGTCCCAATAGATAGGTCAAACAAGGGGTGATGCAACAATTCTGGGGTCTTAAGCATTTCTTTGGAAATTGCCACATCCGTGATTTTCAAAATTATCTGAAGCAAATTACATCTTTTTTCAGGCAAACACTAAGTGTGAGTGAAACAGCTCTACTCATTATAATTCAAATCTGGAAAGCAAATATCCATTCACCTAAAAAACTTAAGGTGCTTTTTAAAAGTAAAATATTTTTAAAATTAAGTAAAATGGTTTTAAACCTCTAAAATAATTTCAAAGTTAAATTGTCGAAATCAATAAAATAATTTATTCTCTGACATTTTCACTCTGGACTAAAATATAATTTCTGGTTCATTTTAGTTCTGGACTAGAATAAAATTCCTAGTCAAACATGTTCAAAAATCTTTCTTTTATGAGTGAAATAGGATTTTGTGAATTTGCTACTTAGAACTTTGCAATGGAATTGGTGTTCAGGACTAGAAAAAAGTAGAGTAGTTCTTGTGTTTATATAAGCGCTTCATTCATTCATCCATCTGTTCATACATCCAGCCACCCATGAATGCACTGAACGCAAATTAGCTGGGCATCTCTCTATTTCAGGCTCTGGATACTATGCTTGAGTTTCCTATTCTCTCAATGGGCAGTACCGATTGTGCTTTCTCCCTTCATTCATCATACAGCATCTTTTGCTTATTTGTTTGTTTGCCTTGTGCATGCCAGCATATCAGCTGTATTCTAATGCACCTCTGTTCTTTCTTTGAAGAGGTATGAGCATCCTCCAGACTGATGTATCATCCCCTATCCCTTCACCCCATTCTAGCTGTTGTCCAAATGGTAAAACAATGGTCAAGGTACAGCAATATCGCAGAAACCTGAAGGCCTCAGTTGCCGTGCTTTGAATGGACAGCATTTCTAAGAGGCAGTCAATGGAAGAGACAGATGGCTCACTGAACACTGAAGAAGACACTAGAACCATACTGCATACATCTCATTGTCACGACTCCGTTGTCATGCTGGACAGGTTCTGTTTGTCCTCCACCATGTCTTTGGTATCTGTATTAGTTTTGCTAGGGCTGACATAACAAATACCACAATCTGGGTGACTTAAGACAACAGAAATTTGTTCTCTTGCAATTCTGGAGGCTGGAAATCCAAAATCAAGGTGTCAGCAGAGTCATGTTCCCTCTGAGACTCTGGGTAGAGTTCTTTCATGCCTGTTCTGTCTGGTGGCTCTGGCAATCCTTGACATTTGTTGGCTTGTAGATGGATCACTCTGATCTCTGCCTTCTCTCCTGTGTCTGTGTCCAAATTTCCCTCTTCTCATATAAAGACACCATTCATTGTATTAGGGTCCACCCTAATCCAGTATGATCTCATCTGAACTTGATTATATCTGCAAAGACCCTATTTCCAAATAAAGTCACATTCACGGGTTCCAGGTGGACATCAGTTTGGGAGATGGGACACTAGTCAACCCAGTATGTATCCAACTCCCTTTCTTACCTCTTCAAGGTCAGGGGCTTGTTATTCCTTCTTCATTTTCATGAACTTGTTCATGAAATTGTAACTTGTTTACACCATGTGAAATCCCTTTGTTAAAATCTCTTCAAATTATCCAATGTGCTAGTGTCATTTGCATCCTGCGGAGACTCAGACTGATACACCTGCCCTCCCACCTGCCTTTTTTTTATTTTAACTTGCTTTCACTTACCACTTATAGCAGGAATGTTAAAAATAGAAAACATTGAATCAGGAATGATTTGCCCTGGGGCCCCATAGCCTTTGTAGGGAAAGACCATTTGGCTTGACTGTGATTCTGCCTTTAATTTTCACTGAACTGAAAGATTTTAAATGCATGGCACTGATAAAAAGAGCTCTAGAATAAAGAAAGCCAAAGGGGTGAGAAAGGAAATGGCAATAGACTGCTTCCATATAGCTATAGAGAAATATTTTAATAACCACAGAAAAGCAGGAAGTGGACAGAAATATTTTTAAAATGGGTATGCTGTTGCTAATATGGCCACAAAGGTGTGTTTTGTTTTGTTTTTCTTCTTCTACCTGTAATTTATATCAATGCATCTTTTAAATAGTAGGAAAAAAATCCTTCTAGTATTCTTATACTTTCGTTTAGGAGTTTTACATTTATTATAAATGAAATTGATTTTTACGCTATCATTTTCAGACTTCAGGTAAGAATTAGGCTAAATTTGAGAAATACATTTTGAAGATTTTATTCTTTATATATATTCCAAAACAGTTCAGTTAGAACAGGGTTTAATTGTTCCATGAGTGTCTGCCTCCTGAAGATTTCAAATAATTTGCTGGTGAAACCATCTTGGCTTGACAAATTTTTGATGATTATGGATAAGCTTAAAATTTGTTCTATAATGACTACTTTTTATTACTTTGGCAATTTTAATTTATTAAAATTATTTATTCATTGAGATTTAAACATTAATAGAGCCTCATGTAGAAAGTGGTTGCACTTTTTAAATCTATATTTCTAATCAGATCTTCCTATTTCTCTATAATAATAACAAAATATTGCAATTATAAGAGTAATAATACTATTTTCCAGGCACCGTGCCATGCAGTGTACACACATTACATTCTTCAATCTTTACCATGGCACTAAGAGCTAGATGCTATCAGTTTCCTGCTTTTGAATGAGAAAACCAAGGCATTTAGTTCAATGGTTACATTTTTCTCCTTTGATGGAGTAACATGTAAAGATAATAGCAGATCCCTCAATGTTGAGATAGCCTTGCTGAAACTCACATAAATCACTATGACAGTATTCCTTTCAATCCCAGGCTAACTTCAGAAACCATCCTCCTAACTCCCAAACTACGTGTGTTTGACTTTTTTCTCTTTTTTTCCTGTATTGGTCTTGTCTGAGGTGTGTTTATTTTATAGACAGAGAACCAGTTATTAGCTTTATTAACACATTCTACCTTTTCTATGTTTTCAAAGTTTATTAATATTCTGGTTCTTGTCCTCATACTTAGGGTTAATTTTGATATCTTTTTAGCTTCTTCCATTTAATTTTCATTCTTTCTTATTTAATGATAAAAGTATTTAAAACTAAGAAATTTTACCTGAGTATAACCTGTAAGAAATCTCACACATTGCTATGTTAGGTTGAACCAATAAAATTGACAATAGTTTGACAGTTTTGAGATAACAAAAATGATAATTTCATATGGATCAACCTAATGCAAAGTGTTATTGACAGAATTGTTTTCTTAATGTTGTATAATAACAGTTTGATATGCTTTCTTGTTTCAAAGATTATTTCAAATGAAGGATTTATGTGTTCTTAATGATTTAATTTTCACTCACATTTTTCTCAAATAAAACATTTTTAAATTCTAAAAATTAGAAAGAATTAAGAATTCTAAAGCATAGCCCTAATGTTCTTTTTTTACTCAGAAAAATTTCCCTGATTCTAAGGTGACATTCATTACCCACCACACCACCTCTCGACACACAGACCAGCCTTACCCCAGTGTAACAGCCAAACTGACCTCATCCTTCCCCTGCCGGCGTCTGCATGAAGAAAGTCAATTCATCTTTTTTTTTTTTTTTTCTGTGCTATACCCAGTGACCTCTCAAAACCTGTCATATTTCCTCTGTCTCCTCATGCCAAACTTTATCAAAGAGTACTCTACTTTCATGCATCCCATTTCAACCTCGTCTATTCCTCAATCTGCTATAACCTGGTTTCACTTCTACTTCCTCATGCATGTTTTCTTTTCTGCATCTCGATTGCTCCCCTAAACTACATCTTCTCTTCCTCTCCCCTTTTGGCTACCCAAATACCAGTCCCCTGCTCTTCTACCTCTCTGACCATTTCTCCCTCTTTCTATCAGCAACTATTGTTTTATTGTGCTATTACTGTTCCTCAGGCTTCTACTTCTAGTTCTTTTTCTCCTTTTTCCACCACCTTTTTGGGTAATCTTAAACATTTACTTGGGAATTCATATTGCTAGAGCTAACTTCTTTCCTGAGTGTCAGACTCATTTTTCCAAATGCTTCAGGTTTATTGCAGAGCCAAATAATAACATCATGGTTGGGACCACAGCTTGGAGTCACAGATACCTTGGATTTTATCATCTGAAAATGGTGATATTGATGCTGACTATACAGGATTACTGTGACGTTAAATGAGATAATGTGTGTGAAGGACATATCATCCAGTACTTAGGGTTTCTCTCTCTCTCTCCCTCTGCCTTTCCTACTTTGTTTTTTCCACTTCCCATTGGATGACTACCGCTCTCAATAGGAGGAAAGGCAAGACGGACTTGCTGGTGATTACACATTTAAACTTAGCCAATGCAGATAAAGCTAGTTATTTGAGACATCATCCAAAAATCTGGCCACTGAGTTCACCTCTCCAGTTACTCTTCTTGCAAGTTTTCAAAGATTATTATTTAGGAATTATTAGATCTCTTATAACACCACACTCTGAAGGAAAGAGAGCTTAAGCTACCAGCACAGTAATCACTGGACTAATTTCTTACAAGGTATCTCTACAAATTTTTAAATATTACTTGAGAAACTTTATTAGCTTTCTGCTTGAGAAACAACAGAATACAATTGCAACAAAAGATGGGACAAAAAAATAAAAATTTTATAATGGGAAGCTGTTAATCTCAAAATCTTCTTTTTGGGCCACCGCCACCATAACAGACACAGTAAATGTCTCAGAAAACGTGTAACTAGTTCACCTTTGAGAAATGACCACAGAAGAAATGTGTCTAATAATTAAATTTTCAATAATTTTTAGAATGATAAGTTTTGAAAATAAATTAATCTCAGGAAGAAGCATACCATGATCTCTTGAGTTTACAGAGCTGTTTTACATGTAAGTATAAATAAAATCTTATTTAATAAATATTGCTAAATAGTAACATTTTAATTCTCATTATCTAGTTCATTTTACGCACTTTTTAAGAAATCCATTTGTTTTCACTTTGATGCTTCTGTGCACTTACTCAGCAAACATGTATTGATACGCACTATGTTAATCAAATAGTGTTTAAGAGGACAAGTTTTATAGTTGAACTGTCTGGGTTTAAATGATGACTTACTTCCTTGGAGTCCTGATGCAATTTATTTAACACCTCTGTGCTTCATTTTGGTGGTATTAGTGCTTACTCCATAGGTTTGGCATAAAGTGTTAAATGAGGTAACATGTAAAGCACATAACACAGCCCAAGGCACATAGATAAGCAGCACTCAATAACAGTAGCATTTACCATCAAGACTGAGATCGATAACAATGTTGATGAGGGTGATTATGTGTCAGGCATTGTACCAAGTTCATTGCAAGCTACAAAGGAGAAAGTTGTTTAATTTCAAAACACTCAAAGATACATAAATTTTGTTGCAATCATGAGTCAACTGATAAAGCAATTGACCCCTACTGATTGCTTAAGGGTTTGTTGCTGAGGGCCTTCTGTGCATAAGGAAGCCTAAGCAAAGGAACTTTAAGGCACATTCCCATTTATGCCTGAGAATTGTAATCTGCGCAGCAATGTACAGCATATATTAAGGGGGAAAGAAAGAGGAAGCTATTAATAGTAGAATATTGGAAACCCATTAAACCATCTAAGAGAGAGGTAGTGGGGATCTGGTACACACAGAAGACATTAAAAAATAAGACAGACAGGTATTGTACCACCTGGATCTGAGGAATGATTTAAGGTAATTCCTAGACTTGTAGCTGGTTATATGACATTGCTCTTCAGTTAAATAGAAAAAGCACAGGTATAAGGGCAAAATGTGAATTTCATTCTGCACATAGGAGTACACATCCAATGGGAAGTGGAAAAAACAGAAAGTAGGAAAGACAGAGGGAGAGAGAGAGAAACCCTAAGTACTAGATGATATGTCCTTCACACACATTATCTCATTTGACATCACAGTAATCCTGTATAGTCAGCATTAATATCACCATTTTCAGATGATGAAATCCAAGGTATCTGTGACTCCAAGCTGTGGTCCCAACCATGATGTTATTATTTGGCTCTGCAATAAACTTGAAGCATTTGGAAAAATGAGTCTGACACTCAGGAAAGAAGTTAGCTCTAGCAATATAAATTCCCAAGTGAATGTTTAAGATTACCCAAAAAGGTGGTGGAAAAAGGAGAAAAAGAACTAGAAGTGGAAGCTTGAGGAACAGTAGCATTCAGCAGATGAATAAAACAATAGTTGCTGATAGAAAGAGGGAGAAATGGTCAGAGAGGTAGAAGAGCAGGGACTGGTATTTGGGTAGCCAAAAGGGGAGAGGAAGAGAAGATGTGGCTCAGGGGAGCAATTGAGATGCAGAAAAGAAAATATGCAGGAGGAAGCAGACCTGGTTCTTACTAATCATGTGCATGTTTTCATATTCTCAGTATTGAAAACCGTAAAATTAACATCTCATTTTTCTATTTCTAATATTATCTATTTTCACCTTTACTACCAGTGTCCTTTTATTGATGGCAATACTATAGAAAAAAAGAGCTACCTTAATAGCCATAAAACTTATAGCATTGTGTACCAGAGGATAAAAGAGGCTGGTGTAAAATAAGAACTTTATAAGGTAGGGTTTGTTTTATGAAAAGCACTGCACCTTGAGCAGAGTACAAAGACCAGTTATGATGCATGTTTGGCACAGTCAAGTTGTTGCCTCAATTGTCATTGACCAATTACTGCTTTATTATGTTTTCTTTTTATTTTTATGACAGAGAATGCAATTTTTCCCACAATCAGTCCTTGAGCACAAATTCAATAACAATTTGGGGAAAGAGAATAAAAGGGATCTTAGTTTTAGCTGCACAAAGGGACCAATTGCGGTTCACTTGTGCATGTAGTCATATTTCTATAGAGTGTTCCAAAGATAGATACCTTCTTATTGTAAATGGTTCTTTACCCAAAAAAAAAAAAAAAAAAAAAAGAAAGGAAACTTGATTTCCTTGACTGTGTAGTTTGGAAAATTACAATTCCTAGAGATATTATATGTGTATATGCAAAATAGATTTGCAGAGATGTAAATGTAATAAAGTAGAACATGATATTGATTATATTTCAGATAAGAGTCATTCTTGTTGTCATTAGGAATACAGCCACCGTTCTTTTGTTTAAAAATGTTAAATCTATTTTCATTAAAAATTTTCCTCAAAATTAGAGTTTTAATATTTAAATCTAAGGGCTTATATATTTACCATTTGAACAAATAAACACATAGCAATACATTTTGATGAGAGATGTACACTTTTTAAAATGTTTTTAACGTAACACCAGCATTTTTCCCAATCTCTTATTTTAACTGTATCCTGGGGAAGGGATAGGCTTTGCATGTTCATAACTTACCCTATTTTTAGGGAAAATGTGGCAAACAGGCAGCCCTACAATGGCTCTCCATTCCCCTTTTCCATCCCCTCAGCACAGGAGGTGTGAAGCAGTAGAATATGAGTAACCATCAGGCAGAGTTACTGCTTCCTTAGCACCACCATGTCTCAAAGAAATAAATACAAATTCGATGTTTCTCCTTCCTATCCTTTCTCTTGATACTTCTTCAGGGGTTTCAACAGCAGCCCCAGGAAAAGTGGAAGGCTTTATAGAATGGCTTAATAATGCCTCTGATTAAAAAGAAAAAGTAAGTCAAAGACACAAAGAAAGACAAGATGGAAAAAATAAAACCTCGCCATGGTAAATATGAAAATATATATAAATAAATGTGCTTAGTTATTTAGATAATTTAATTTTATTATTTTATTTTCAATACAAATACTAGTACTCACAGTTGTGCAAAAAAAAAAAAAAGAATCTGTGTAATGCTTTTTTGTGTGTGATTCAGAGGATGTTCTA
This sequence comes from Rhinopithecus roxellana, assembly GCF_007565055.1. Taxonomy (NCBI): domain Eukaryota; kingdom Metazoa; phylum Chordata; class Mammalia; order Primates; family Cercopithecidae; genus Rhinopithecus; species Rhinopithecus roxellana. The sequence continues at coordinate 85,521,587 of NC_044562.1, read as the reverse complement.
ATGTGATATAGTGTGTACTACTGCTCAAAGTTGTCCTCACGTCATTGCTTTGTGGAAATGTAATTTTATCCTGTTAGAAAGTTACTCATGAATATGATGTGTGTTTGTGTGTATGTGTGTGTGTGTATTGAGATGTAAAATGAAATAACTTTCTAACAATATTATGAAAATGAGTATTTGATAATGTAGGGTATTAGTAGGGATTAACAACAGTGGAGGGTAGGTCATGGAGCATTTACTATTTCCAAAGTAATACATTAATATAACACATAGCAGCAAAGTTTCCACTTAACAATTAGATTGCCATCTGTTAAAAGATACTGTCATTTTCTTTCTTTTTAAATATGTAATATTTCTATGTGGCATTGTCCCTGAAGCCAGAAGCAGACTTTGAAATGTTACATATGTATTGTAGAATATTCCCATGTTTTTTCTAAGCTAGAGCCCAAACACGATAAAAGGATTTGGCTTCTATAATATAATGATAGGAAAACAATATTCAAGTGCTAAAAAAAATCCAAAGAACTTAAAACATTTTTTCACATAGTATATTTGTTTTCTTCTTATATTTGCCTATATATCTGTGAACTGATAAACTCTAATGATGTGAAAGAAGATTTTATTTATGTTTGTATCCTCCACCTCAAAGTTCTCTTTGAGATCTGAAAATAACTTAGAACATTTTTTACTGAATAAAATGCATAATATTTAATTATAACTTCTGGCACACAAATAAATTGGAAAATAATTTTAAGGACTTGAGAATAATATTGTCGTGAAGCTTAATGCAAATAATATAAAAACAGGGCAGGGGGAGCTTCACTCTTTCGCATGTTATTTTTTCTAGAAAAGAGCATAAAATGTCCAAGGATGGAGAACTCCAGCATTAGAAACGGCAGTCTCTCCGTACAATAACTCAGGGATAATGATTATTATTGGAAAATTAATGTCAAGTGGTTAAGTAGAGGGTTGTTTGTCACTGGTTGGGCTGAATTTCTCACAGCTCAATAAGAAGTTAAGTATCAAACATGGACTACTTCGATATTTAGATTTCTATTGCATAGAATGACATGCTGCAGCTTGAGAACGAATAATTGCTGGATTTTTGTCATTGTTGGTACTTTAGAAATGTTAAGGGTCGAGGGGAGCTCTATTCTGAGTTCTGTTTCCTTTCATAAGCCTTCGGTTCTGACTGTAATTTTCTTTAGCTTGCCTCTGAGACACGGAAAAACTACAAGATCTTGTTCACAAGAGTGTTCAGAATCCTTCTTTTAAACCCACCCCAGCTTTATTTTCTTAAGTGACTTAATCAAAGGTAATTCGAGTTCACATTTTTGTATCAATGGTTGTATTTAAAGAGGTCTTATCTGATTTCCATCACCAATTACAGGCTTGCATTTCTTGTTTATATCCACCTAAAAGCTGACAAGGGCCTGGTTTGGTTTTGATAGGAAGTCAAACCTTCATCTCATGTCAAAAGTCCCTAAAGCACATTTGTTCTGGTAAAATTATATCTCGGGAATGATGGGTTCTAATACGAAATGAGGATGTGGTGGCATGGGGTGGTCCCTGCCACTTTGTTTGAAAAATAAATTGTGAAACCTCAGTAGTAAATATTTGCCTGAGAGAACACAGTGGGAGGGAAATTACAGTGCTGGGGAATACTGCCGTTAAGAGGACTGAAGTCAGAGGTTAACGTAACAGGAGTTGGTCTAGTCTAAAAGGTCACTGCGAGTTGGCCCACTCAGCAGAGAGCTCCTAGATGACTTTTAACTATTTTTGGCAAGATAAACATCATATGTCGCTGCCTTTGGGAGCAAAGAACAAAGGTCGAGGACCCAGGGGGATTAACTTCTTAAAAAGAGATACAATATTTAACTTGGCTGCTCTCAAAAGCCTTGGGTTTTCTGGCTTGCTTTCCTTAGCAATGGAATTCCAGGTTTTGTTTTAAACAAATAGAGTATCTTTTCAGAAGTCAAGATGTGGACACTAAACCTAATACCACAATAAATGGCAGATTTTAAGTTAAATTTTAGATTTTAACTTATTTCAGAGTCGTGGTGGTCTGAATCGTTCCGTGCTGTGAACCACCTCCCCACCACCCCGGGGGTCCTCTGCACCTCTGCTTAGTTCCCATAGTACCCTGGACACACCAGCACCTGCTCTTCCCACTCTGGGCTGTACCTGTTAGCTGTCTGTTTCATCCAAATGAACTCTTGAGTTTCCTGTGCTTCTCTTAGTTTATTTTACTTATTATTGACATCATTTAGTTCAGATATTCTGAAGCCAGATTGCCTTTGTTTCTTCTATGCTGGGTAAAATTGGACGAGTTATTTGTTCTCACTCTGCTTCAGTTTCCTTGAACTTAAGTAGCAGTAATGACAGCACCAAATTCATAGGTTTGATATGATGACTAAGTGAGTTAAATTGAAACACAATCTCTTATTCACAATACTCAAATCCAAAATGTTCTGAAGACTGGAAAATTTTTCATAAATTTGTAGCAAACTCACTTGGCAAAACCTGGCCTGAACTAATGTGAAGCTGTTAGTAGACTTTATCCCATTTGGTGTGACTGTTGATATGTTTCAGTACAGAAAAGCTAATATATTGCATTAAGTGGTGATGCTCCAGACCCATTTAGCTTGTTGTATACTCCATAAGCATCTTAAAAATTTTTAATTACAAATCGTATCTGACTCCAAAAGTTTTAGATAAAGACTTTTGCTTAGTGGCACACAGAAAGCAACTGAAACCTGTAATCTATAATTATGATTTGCTTTCTAACACCTGAAGCGATATCTGGCATAAAGCAGGTGCTCCATAAATCCTAGTGCTGTTTTTAAAACAAATGCTCATTGATCACTTACAGTTCTCTTTACACCCAGCCTGACTCTTTACACCAAGGCCTGGTGAAGTTAAGGTGTTCTTCCAAGGTCACACAGTTAGTAGATGGGGCAGTAAGAATTCCAAAACAGGCAGGTTGGCTCCAAACTGTATGCACAGAACCAGTTCACAAATTGCTAGTACTGAAACATACACTGAGCACCCACTTCTCCACAACAAAGTTATGGTGCTGCTTTGATGGAATCTGAATGCAGTGTATCCAATGGCATTTTTAAGTTTTGTGCTTTCTGTTGAATTTTATGTTGACACTAGTGAAATCGGGGCAGAACAAAATAGTGAGCATCTCAAAAGAAAGATCGATGACATATCACATGCATGTGTGTGTTTGTGCGCATTCATCTGCTAATGTCAACCAGTAACGCTACTGCACAATTGAGATGTATGAAAGTCAAATAATAAAGGCATGTGCTGCACAGGTTTTCTCTTTTGTGAATCACTTCCATATCCTAGGTCAGCAAATATTTGAATACTAAAGATATTTAGCATCTGTCCTTTCACTTAATCATTATCTCAAATATCTATAACACAAAAATAGTCTCAGAATTATCAACTTCTTGTACATCTGATAGAAAAAAATGGGGTCATCCATTGATTAATGGTATTTTTAATCATGTAAGCATCAAATCCATTCTTTGTGAAAATGCCAATGTATACAGAAATTTAAAAGATTTCTTCTTTTTAGTGCCAATTAAAAATAGCTTCTTTGAGGCTTAGAGGAATGTATTCACTTTTTTTTTTTTTTTTTTTTTTTTTTTTTTTTTGAGACAGAGTCTTGCTGTGTCGCCCAGGCTGGAGTGCAGTGGCCGGATCTCGGCTCACTGCAAGCTCCACCTCCCGGGTTTACGCCATTCTCCTGCCTCAGCCTCCCGAGCAGCTGGGACTACAGGTGCCTGCCACCTCGCCTGGCTAGTTTTTTGTATTTTTTAGTAGAGACAGGGTTTCACCGGGTTAGCCAGAATGGTCTCGATCTCCTGACCTCGTGATCCACCCATCTCAGCCTCCCAAAGTGCTGGGATTACAGGCTTGAGCCACCACGCCCGGCCAATGTATTCACTTTTTAAACATATTAAGTTATCTTATACTTCTATTAAAAGTGTGGTCTATGTGATTATGATGAGCCACTGTTCACTACATTTTACCCAAAATGATTAATCTCTTTTAATTTATATCATGAAGAACTTTACTAATAATTACTTGGTATGATGGAAAGAACTCAGGAGAGGATTGACAGATGCTAAAATATGCTGTGGTTTTGCACAAGTTATTTAGTGCATTGGGTGGACTGACTGCATTTTTTGCCTTCTATTATTATTATTATTATACTTTAAGTTCTGGGGAACATGTGCAGAACGTGCAGGTTTGTTGTATAGGTATATATGTGCCATGTTGGTTTGCTGCACCCATTAACTCGTCATCTACATTAGGTATTTCTCCTAATGCTGTCCCTCCCCTAGCCCCCCACCCCCCGACGGACACTGGTGTGTGATGTTCCCCTCCCTGTGTCCGTGTGTTTTCATTGTTCAATTCCCACTTATGAGTGAGAACATGCAGTGTTTGGTTTTCTATTCTCATGTTAGTTTGCTGAGAATAATGGTTTTCAGCATCATCCATGTTCCTGCAAAGGACATGAACTCATTCCTTTTTATGGCTGCATAGCATTCCATGGTGTATATCTGCCACATTTTCTTTATCCAGTCTATCATTAGTGGGCATTTGGGTGGGTTCCAAGTCTTTGCTATCACAAACAGTGTCACAAGAAGCATACGTGTGCATGTGTCTTTGCAGTAGAGTGATTTATCATCCTTTGGGTATATACCCAGTAATGGGATTGCTGGGTCAAATGGTATTTCTAGTTCTAGATCCTTGAGGAATCACCCACTGTCTTGCACAATGGTTGAACTAATTTGCATTCCCACCAACAGCGTAAAAGCCTTCCTATTTCTGCACATCCTCTCCAGCATCTCTTGTTTCCTGACTTTTTAATGCTCGACATTCTAACTGCTGTGAGATGGTATCTTATTGTGGTTTTGATTTGCATTTCTCTAATGACCAGTGATGATGAGCTTTTTTTCATATGTTTGTTGGCTGCATAAATGTCTTCTTTTGAGAACTGTCTGTTTATATCCTTCAATCATTTTTTGATAGGGTTGTTTTTTTCTTATAAATTTGTTTAAATTCTTTGCAGATTCTGGATATTAGCCCTTTGTCAGATGGATAGATTACAAAAATTTTCTCTCATTCTATAGGTAGCTTGTTCAATCTGATGATAGTTTCTTTTGCTGTGCAGAAACTTTTTAGTTTAATTATATCTCATTTGTCAATTTTGGCTTTTGTTGCCATTGCCTTTGGTGTTTTAGTCATGAAGTGTTTGCCCATGCCTATGTCCTGAATGGTATTGTCTAGGTTTTCTTCAAGAGTTTTTATGGTTTTAGGTCTTACATTTAGGTCTTTAATCCATCTTGAGTTAATTTTTGTATAAGGTGCAAGGAAAGGGCCCAGTTTCAGTTTTCTGCATATGACTAGCCAGTTTTTCCAACAGCTTTTATTAAATGAGGAATCCTTTCCCCATTTCTTGTTTTTGTCAGGTTTGTCAAAGATCAGATGGATGAAGATGTGTAGTGTTGTTTCTGAGGCCTCTGTTCTGTCCCATTCATCTACACATCTGTTTTGGTACCAGTACCACGTTGTTTTAGTTATTGTAGCCTTGTAGTATAGTTTGAAGTCAGGTAGCGTGATGCCTCCAGTTTTGTTCTTTTTGCTTAGCATTGTCTTGGCTATATGGGTTCTTCTTTGGTTCCATATGAAATTTAAAGTAGTTTCTTCTAATTCTGTGAAGAAAGACAGTGGTAGATTGATGGGGATTGCATTGAATCTATAAATTACTTTGTGCAGTATGACCATTTTCATGATATTGATTCTTTCTATACATGAGCATGGAATGTTTTTCTGTTTGTTTGTGTCCTCTCTTATTTCCTTGAGCAGTGGTTTGTAGTTCTCCTTGAAGAGGTCCTTCACATCCCTGGAAGTTGTATTCCTAGGTATTTTATTCTCTTCGTAGCAATTGTGAATGGGAGTTCACTCATGATTTGGCTCTTTCTCTGTTATTGGTGTATAGGAATGCTTGTGATTTTTGCACATTGATTTTGTACCCTGAGACTTTGCTGAAGTTGCTGATCAGCTCACAGAGATTTTGGGCTGAGACTATGGGATTTTCTAAATACACAATAATGGCATCTGCAAACAGAGACAATTTGACTTCCTCTTTTCCTATTTGAATATTGTTTATTTCTTCCTCTTGCCTAATTGCCCTGGCCAGAACTTTCAATACTATGTTGAATAGGAGTGGTGAGAGAGCGCGTCCTTGTCTTCTGCCAGTTTTCAAAGGGAATGCTTCCAGTTTTGCTCATTTAGTATGATATTGCTTGTGGGTTTGTCATAAATAACTCTTATTATTTTGAGATACAATCCATCATTACCGAGTTTATTGAGAGTTCTTAGCATGAAATGATGTTGAATTTTGTCAAAGGCCTTTTCTGCATCTATTGAGATAATCATGTGGTTTTTGTTATTGGTTTTGTTTATATGATGGATTACGTTTATTGATTTGCATATGTTGAACCAGCCTTGCATCCCAGGGATGAAGCCATCTTGATCATAGTGGATAAACTTTTTGATATGCTGCTGGATTCAGTTTGCCAGTATTTTATTGAGGATTTTCACATAGATGTTCATCAGGGATATTGGCCTGAAATTTTCTTTTTTTTGTTGTGTCTCTGCCAGGTTTTGGTACCAAGATGATGCTGGCCTCATAAAATGAGTTAGGGAGGATTCCCTCTTTTTCTATTGTTTGGAATAGTTTCAGAAGGAATGGTACCAGCTCCTCTTTCTACGTCTAATAGATTCGACTGTGAATCCATCTGGTCCTGGACTTCTTTTGGTTGGTAGGCTATTAATTATTGCCTCAATTTCAGAACTTGTTATTGGTCTATTCAGGGATTCGCCTTCTTATTGGTTTAGTCTTGGGAAGCTGTTGTGCGTCCAGGAATTTATCCAAATTTTTTAGATTTTCCAGTTTGTTTGTGTAGAGGTGTTTATAGTATTCTCTGATGGTAGTTTGTATTTCTGTGGGATCAGTGGTGATATTCCATTTACCATTTTTTGTTGTGTCTATTTGATTCTTCTCTCCTTTCTTCTTTATCAATCTGGCTAGTGGTCTATTTTGTTGATTTTTTAAAAATACAAGCTCCTGGATTCAGTGATTTTTCGAAGCATTTTTCGTGTCTCTATCTCCTTCAGTTCTCCTCTGATCTTAGTTATTTCTTGTCTTCTGCTAACTTTTGAATTTGTTTGCTCTTGCTTCTCTAGTTCTTTTAACTGTGATGTTATGGTGTGAATTTTAGATCTTTCCTGCTTTCTCTTGTGGGCACTTAGTGCTATAAATTTCCCTCGAAACATTGCTTTAATTATGTCCCAGAGATTCTGTGTCTTTATTCTCATTGGTTTCAAAGAATATCATTATTTCTGCCTTAATTTTGTTATTTACTCAGTAGTCATTCAGGAGCACGTTGTTCAGTTGGTATGTAGTTGTGCAGTTTTGAGTAAGTTTCTTAATCCTGAGTTCTAATTTGATTGCACCATGGTCTGACAGACTGTTTGTTATGACTTCGATTCTTTCGCATTTTCTGAGAAGTGTTTTACTTCCGATTATGTGGTCAATTTTAGAATAAGTATGATGTGGTGTTGAGAAGAATGTATATTCTGTTGTTTTGGGGTGGAGAGTTCTATAGGTATCTATTAGGTCTGCTTGGTCCAGAATTGAGTTCAAGTCCTGAATATCCTTGTTAATTTTCTGTCTCATTGATCTGTCTAATATTGACAGTGGGGTGTTAAAGTCCCCCACTGTTATTGTGTGGGAGTCTAAGTCTCTGTGTAGGTCTCTAAGAACTTGCTTTATGCATCTGGATGCTCCTGTATTAGGTGTATATGTATTTAGGATAGTCAGCTCTTCTTGTTGCATTGATCCCTTTACCATTAGGTAATGCTCTTCTTTGTCTCTTTTGATCTTTGTTGGTTTAAAGTCTGTTTTATCAGAGACTAGCATTGCAACCTCTGCTATTTTTTTCTTTTCTTTTGCTCGGTAAATATTCCTCCACTTTATTTTGAGCCTGTGTATTCAGGAGATGGGTCTCCTGAATACAGCACACTGATGGGTCTTTGCCAGTCTGTGTCTTTTAATTGGAGCATTTAGCCCATTTACATTTAAGGTTAATATTGTTACGTGTGAATTTGATCCTGTGTTAACTGGTTATTTTGGCTGTTAGTTGATGTAGTTTCTTCCTAGCATTGATGGTCTTTACAATTTGGCATGTTTTGCAGTGGCTGGTACCAGTTGCTCCTTTCCATGTTTAGTGCTTTCTTCAGGAGCTCTTGTAAGGCAGACCTGGTGGTGACAAAATCTCTCAGCATTTGTTTGTCTGTAAAGGATTTTATTTCTCCTTCACTTATGAAGCTTAGTTTGGCTGGATATGAAATTCTGGGTTGAAAATTCTCTTCTCTACGACCGTTGAATATTGACCCCCACTGTCTTCTGTCTTGTATGGTTTCTGCGGAGAGATCCGCTGTTAGTCTGATGGGCTTCCCTTTGTGGGTAACCCGACCTTTCTCTCTGGCTGCGCTTTATTGCCCTCTCTGGCTGCCCTTTATTTTCCTTTATTTCAACCTTGGTGAATCTGACAATTATGTGTCTTGGGGTTGCTCTTCTTGAGGAGTATCTTTGTGGTTTCTCTATATTTCCTGAATTTGAATGTTGGCCTGTCTTGCTAGCTTGTGGATGTTCTCCTGCATAATATGCTGAAGAGTGTTTGTCCAACTTTGTTCCATTCTCCCCGTCACTTTCAGGTACACCAACCAAATGTAGGTTTGGTCTTTTCACATAGTACCATATTTCTTGGATGCTTTGTTCATTCATTTTCATTCTTTTTTCTCTAATCTTGTTCTTTCACTTTGTTTCATTAAGTAGATCTTCAATCTCTGATATCCTTTCTTCTGCTTGATCGATTCAGCTATTGACTTATGTATTCTTCACAAAGTTCTTGCACTGTGTTTTTTAACTCCATCATATCATTTATGTCCTTCTCTAAACTGGTTATTCTAGTTAGCAATTTGTCTAATCTTTTTTCAAGGTTCTTAGCTTCCTGGCATTGGGTTAGAACATGCTCCTTTAGCTCAGAGGAGTTTGTTATTACCCACCTTCTGAAGCCTACTTCTGTCAATTCGTCAAACTTATTCTGTGTCCAGTTTTGTTCCCTTGCTGGCAAGGAGTTGTGATCCTTTGGAGGAGAGGAGGCATTCTGGTTTTTGGAATTTTCAGCGTTTTTGTGCTGGTTTCTTCCCATCTTCATGGATTTATCCACCTTTGGTCTTTGATGTTGGTGACCTTCGGATGGGGTCTCTGAGTGGACATCCTTTTTGTTAATGTTGATGCTCTTCCTTTCTGTTTGTTAGTTTTCCCTCTAAGAGTCAGGCCTCTCTGCTGCAGATCTGCTGGAATTTGTTGGAGTTTCACTCCAGACCCTGTTTGTCTGGGTATCACCAGTGGAGGCTCCAGAACATCAAAGATTCCTGCCTGTTTCTTCCTCTGGAAGCTTCATCCCAAAGGGGGCACCCACCAGAGCTCTCCTGTATGAGGTGTCTGTCGGTACCTACTGGGAGGTGTTTCCCAGTCAGGATACATGGGGATCAGGGACCCACTTGAGGAGGCAGTCTGACCCTTATCAGAACGCGAATGCTGTGCTGAGAGATCTGCTGCTCTCTTCAGAGCTGTCAGGCAGGGAGGTTTAAATTTGCTGAAGCTGTGCCCACAGCCTCCCCTTCCCCCAGGTGTTCTGTCTCAGGGAGATGGGAGTTTTATCTATAAGTCCCTGACTGGGGATGCTGCCTTTTTTTCAGAGATACCCTGCCTAGAGAGGAGGAATCTAGAGAGGCAGTTTGGCCACTTTGTGGTGCTGCGGTAGGCTCCACCCAGTTCGAACATCCCAACAGCTTTGTTTACACTGTGAGGGTAAAACTGCCTACTCAAGCTTCAGCAATGGTGGATACCCCTCCCCCCACGAAGCTCGAGTGTCCCAAGCTGACCTTAGACTACTGTGCTGGCAGCGAGATTCCAAGCCAGTGGATCTTAGCTTGCTGGGCTCTGTGGGGATGAGATCCACTGAGCTAGACCACTTGGCTCCCTGGCTTCAGCCCCCTTTCCAGGGGAGTGAATGGTTCTGTCTCACTGGCATTCCAGGTGTCCCTGGGGTATGAAAAAAAACCCTGCAGCTAGCTGGGTGTCTGCCCAAATAGTCGCCCAGTTTTGTGCTTGAAACCCACGGCCCTGGTGGTGAAGGCACCAGAGGGAATCTCCTGGTCTGTGGTTTGTGAAGACCGTGGGAAAAGCACAGTATCTGGGCTGGAGTGCACCGTTCCTCACCACACAGTCCCTCACTGCTTCCCTTGGCTAGGAGAGGGAAATCCCCAGATCCCTTGCACTTCCTGGGTGAGGCAATGTCCCAGCCTGCTTCAGCTCGCCCTCCATGGGCTGCACCCACTGTCCAACCAGTCCCAGTGAGATGAACCGCATACCTCAGCTGGAAATGCAGAAATCACCTACCTTCTGCGTCGATCTCACTGGAAGCTGCAGACCAGAACCGTTCCTATTCGGCCATCTTGCCCGAGATTCCAGGATAACTGATTGTGTCAATAGCCCCACGTTTTCATGCTTGCAAAAGTATCCACACTATTGATGCCCATCAACACAGACTCTGGGTTTGGTCATATGCTTTAATTTAGACGGTAAACATTAACAAAGCTGATGAAAACAAAGGCCTGAAAAAAGTGCATTTCCATTGTGTTCATGAATTCTCCCACCCCTCCCATCATGACCATGAGAATGTGTCCAGGCTGCCCTACTGAAAAAAGGGATTAAAGAGGTATTTGGAACAGACCTAATTCATCCAAGCTGATGCCATCCCAGCTGCAGCCAGCTCCTAACCAACTCATTGGTTCATTGCAAATGTTTGAGCAAGCCCAGTTAATATCAACAGAGCCCAGCCAGACAGGAGATCTGCTAAGTTAAACATAGATTCCCAAGAAACAATATGCAGTTGCTGTTTTGGAATGGTTCATGTTGTAATAACTACCAGAATTTGCTCCTCTGTTTTTCATGTCCTTTGTCTATTGGAATAGATGAGACAGAATTTCAATCCAGTTTTTAAATTCTATGCTCATTCTTTATATTAATTTTATGTGTTCAAAGTGTTATAGAGTTTGCATTTCAATATTAGTATCAACAGTAGTACTAACAGCACGGCTCACAGATATTTATTAAACACACACATGCTTGGCTTTAAATGAACTAAAGAAATTCCCACTATTCAGATCAGAGTCAACTTTTTATGCAAAGGCCCAGATAGTAAATAGTTCAGGCTTCATAGGTCACATGGTCTCTGTCACACCTATATAATTCTGCTGTTATAGATCATAAATGGCTATAGACAATATGTAAACAAGTGGGCATGGTTGTGTTCCAATAAAAAATTATTTACAGAAAGACATGGCAGGTTGGAATTGTTCTGTGGGCAGTAGTTTACTAATCACTGATCACCACGGAAACCAGACAACTTTGCCATTGAAAAAAAATTTGTAACAGCCAATCAACTTAAGCGTTTAATTTGTTTTTCTTTTCTTTTTATTGTGGCAAAAAACACATAGCATAATATCTATACTCTTAACAAATTCTCAAGTATACAGAAGAGTATTGTTAACGTCATGCACAATGTTGTACAGCAGATCTCTATAATTTTTTCATCTTTATTGATGGAAATTCTATACTCATTGAACAATAGCTCCTCATTTCCCTCTTCCCCCATTCCCTGGAACCACCATTCTACTTTCTGGTCCCATAAGTTTGACTACTTTAGATACCTCATATAAAGAATCACGCAGTATTTGTCCTTCTGTGACTGGCTTATTTCACTTAGCATAATGACCTCCAGGTTCATCTATGCTGTAGCATATGTCAGGATTTCCTTCTTTTTTAAGGGTAAATAATATTCCATTTTATGTATATACTACATTTTCTTTACCCATTTATCCATCAGTGGACTTGTAGGTTGGCTCCATATCTTAGTTATTGTGAATAATTCTGCAATGAACATAGGAGTGGAAATAACTATTCAACATCCTGTTTTCAGTTCTTTGGGATAAATATCCAAAAGTGAGATACTTGAATCATATGGTAGTTCTATTCTTGGTTTTTTGAGGAACCTCCATCTTGTTTTCAACAGAAATTGCATTTTTTCATTCCTACCAACAGTTTACAAGAGTTCTAATTTCACCATGTCCTCCTAACACTTGATGTATGTATTTATGTATAATGTATACACATATATGATGGCCACTTCAACCACTGTGAGGTGATATCTAATTGTAGTTAGATATCTAACTGCAGCTTTGATTTGCATATCCCTGATGCCTAGTGATATCAAACATCTTTTTATATACCTATTGACCTTTTGCATGTCTTCTTTGGAGAAATGTCTATTCACATTCTTTGCACATTTTTTAACCACGTTTTTTGTTTTGGCCATTGAATTGTAGAAGTTATTTATATGTTTTGGATACTAACTCCTTATCAGAGATATTTTTCGTACATATTTTCTCCTACTCTATCGATTGCTTTTTCACTCTGTTGATTGTTACCTTTGCTGCACAGAAGCTCTTTAGGTTGATGCACTCTCTTGAATTTTTTTTTCCTCTTATAGCCTGTGCTTTTGGTGTCATATCCAAAAAATAATTGCTAACACTGATATTATGAAACTTTTCTTCTATGTTTTCTTCCAGGAGTTTTGTAGTTTAAGGTCTTACATTTATGTCTAAACCATTTTGAGTTGATTTTTATGTATAATATAACATAAGGGCCCAATTTCACTCTTCTGCATGAAGAAACCCAGTTTTCCCACTGGGTTGAGATGAATCCTTTCCCCATTATGTGTAGTGTTGGCACTTTTGTCAAATATCATTTGATCATACGTGGATGGGTTTTATTGCTGTCCCATTGGTCTATCTGTCTATGTTTATGTCAGTACCACACTGCTACAGTTGCTTTGTAATATGTTTCAAAGTCTCTAGCTTTTTTCTTTTTCAAGATTGTTTTGAAAATTTAGGATTCTTTGTGATTCCATAGGGATTTTAGAATTGTTTTATCTACTTCTGCAAAAAAATGTCATTCAGAACTTGGCAGGGATTGCCTTGAATTTGTAGATTGCTTTGTGTAGTATAGGCATTTTAACATTAGTAAGTCTTTTCATCTGTGTACATGAGATGTTATTCTTATTTGTGTGTTATTTAATTTCTTTTAACAAGTGTTTTGTCGTTTTTAGTATACCAGTCATTGACCTACTTGGTTGAGTTTATTCTTAAGTATCTCATTCTTTTTGATGCTATTGTAAATGGGATTGCTTTCTTAGTTTCCTTTTCAGATTGTGTACTGTTAGTGTATAGAAACACCTGCGTCTTGCATGTTGATTTTATGTCCTCACACTTTGCTGAATTTGTTTATTAGTTCTAACAGGTTTGTGTATGTGTGTGTGTGTGAGAGCGTGTGTGCATGTGTGTGTGTGTGAGAGACAGAGAGAGAAATCTGTAAACAGAAATAATTTTTCTTTCTGATTTAGATGTCTTTATTTATTTATTTATCTCAACTAGTTGCTCTAGCTAGGACTTCTAGTACTGTGTTGAATAGAAGTGGTGAGTGTGGGCATCCTTGCCTCTCTCCTAACCTTAGAGGAAAACTTTTTAGTTCTTCTTTTTTGTGTATGTTGTTACCTGTGGTTTTCCATCTGTAACCGTTATTATTTTGAGATAACTTCATTTAATTCCCAGTTTGTTGAATGTGTTAAACATAAAATTGTATTGAAATTTTTCAGTGCTTTTTAAAAAACTTATTGAGATGATCATGTCATTTTCATTTTTAATTCTGTTAATATGCTGTATCACACTGATAGTTTTTTTTTTTTTTTTTCTGTACTGAAGTATCCCAGGAACAAATCCCACTTGGACATTGTGTATGATTCTTTTCATTTGCTGTTGAATTTTGTTTACTAGTATTTTGTTGAAGATTTCTGCATCTCTATCTATCAGAGATATTAATGTCAGGGTTTTTTTTCTTAGAATATGTCTTTATCTGGATTTGGCATGAGTGTAATGATAACCTCATACAATGAGTTTGGAAGAGTCTTCTCTTACTGTATATTTTTGAAGATTTTGAGAAGGAATGGCCTTAATTTTTCTTTAGAAGTTTGTAGAATTCTCTAGAAGATTTTTTTTTGTTTTTTTTTTTAAATTACATTTTGTAATGTTTGTTTTAATTTTTTTGTTTGTTTTAATTACTATTACTGAGTTAACCTCCTTACTAGATATGTCTGTTCAGATTTTCTGTTTCTTCATGATTCAGTCTTGGTAGGTTTATGTTTCTAGGAACTTACTAATTTCTTCTAGATTACTCAATTTGCAGGCATATTATTGTTCATAGTATTTTTACACACCTTTCTATTTCTGTGGCATTGTTTGTGACATATTCTCTTTTGTTTCTTAGTTTTAGAATTTGTGTCTTTTCTCTTTTTCTTAGTCTAGCTAAATGTCATTCTTTTGTCCTTTTAAAAAATAACTCAGTTTCGTTGATTTAAAAAAAAAATTACCTTTCTAATCTCTATTTTGTTTACTTATGTTCTATTATTATTATCATCTCCTTCCCTCTGCTAACTTTGGTGTTAATTTGTTCTTCTTTTTCTAGTATTTTTGAGATAAAGTTTAAATTGTTTATTAAATATATTTCTTATTTTTTAATATTGACATTTGCCACTATAAACTTTCTCTCAATACTGCTTTTGCTGCATCCTATAAGTTTTTGTATAATGTGTTTTTGTCTCAAGATATTTTCTAATTTCCCTTTTTATTTCTTCTATTATCTATTGGTTTCTCAAGAATATGTTGTTTAATTTCCTCTTATTTGTGAATTTGTAGTTTCTTTGTACTGTTAATTTCTGCTTCCGGTCCATTGTGGTCAGAAATATACTTGGTATAATTTCAACTTTCTTAGATTTGTTAAGTCCTCTTTTGTAACCTAATGTGATCTATTCTGGAGAAAGTTCCATGTGCACTTGAGAAGAAAGTGTAATCTGCTACTGTTGGGTAGACTATTTTTTATGTCTTTTAGGACCATTTGATCTATAATGTTGTTCAAATCCTTTGTTTCCTTATTGATCTTCTCTCCGAATATTCTATTAATTATTGAAAGTTAGATATTGAAATATCCTACTATTGTCTTTCTGTCTAGTTCTCCCTTTAGTTCTGTCAGCATTTGCTTTATATATTTGGGTGCTATGGTGTTGAGTTTAGATAGATAGATAGATAGATAGATAGATAGATAGATAGATAGGTAGATTTAATTCTGTATTTCCATAGGCTATTGGGGAACAGGTGGTGCTTGGTTACATGAGTAAGTTCTTTAGTGGTAATTTGTGATATTTTGGTGCACCCATCACCCAAGTAGTATACACTGCACTCAATTTGTAGCCTTTTATTTTTCACTCCCTTCCCAACCTTTCCCCTTGAGTCCCCAAAGTCAATTGTGTCATTCTTGTGCCTTTGCATTCTCATAGCTTAGCTCCCACTATGAGTGAGAACATATGATGTTTGGTTTTCCATTCCTGAGTTATAACAATAAATGTAACAATAAATAATTAACAACCTAAGAGACTTATGGGACAACAAATAATAAACATCAATAAACTTTATTGCACTGTATAAATAATTGTTATATCTTCGTGGTGAATTGACATTTATTATTTTATATATTATTTTATATTTCTTTGTCTTTTGTTATAGTTTAACTCTACCCTTTGCCACTTTATATTTTGGCATCAAATTTTATCTTTATATGTGGTATTTTTATTGTCATGCTTTATAGTTATAATTTTTAAATACTTTTATCATTTAACTTCTTTACCAGAACTAAAATATTGTATAAACCACCATTGCACTACATTATTACAGTTTTCTGTCTTTGTCCACATATTTATTTTACCAGTGAGCTTTATACTTTCGTATGCTTTCACGTGCACTCTCTTTTTGTTTCAATTTAACAACTCTCTTTAACATTTCCTGTATGGCAAGTCTAGTGGTGATAAACTCTCTCTGCTTGTATTTACTTGGGAAAATATTTCTCCTTCATTTTCTAAGGACAGTTTTGCTAGACAAAGTATTCTTGGTCGACAGAGTTGTTTTGTTGCATTTTGTTTTTCTTTCAGCACTTTGACTATATAATCTCAAACCTTCTCTAGCCTGTGATGTTCCTGCTGAGAAATCTGCTGACAATCTTATGAAGGCTTACTTTTACATGATAAATCACTTTTGCTGCTTTCATTTTTTCTTCTTTTTTTAATTTTGAGAATTTCATTATAATGTGTCTTGGTGTGGACTTTTTTAGTTCATTCTATTTAGAAATCTATTGGCTTCTTAAATCCGGATGCCCATTTGCTTCTCCCAGTTTGGGAAGTTTCAGGTAATTATTCCTTTAAATAAGCTTTCTTCCCTTTATTTCTCTCTATACCATCTGACACCCTCACAATGTATGCATTAGTCTATTTGATGTTGTCCCATAGGTCTCTCAGGTTTTCTTCACCAATTTTTAATCTTTTTTTTCTCTTCTGACTGAATAAATTTAGATAGTCTGTTTATTTCAGTGATTCTTTCTTCTGCTTTATTAAGTCCATTGTTGAATTTCTCCAGTGAATTTTTCAATTCATTCTATTCTTTAACTTAAAAATTCCATTTGTTTTAAAACTATATTTTATCTCTTTGTTACTATTGTCATTTTGTTCAAGCATATTTTCTTGAAATTGTTGGGCATCTTTCTAGTGGTTATTTTGAATTATTTTTCAGGTAATTTATAAAGCTCTATTTCTGTGTTACCATTAAATCAGTATTTTCATAGGAGAAGGAAGGTCTAGGTCTTCCTATTTCACCTTCTTGCTAAGATCAATCCCTTTTTTGTTGATTTTTTTTTTCTTTATTGGAAATCATATTGCTTGTTTGAGGTTTCTGCCAGGCACACAAATGCCTTAAAGAAAACGAAAACTTAGTAGCAGGAAAATAAATATTTATAAGAGAAGAGAATAATATATCCAGGTAAGAAAGTAAAAATCATGGATGTTCCTCTGCCCCTACTATGTCACACAGTTTCAAACTATTTAATTTTACTCACTATAATGGGAGAAGCAAAGTGTTTCTTTTAAAATATAAGATCAACAAATATTTATGTAATTACCATAATGATTTTCAACGCTGAATTTTTTAAAGCTTCATTAGTCACAAAACTACTAATGTGCAATTATATTTTACATTCATGTTGTCCGTATGGTACAATGAGCATAGCTTTCTTTTGTGCTTAATAAATGTTTGATAAAGGTTTAATAAGGTCCATTGTTGTTTTGAAGAAAGAATAAGAAGATAATTTCTTTCTCATCTCATTTTATTGATGTACTCTAAAAGATACCAACTCCTAGGTATAATGCAGTCATTCCATTGGAAAGTCAGAAGCAAAACTAAATATCCACTGATTGAGCCTTTGCCTAGTTTTGGACTTCAAGCAGCACTACATTTGATATTCAAAACTGTCTTTAATAATTATGTTTATAATACCAAGTCTTACAGAAAACATTTTCTTCATATATTGTCAATAGGCAATTAGAAAATTTAATAGGAGAAAAGCTCACAGTCTCAGTTGCAATAAAAATTATAAAGTATCTTTATCCAGTCTATCATTGATGGGCATTTGGATTGGTTCCAAGTCTTTGCTATTGTGAACAGTGCTGCAATAAACATACATGTGCAGGTGTCTTTATAATAGAATTATTTATAGAATACTATGCAGCCATAAAAAGATGAGTTAATGTCCTTTGGAGGGACATGGATGACGCTGGAAACCATCATTCTCAGCAAACTAACACAAGAACAGAAAACTAAACACCACATGTTCTCACTCATAAGTGGGAGTTGAAAAATGAGAACACATGGACACAAGGAGGGGAACATCAGACACTGGGGCCTGTCAGGTTGGGAGGCTAGGGGAGGGATAGCATTAGGAGAAATACCTCATGTAGATGGTGGGTTGATGGGTGCAGCAAACCACCATGGCACAGTATACCTATGTAACAAACCTGCACATTCTGCACATGCACCCCAGAACTTAAAGTATAAGAAAAATTACAAAGTATCATGACATAAAATACACAAATAACGATAATATACCTAATTCCTAGGGACATAGACAATGGACCCAGACTACCTAAATCCGAATCACAGCTCTACTGCTTACTGTCTGTATGCTGAGCAATTTTTTAATGTACCTCAATTGTTTTAAAAATGCAAAATACAATAACTATTTCACAGGGTTTTTGTATGGATTAAAGAAGGAGAATATGTGTAAATTAGTTAGAAAAGTGCCTGGCAGAGTAATTTCTATGGTAGGTTTAGTTTATCATTATTATTATTCCTATTTCATGAAGAAAATTACAAAATGGTAATGAAAGACATATCAGGTAATAGATAAAAATAGAAATGAAAGTCATGCTCAGAATAATAAACTCAAATGGAAACGCAAATTAACTAAAAGTCAATTTTACTTTCTTCTACTGAAGGAAGTAGAAATAAATAACTTGATCCTGTATAAAAGACTTAAACTAAATTGATCTATAAATTTAATTAAATTCTGATAAAAATTTCAATTTGGCTTTGCAGAATTTGTCAAATTGATTATTAATTTGGAAGATAACAACAATAAAGATAGCTGTAAAAAAACTGAAAAGTAAAACAGTAATAATGGTATTGCCCTAACAGATATTAAAACATACTATAAAGCTATTTTAATTAAAACTATACAGTATTGGTGCATGAATAGACAAACTTATTAGTGGAAGAGAATAGAAAATATAAATCTATTAGTAGAGAACATAATGAGTCTAAGACTCATTATATATGGGAATTTAGTATGTGATATAATGGCATTTCAAATAATTAGGGGAAAGACAGACTACTTACTAAATGGCTATGGTTATTCATATGGGGAAAGTAAGACAGATATTTTTCACACTTTAGTTTACAGAAATGTAAATTTCTGGTATATTCAAGATTTACATATTTAAAAACCACCAAAAATAGAAAAGTCTTAATATGCATTATATAGAACACAAAATATAGAAGTCATATTATATTTTAGTACAATGAAATGTAAAGATTTTACGGTAATAAAAGGTATTAACAAAATCTAAAAGCATGCAAAGAATATGAAAAACATTTAACATATCTGATTCAAATAATTAATAATCATAATATGTTAGATCTCAAAAATCATCAATTTGAAGATAAAACCCAACATACAGACAAAAAATACATAATCCATGAGATGTCCAACTTTATCATTAATTAGACGAATCCAAAATTATTTTAACAAAAGATTACTATTTTTTATTCATTAGATTACATGAAATTTAAAAGTGTTAATATTCTATTTGGTTGGTAATGCCCAATTTCACCACTGAGAAAATTGCTACTTTAAAAGAGTTCTATAGAATTGCTGAAGTACAGGGGAGGTTGTGAAGACACCAGTACTCACTGTTGGTGCGATGCAAATTTCTAATGCATTTTAGATGATAATTTGTGGGTTTCTTAAAAGATAATTTTTAAACTATTTGATCCAACAATTTGATTATAGGAATGGAAGTTACAGGTGTACTCACATAAATGTAGATACACACACACACACACACCCCGGATGCTCATTGCAACATATGCTAGTTTTGAAAAACAGAAAAAAAAATTAAAAGATCTCTCCACAGGAGAATAAATTACTTCCAGAGTATGGAATACTATGCAACATTTAAAATGAATATGATAAATCTTTATGGAATGATCCAGAAAAAAAAATCATCATATTATTAAGTGAAAGGGGGGTTGTAGAGTACAAAATAATAAAAATAACAATACTGACATGTTTACTATGTGCTAGCAATGGTTCTAAGTATTTCATATATATGAAGTATTAAGAATGGTGGAACACATACATATGCAACAATTCTCAGAAAATTCTTTGAGATGTATACTGTTATTATCCATATTTTAAATAAGAAGAAGCTGAGGGACAGAGAGGTCTAGTGACTTGGAGAAGGCTGAAGATTTTAAATCCAGGCCTTCTGACTCCTGAGTTTTGCGTGCATATGAGATGAGGCCTCCCTAAAAACAAAATAAAAACAATAAAAATTTTAAATGTCTAAAACTCTACAGGTGTATGTATGTATGTATGTATGTATAACATAGTGCAACACACTATGAATGCATGGTAAAAGACCTCAAAGGATATACATTAATATATTAATAATATTGGCTTTAGGATAAGTGGGGAGTGTGTTTTTACTCAGTATTTTTCAGTATTGTTTGGAATTTTACATCAATAATTATTCATTTTTTTTAACACAGCAGCATTATATCCTAAAGAATTATTCATTTAATACTTGTAAGACTTAAAATAATTATTTAATTTAAAAATAATCATCTATTATACACACAAATATGTGTTACACTTTTTCAGTTTACTTATTCTGTGTATAATGTTGCTGGTCATTTGTGAGAAATTATGTATTGATCATGTCAACAAGGGCTAGAATTTAAGAACAAATGAGATAATATACTTTAAATAGTTTATTGATCTTTGAATTCACCGTATTAAAATTTCAACCTGTGGGGCCACTATTGGGCAATTACATAAGATATATTGGAGTATAATAACATGTACGTCTTGACCCAAGGTCATGTCGACTGCTTTCATATCTGTGTTATTAAATAGTTCATCTTCCTTTCCAGGATTTGTAGTTTTCTTTTCCTTTTCTGTTATCTTTAAATGAGTGACTAGTCCCTATAATGCAAAAATGGTTTATCACAGTGAAAAATCTTGGCAACCTGAGTCCCTTGGTTTTTTAATAATTCTTTTATTCTAATTGATTTAAAATCCAAGCCTCTACCAGCAATCCCTGGTGCCATAAGGCCTTGGGCCTGAAGCAGACCCACTTCTAACTTGAGTGTCACCTCATTATACCTAAAGTGATTTAGAAATACAAACTTGGAAAATAATTGCTTACAAAGCACATGTCTGCTACTTCAGGGACCCTTTGAAAAGTATCTTATAGCAAAGGAAGCCCCTGCTGGAATAGAAGAGGATGTTCTGATTTGAGTTTTGTTTGATGATTACATTGGTACAAATTAAATGTAGCAGAGATTTTCAGTATAAGCATTAGACAACAACCAAGATTCTTTATGATAAAATGTGATATACTATGATTTTATGCAGACAAAAATTTAAGGGTAGCCAAATTCTAAAACTTGATTGTTCATGGGATAATACTTCAAGCTTCCAATCACTCCATTTTAAAAGACCTCAAGTTTACAATGATGCATCTAAAAAGCACTAACAAATCCTACCCTAGAACTCTAATTATTGAAATGGTATCTACCTTTGAGCTATAGAAACAACAGATGATTGGCCGGGCGCGGTGGCTCACGCCTGTAATCCCAGCCCTTTGGGAGGCTGAGGAGGGTGGATCATGAGATCAGGAGATCGAGACAATCCTGGCCAACATGGTGAAGCCCCGTCTCTACTAAAAATACAAAAATTAGCTGGGCGTGGTGGCGTGCACCTGCAGTCCCAGCTACTCAGGAGGCTGAGGTGGGAGAATCGTTTGAACCTGGGAGGTGGAAGTTTCAGTGAGCCAAGATCATGCCATTGCACTCCAGCCTGGCAAAAGAGAGAGACTTTATCTCCAAAAAATAAAATAATAAAAATAACAGGTGATTTTTGATAACTTATCAGTTAACTTAGGGTAGCACATTTTTATTCTAACGTCAGCACGGAGGGAAGAGAAAAGATGAGAGAAAAAAAGTAAAAACATGGAGCACTATTGTAGGATATGGAGACATTTAAAGTTTCATTTTGCTGACAAAATTAGGGATTTTCTCTTCCAGGCATTTTTGTCCCTAAGGCAAGGTGTAGACTTTAGTGACTTACTTGGACTTGTTTAAACTTAAACTAGGTCGTAGGAGTAGGTGAGGGGAGTAATAAAATATGATTTTTTGTTTAAGTCCTATAAAATATGGCTTATCCTGGACACAACAATGAGAAACAATGGCCAAAGAATTCTGTTGAAGTGCCAGTGAGCTAATGTTCAGTTTAAAATAAATCACAGACCTATAGAAACTCAGAATTGGAAGAAATCTACAATTTTGTTGGTACAACCTGTCACCTAGAGACTACATCCCATCTTCAACACCATAATAAAATAACATGTATTAATATATGATATGATATTTAAATTTTAACATTTATTAAGTATTTATTATGTTCTAGACACTTTACTACACTAATCAACTGGGTAATTAAAGAGTATTAATGAGAACAGTACATTTTACTTGAATAATGAAGGAAGCACAAAGTTTACCAGATAGATACAGAGGAGAACAGTACTTAAGAAATAGAAACAGCAAAGGTAAAAGCTCAGAGTAAAAAGAAAAAAATGATGTACATTCAATGAACTTCATATTATTCAACAGTAGAAGACAGATTGCATCCAGGGGTTCAGAAAATTAACCTGGGCAGGAAGATGTACAACACTTGCATGCCATGCCAAAGAAAGAGGAGCAATCACATCAAGATAGAATCAAATGAGCAAAAAGCCTTAGTTACATGCTGAAGAGATGATTTAGACAGTTTTTCATAAAACAGATTTAGGGGGTGGGTACTTATGCAGTTTTGTGGCATGGATATATTTGGTAGTGGTGAAATCGGGGCTTTAGTGTAGCCATCACCCAAATAGTGTCCCCAAAAGCTTTTACCTTTGCTGTTTCCTTTTTCTAAATACCATTCACCTCTTTATCTATCTGGTAAACTTTGCATTTCCTTCATTATTCAAGTAAAATTTACTGTTCTCATTAATACTCTTTAATCACCCAGTTGATTAATGTAATAGAGTGTCTACAGCATAATAATTTTTCATCCCTAACCCATCTCCCATTATTCTACCCTTCTGAGTCTTCAATGTCTATTACTCCACTCTCTATGTCCGTGTGTACACGTTATTTAACTCTCACTTAAAAGTGAGAACATGCAATATTTCTGAGTTATTTACTTAATTTAATTGTCTCCTGTTCCATCCATGCTGTTGCATAACACACGATTTCATTCTTTTTATGGCTGAGTAGTACTCAATGGTATAGATATACCACATTTTCTTCATCCATTTATCCTCTAATGGACACTTCGGCTAATTCTATACCTTTGCTATTATAGTGCCACAGTAAATATACAAGTGAAGGTATCTTTTTGATATAATGATTTATTTTCCTTTAGGTAGATACCCAGTAGTGGAATTGCTGGATTAAATGGAAGTTATATTTTTAGTTCTTTGAGAAATCTCCATACTGTTTACCACAGAGGTTATACTAGTTTACATTCCCACACAAAATATATAAAAATTTCATTTTCTCTAAATCCTCTCCAACATCTGTTATTTTTTGACTTTTTAATAATGAAGGAGCAAAGATATTTAATAATAAATGTAGCAAAGTATTTCAATATAAGCATTAATAATAGCCATTCTGACTGGTAAAGATGGTATCTCATTGTGGTTTTAGTTTGCATTTCTCTGATGATTAGTGAAATTGAGCATTTGTTCATATGTTTGTTGGCTATTTGTATCATTTCTTTAAAAAAAAGTCTATTCATATCTTTTGTCCACAGTAACCAAAACAGCATGGTACTGGTATAAAAAGATGCACATAGATCAATGGAATAGAAAAGACAAGTCAGAAAGCCACATACCTACAGCCAACTGATCTTTGACAAGCTGACAAAAACATACACTGGAGAAAGGACATCCTATTTAATAAATGGTACTAAGAAAACTGGATTGCCATAGGCAAAAGAATGAAACTGGACCCCTATCTGTAACCATATACAAAAAGCTACTGTGGTTGATTAAAGACTTAAACGTAAAACCTGAAACTATAAAAATGCTAGAAGAAAACCCTGAAAAAATTCTTCTGGATATTGGTCTAGACAAAGAATTCGTGACTAAGACCTCAAAATCAAATGCAACAAAACCAAAAATAGACCAATGGGACTTGATTAAACTAAAAAGCTTCTGCACTGTAAAAGAAATAATCAGCAGAGTGAACACAAAACCTGCAGAATGGGAGAAGATATTTGCAAACTATGCATCTGACAAAGGACTAACATCCAGACTTTACAAAGAACTCAAACAACTCAAAACAATAACAACAAAATAACCCCATTAAAAAGTGGGCAAACGACATCAGCCAACATTTTCCAAAGAAGACATACAAATGGTCATTTTGACAGTTTTAAAGGATCAGTCAAAGATGGTGGTGGTTGCTTGATAAGTCTATGTGCAAAAAGAAATTCAGGTAAAGAACCATTTCTCTCTGATAATAGTCCAAATAAAATATACTAAAGGGCTAAATCTAGCCTGTAAGACAGAAAGGAAAGGAACTGATATAAGACTTTTTAGTACATTATTTCTATAAGTTTCAGAGATGAAAGAACTTGGGGTTCCTCCTGAGCTTCTTGAACAAGTGACTGAAAAATAATGTATCATTAGGCACAAAGATGAAGAGAAAGCTGTGAGGGCAATGACAGGCTTGAAGGGCTCCAGTTTGTCCAGGTGACGACTGGTAAGCTGTTGGAAACATGGGTCTTGAGCAGTCTGGACCAGAGAGGTTTTGGAGAATTATCTTTCTCAATCCAACTTTTAACTAATTTGTATAGAAAATTATATAAATGACCATTTTCTTAATTCTCCTAAGGATGGTGCATTATCTGTTATCATTTCTAATGCACAAGAGAAACTTTAATTCATCATATAGAATAAAGAATGAGAGTAGTCGTCTTTCATTCTGTGAATCTTGGCTGACATGGGATGAACTCACCCAGGGAGAAGAAAAAAGAGCAAGGAGCTGTGTCCTCCCAGATTTCAGGGTCAGGGAATAAGAAACCCACAAAATAACCTAAGTAAAGAACAGCAAAAAAAATTGAAAGAGATGTTTGGAATTTGGATTTCACAAATTAGTGTGCAAAAACTAAAGACAGAGAAAGTTTCGAGGAAAAAACAAATTTTGCCAAACTCTCAGACTTCAGGAAAAAAGATAGGGTTGTGACTATAGCATTTATTGAGTAGCCATTGAAAAGTAGATGTAACATATATAAATAATGAAAGGCTTTTTAAATTAGATTCAGGAACTAGAAATTCACTGATGACATTATAAAAAAGTCAATTGAGTGGTAATTTTAGAAAACAGATGTAAAAAATTTAAAGTGAAAAAAGAGAAAATATGGAAAGATTTTGGTTCAAAGATAGGTAAAGTTTCCTTCAATAGAATATGTGTGTGTGTGTGTGTATTCTATTGAAGAAATATATATATTCTATTGAAGAAATATATATATATTCTATTGAAGTGTGTGTGTGTGTGTGTCTGTGTGTGTGTGTGTGTGTGTATATATATATATATATATATATATTCTACTGAAGAAATTTTTTTTCTGATGCTTAGGTCAGATCTGAAATCTGTCACCACTTAACAATAGTTGGTCTGTAAGTAATTTGATGTTCCTGAGACAATCTCTTCCATTTTTGGATTATCTCTGACATTATTATCTTGCTTATAGAGAGCCAAACTCTGTTCCCATGTAGCTTCCACTCACACTGTCACTCACCTGCCTCTAAGCATCAAGGGGATAGGTGCAGAGCCTTCCATAAAGCATTCTTTCAAACACTTGATATAATCTAACGTTTGTTCTGAGCCACTGCTACAGATGGGGAAAATGAACAGCCTGAAGTACCTGGCCCAGAGTTGCACAGTAGTGAGTGACAGGGCTAGAATTGGAATCTAGATAAATATAACTCCATTCACTATCTTCCTCATAGTACAGATGAGAAAACCAAGGCACCAAAGGGGACTGATTCAGAGACACTCACAATTCAACAGTAGTAGAGTCAGACTCTCTGATTAATGAATCAGTACTTTATTGTATCTACTGCTTCAGAGAGGGGTCCTCATGAGGCCACAAGGCAAGTATTATATGAGAAAATACCGTTCTGTAAGTTTATCCAACTTGTGTTTAGGAGCAGACAGTTTTAACAGCGCATTTTTAAGAATAAGGAAAACTGAAATACTTGTGAATATCTGACAGAGTATTTGCAGAGCTCTGATGCTTTATTAATACTGATAAAATTCCGTGAAGTGAATTTGGCCAGCATTTTATAAACTTCACAAATGATTTTTTTTTTTTTTTTTTTTTTTTTTTTTTTTTTTTTTTTTTTGAGACATAGTCTCATTCTGTTGCCCAGGCTGGATTGCAGTGGTGTGATCTCGGCTCACTGCAACCATCACCTCAGAGGTTCAAGCAATTCTCGTGTCTCAGTCTCTCAAGTAGCTGGGATTACAGGTATGTGCCACCACACCTGGCTAATTTTTGTATTTTTAGTAGAGATGGGTTTTACCATGTTGGCCAGGCTGGTGTCGAACTCCTGACCTCAAGTGATCTACTCACCTCTGCCTCCCAAAGTGCTGGGATTGAACTTCTTTGTCTTCAAATATGTCTGTCAAGACATAGAAGGGATTACAAATATTTCTTTTTACTTTTTTCTTTTTTGAATCAGGGTTTCCTCTGTTGCCCAGGCTGGAGTGCAGTGGTGCAATCATGGCTCACCACAGCCTCGACCTCCTAGGCTAAAGTGATTCTCCTGCCTCAGCCTCCCGTGTAACTGGGACTACAGGGACCCACCACCACACCTGGATAATTTTTACATTTTTTGGTAGAAACAGGGGCTTTGCCATGCCCCAAGCTGGTCTCAAACTCCTGGGCTAAAACAGTCTGCCTGTGTCAGCCTCCCAAAGCACTAGGATTACAAGTGTGAGCCACCAAACCCAGCCAAAGGGATTATAAATATTTCCAGCAGAAACAAGGACATTTCCTAGGACTCCACATCCTGTTTGTTTGTTTATTTGGTGTCGGAGAGGGCAGGGACAAAAGCAGGAGCTGTCAGTTTGGGAAAGGCATCTTATGATTTATCAAGATGGTATCTCTTCTACTTTATGTCCTCCCTCTCCTTTACTCTCCTCTTTACTGTTAGTATCTAAAACCTTGCCAGACCTAGAGAAGTGCCAGGTGCACAGTAAACATCCAATGAATATTTGTTGAATGATACAAATGGTCAATGGATATTGCTGTGAAAAAAGACAAGGCCGCTCTTCTCAAAATTTCCTCACAGAGAAATACAATAAAATATTCTATGACTTTCCAGTAAAAGCATCATCTAGGTGACCCTAGATACTGGCATGTGGACTAGTTTTTGCCAAATAACTAAGTAAAGATGAGAATATTAATGTATAATTTTGTGTAATTTGCAAAGAAGAATGTATGGTATCATGAAGTCTGGGGAGTGTGTGTGTGTGCGCGTGTGTGTGTGTTGGGCAGGGGTCAAAACCTCGAGAATGTGAGTGAATGAACTTATGATGACACCTGTACACACAACTATGGCACCTACCCTCAACCCCCTGATATATACACTCAGTTTTATTTTCTAGAGCAATCTGAAAGTGGCACCCAGTAGGGAGGTATCTGGATTCTGATTCTGCTGCACTGGGACTTCAGCCTGTCATCTTCAGGGGTGAGTGGAAAGAAAGGTGTGCTTCCCGAGCTCCTCAGCTCTACCGTCGTGTGGGATTTGTGGGGTTGTTTTTAACTGGGTTACTGTCTCCTTAGTGTTCTAAAGGGCAAACAGGTCACTTTCAGGTGAGAGGGTCAATGATTAGTCATTGTTTCAAACCAATTTAAACTATGCCATATTCCCAATTAGAATATCCACGTTCACACTATAAGTGCTTTAAGGTCTCTTCCAACATCAAAGTCGTTGATTCTTTAACCATCTAGTCTTGGTAGCTAAAGGGATGTCAACAACTACACCTGATTTATGGCCCCTTAATTTTTAACAGTTGGCATACCCCCTCGATATGTTACCAACCCTGTCTGCTCATTAGAAAATGAAACTTTCTAATTTGAAATGAAACTTTCAAAGACATACTTTGTTATAGCTGTCTAAAATATCACTTCCCACACACATACACACACACACACACACACACACACACACACAGTCATCACACTTTGATGAGTGCAGGTATTTGTTCATTCAGCATTCAGTAAATATTTGTCAATTGCCACCTCTTAATTCACGATTTGTCCTAACCTAGAGTTTCAAAGACAAATAGTACACCACCCCCAATATCCTATGAACTCATAGACAAATAAGGGAAAACTGATAAATAGAATAGAAAAACTAAACTGAAAAGGTTACTTCAACAAAACAAGTAATTGTTTCTTGAAATGGGATGAACAGTTTATTCTTATGCGATGAATAAATAAAAAAATTGTATCTCTGTGTCTCACATTTGAATAGATGAACAGGGAAGCCTTGGAGTGAAATTTCAGATTATCGTAGTAGGAAGCCACCCTATTCTTCTCCACTGGTTTTTATTTTCTCCAATCAGGAAAAACAGTCCACAAGATGAGACCTCTCTGAAGTCTATTATTTCCCGGTTATTAGGTTCATATATAATTATTTCAACTCAAGGCCTTGAATTTCAACATAAAAATGTTTAAAAGACATCAGTAAATAGGAAGAAAACCTGGGATTCTGCATATTTGTGATATAGTCACATGTCTATGCAGCAATTCAAGCAAAAGGCTGAGTTTAGGGTTGTGAATCATAAGTCACATTGGTGTTCCTCTCTACGCGTTGTCTATAATAAAACGATCTGCATACATTAAGTCTGATGAAAATGGCAGCTATGTCTCCTTTCTCCCATTACTTATTTTTCATCTCTCTGGACACTTTCTATCTTGGTTTGAGTCATCTAAGTATACGAGTTCCTACGGTAGATTGCCACAGAGTCCTGTATGAAATGATGGCAGTTATGGGCTCTTTCTCTAAGTAAAGCATGTAATGAAACCACCCTGAGGAGGACCCCGTACCCAAGATAATGCAAGACAGAGAGAGAAAATGAGGGAGGCACCGATTTAAGCTCAAAGTAGAAAACAAAAACAAAAACAAAAAAACACATAGAATCTGACCAAACCATTTTAAATTTACCAGAAAACTAATCCATTTAAATGCAGATTACTAAATGAGTGTTAACAGTGTTACCTCAATGAAAAAAAAAAGCAGCTTTACCTCAATATTTTTATTTTCATTAACATATGGTAACTAACTAATAAGATGACAGTAAAATTACAATTTTGCTTCATAGATTGGGCCAAATTAAACCTCTTCCACAAAATCAAAAAATCTAAATGTTGTCAAATTACAGGGGTAAATCAGAAACATATCTAATGCATAAAATTTGGAAGATGGGTCATTCGAGCTTTTACATTTTGTAATAAAATAGAAACAGTTGAGAAATTCAAGTACACTGAACCACATGCATTTTCTAGTCTTAAAAAATCATATACAATCACATACATTCAACATAGTCCAGGACAATTCTAAACATACTTGCTTCCTATGAAACAAGTACAAATGAATCATTTACTGATATAGAAAAAACACACTAGCCATTATGCCTAGCAAAATGGAAGTCAGCTGGACTTCTGAATTTTATTTTGAAATATGTTTGGTGCATTGAAGGTAAATAGATATAAAAATCATTCAGTATAAAAGGTAGAGAAATATTATCTAAAGACTTTGAGAAGAATTATGCCACTTATGCATTGATGGACTGTAAGAGAATAAATTATTACTTTGACTGGATCTATAGTTCGAGATTTGAATTTGCCAATCAGGAGACAAAAGAGGGACTTTATCATAATGTTATCTACCATAATAGCTCTGTGACTTTCTTAATTTGAAAAGTTCATCAAGCATACATAAATTTAGATGTGTTGGAAACATATTCCATGCATAACGGATGTGCACCTTTAAATATTGGGAACTCTATTCCATGTTTTTATCAGTAGCAGCCACTGTCTGAAAAAAAGTAACCAGATACACAGTGGAGTGAATGTGGTTCTTAAATGGAATGTGTTACTCCTTCCCACTCTACTGAATGAACTGTTAAAAGACCAAGAAGGCTGTCATAGAGATATCACAGGAAATAAAGGACTCCAAGCCAAGGGTGTGTCCAATGGGGTTGGCATGGAATGACAGACCGCCCTCCCCACATGGAAAATCTCGTCACCCATCTGAGATATCACATAACGGTGGCAGCGCTCCAGAGACAGAATGAGCTCCACCTGTTTGCAATGTGTTTAGCTATTAATATTTATGTAGTAATTCAAGGGAGTAAAAAAATGACAAAATGAACCAAGTTGTATCACTGTTGGTGCTTTCAACCAAGATTTCTCAAAAAAAAAAAAAAAAAAAAAAAAGTAACAGCATGAATCTGTCCTTCACTGTAGGAAGAAATTGTGTGACATCCTTAGGATGCCAAAGATTGTTGGAGAAGAGAAGGCAGGAGCCACAGCCTTGGCATGCCCAGAACCCTTATTCTACCATGACTTAATAAGAACATTTTACTATTTGTAGTTGTACTTCTGGCTCATGTAAAAGCCATAGAAATCAGAAAAATATGTTCTCAGAGTCTTGCTAATATTAGCAAGACATATCTTTAAACTTAGACCAAAAATTGTACAAATTTCTCATCTCTTATCTGAAACAAAAGAAATCAAAAAGACTATTGTCTCTATCAATATCCCCAAGGATATTTTGTGTAAGGTCATGACCATTCTTAGTGGCAGCAGCCTCAAAAGTGAGCAGTATTCCATGAAGATCATTTTCTTGATGTTTATGACCCTGTGATCCATTGGTTTAGCTAAACTTACTTGAACTTATTCTTTTTATTGACCTATACTCCGTCTTAAGGAAATGAGCTCCTCAAATGTAGTGGGAAAATGATGTGTTATCCTATTTATCCCGAAATGGCCTCTTTCGAAGATTTATCATGTGGTGTATAGCATAATAGCAAAACTCAAAACTGGATCAAAGGACATCTTAATTCTTGTTCTGCTTCTGAGCAATAAGATTGGCATGATGAAAAAATTAGGAACACTGGGATCAGGCAGACCTGAATTCTAATCACAGATCACTCCAAATTAGCTGCATGACTTCATGCATTTATTGAAATTTTTGAGTCGTGTTTTATTATTTCTGAAATGGTGATAATAACATTATCTCACAGAGTCTTGGTGAGAATTGAGGATTGTGGCACATGTAAAGTGCCTAGAACACTTTTGAATTTCCCTTCTACTATGTTCTGGGCTAGGACTGATTCCAACATCACTAATGTAATTTGGATAGGATACAGTGCTGGATTGAAAAATATCAGAACTTATTTTATTTCATTTAGTTATTTCTAGTGTGAAACTTTCCCCAAGAGGTCTAGGACAGCGCCTGGTGCATAGAAGGTATTTTTAATGCTATATATATATATATATATATATATATATATATATATATATGCATCACATGCATGACATATATGATGCATAATTTTTTTCATTTATATATGGATGGAATGTATATACATATACACATCTATATATAAATGGAAAAAGGCATATACCTATATATTTATACATAAATATAAGTATACATATATATATGCATTTTTATATAAATGGAAAAAAATCCAGTATTGGATATATGGTTCAAATGAAGATCCTTCTTTGGAAGTTTTAACCCATCTCAATAAAACTCTGAAAGGACCTGCTTTACGTTAGGACCTTCTGGAGACCATGGAGATAACTCTTTTGGATTTAATCCCTTTGGGAACTACAAAATTGCATTGATTTTGCCCTCAAGTTTCTTACAATTCACTTAACACTAAATTACTCAAAGCTTCTTGAAGATAATTTGTTCCTAGTGAACTTTCTGACACCTACTTGCACACTATCGCACAGAATTGCCAGCCCCCTCGAATGATATTTAGACCAAGGTTAAATGGTTCCTACCATGTTGGAGTTTAATGCTTACATCCTAGAATAGTTGCATGCAATTCTATTCCTCTTATTCCCTCAATACTGAAGACTGTAAGCATTGTGAATGGGTACTATGGTCACCTGAAAACTCACCCCTGACCCTAGCCCCTCGCCAAAGATATCAGGTCCTCATCCTTGGAACCTTTAAATGTTACCTTATAAGGCAATGTCTTTGGAAATGTGATTAAGGACCTTGAGATGGGAAGATGAGTCTGGATAATTAGGGTGCCCCTAAGTGCTATCACAAGTGTCTTCATAAGAGAGAGGCAGAGGGAGACTAGATAGACATATAGAGGAGACGGCAATGTGAAGACAGAAACAGAGAGTGCTGTGATATGCCAGCAGCCCCCAGAAGGTGGAAGAAGCAAGGAGTTAATCATCCCCCAAAGGCTCTGGAGTGAGCACTGCACTACCCACACCTTAACTGTGGCCCAGTGATACTGATGAAAATTGTCTGGCCTCTAGAACTGTGAGAATAGATTTATCTTTAGTCACCCAATTTGTGGTACTTTGTTACAGCCATCACAGGAAACTAATATAAGTATTCATTCTTCCTCTGGAGTCTGTTTCACATTTTATTGAGCAGCCATTTGCAAGTCCCTAGGTGGGAACTGGGAATGCATGTATGAGTATGTGATGGTGAATCTGACTTTAACCAGTTCCGTAGGAAGATAAGAGGAATGCAACATTCTTTAGCTACTGAAAATAAATACTTACCATCTAGGCTTCTTCTGTAGACATGCCAAGCACTTCTAGACTTTTCTTTACCAGAGCTACATTCTCAAAAGCTTCCAGAAACTCTTGGTGATTAGTTTTCCATCCCATTAGTTTTCTGTTCTGACTGTCATATCATAAGCCCTCCAATAGCCTCTTATCTCTAAAAATGGGACCCTCAGTATGTCTCCATCCTCTTTGCCATGACACCGATTTGGGTTTTCCTGAACTACCACCTGTTCCTCCAATACACCACCCTCACTCTCATCACTGAGCCTTTATACTTATATTCCCTCTACTGGAAACACTTTTCTCTTTCTTCTTTTCCCTGACTTCTAGGCAAAATCACCACCCCAGGCTCTGTGTTTCCATAACACCCTATATAGCCTATCTTATTATCTTTATTATTATTTGCAATAATAATAATAATAATAATAATAATAATAATATGGTCTAACATGTTTTCCCCAATGAACTACAAGTTCTATAAAGATAGAGACTGTGCCCATTTTATTTATTATTGCGTCCTTCATGCCTACCGTCAAGTGTGCCTGGCTGTCATAATAGGTGCGTTAAATAAATATTTGTTGGTAAATGGATGATTGAATGAGTGAATGGATGGAAAACTTTCCCATTACTGAAGTCCCAGCTAGCATGTTTATTTTCTTTTCCAAGTATGATTCAAGTATTTCATGTTGCCATAATTTCATCTTGACCCTAGGCACATAGGCCTGAGCCTGAAATGTATTTTATTGCTACAATAAAGGTCCTGTTTCTCAAATTTGAATTTGCCTCACTTCATCAGCTTTATTTATTAAATTGGGTGTGTGTATCCTATAGCAAGTATATAGATAACATCTGCCAACATAGCCCCACCTACCAGAGACGGGTAGATTACAATTCCACATAAAATGAGATCTATAAAAAGTCACAAATACCTAAGACATATCTCCACCTGTTTTAGAGAACATTCCTGAGGTGGTGTTATCTTCTTGTTTTATCTACACAAGCTCTGTGGAGAAGCTACACAGAGTGGCTTAGGTTACTTACATAGCACCCTTTTGCCCTGTATTTCATAAGTTATCCTATTGTGGGAGTTGATGCCAACTTGATAGTGATCAAAATTTTCTCTCATCAAGTGCCAGCTTTTCGGACCCTCTGGAATTAGTTAGTGACCATAACTCATTTCTAGTGGAAAAGGCTGTATGCAATAGCCAGCTGTCTGAGCAGGAAGGAAAATGATTTGCTTTTTCAAATTGGCTTTGAAAAGTGTATCTTCTGCCAAAAGGCCTCTGGGCATGTGTATGAAACATCGAAAACAGATACAACAATACACACAAAAAAGAAATAAATCCCCAGAGTTGGCTCCCCATAAAGTAGCCAAATGGGCTCTGCCGATCGAACTGAATGAACCATGGAAACAGCACTCTTCTCCTCTATAAATAGCACTTCTTCATGAGAGTTGAAATATATGGAGCAAGGAGACAGGTACACATTGGAACAATCATATGAATTATGATAAAAAATATTAGTGCCACACCTTTTTAAGTGGTTCTGCTATTTTTGATCACATTTTCTATTTTAGCAAAATAGTACATCTTAGAAATAGTATTATTTAAGGATCCACAAAGACTAAAAATCTTCAAGCTCTTTGAAAATTTAGAGATGCTTGTTAATGTAATATTTAACTATAGTAACTTTGAAAAAAACTTTGGCATCCTGGTTTCATTATACAAATATATTCTTACTCTCTTGCTCATAGAAGAATCTAGAATTCATATTTAATGTTCTGATTAATGAGCATAAACAATGCTTTTAAGATTTTTTTTACCTGTGTATAATCAAGCCATCTAGTTACCAGTAACTGCAAATGTCACAGATTTCAATGGTCTCTTTGGGACTTTTAATCTGTTTGCTTTTATAAAGAAGGTGATTTTATTTTTACATTAAGGAAGCATTAACATCATTAAATGGGCTCCCACTTTATGATAACTGCAAATGTCACATTGATCCAGAAAGATAAGAAAATGTGCTCATCTTTGGAACAAATATCCAAGGCATGAGCAGGCAACCCACACTATTTGCATTAAAAAACAAATTGTATAAATGCAGAAGATTGATGTGCCATCTGTTCATGTCCTTCACTTTTCTGGCTCTTCTGTGTTGAGATATTTTTATGGAATAGTTACGTTTATTATTTTGAAAATGAGCCACAGGTTAAAAAAGTTTATGGTGGGTAATATAACTCAAAGCTACTGGTTTACTCTGTTCCAGGTATTAAAGCTGGCATTATGTTACATTTCATGTTTT
Organism: Rhinopithecus roxellana; assembly: GCF_007565055.1. NCBI lineage: Eukaryota > Metazoa > Chordata > Mammalia > Primates > Cercopithecidae > Rhinopithecus > Rhinopithecus roxellana. The sequence continues at coordinate 85,486,459 of NC_044562.1, read as the reverse complement.
TAAATGTATCACTCTGTCCCTTATGTGGTCTGATGTTCAGACCAAAATAAAATGTATATGAAATTATAAAGGATGTTTAGGATCAAATCCAAAATATCTTACTAAGACGCCTCTTGGAAAGGGGAAGAAAAAAGTCCTTTAAAAATTAATGACTTCAGAAACCTCTGGCAATAGGCATCAAATTGCTCTGTGACTCCCAAGGAACACAAAGGAGTAAAACAGAGTAAATACATACCTTTTGGGGGGAAGCACATTGGATTTCAAAGCATGTACTAAGGCACTACTTTCTTCATTTAATTTGTCATATAAATATCTACTAGCTCATCTATAAGTTATGAAATTCCATTTTTCTTTTACTTTCTTTCACTCACTAACACCAACAATATTTGCTTTCTTTTTTGAAATGGAAAAAGAAATTGCAACCAGCTTTCCTGCAAGAAGTTTAAGGTTCCATTGTGAGTATTTTACATTTTTTGATTAATTGGATACACACACACACACACACACACACACACACACACACACACACACAAGCAATTGTGCAGAATGAAGCTCTCATTCAATAATCGCCCTCTGGTGGCAACTGCCTTCGACACCCTAGGCCAAATTTTTTTTCTACAGTACCTTTAAAAATTTGCACAAGCCTCTTTTTGCTGTGAAAATTGTACGTCGTGTGGCATCTATACCACGAATACCATTTCATACATGTTTGTGTATGTGAGTGATTTATCTATAGGTTCATGTTTCCTCAGAGTTTGATCTTATGCTTTTGGCATCGTTGGTTTCTGGTTAGAAAAAGAGTGGCCAAGAAAAAAAAAAAGAAAGAAAGTTTTTTCCTGAATTTTGAAACACTACTGTCACTAAAATCAAAAGCTTAAAAGAATTTTTAAACACATAATCTTATATTTTCCAAAGGATACCTGATTTTCTTCATCCCAAACCACAAACGGTTTGCTGTACTTGGAAAAGATCTATGATGGCAGCAATAATAGAATTTCTATTTCATTGTCTTCTCACTGAATATATGAAAAAAATGCACGCTAGAATAGTTTTTCACACTATCATTAATAAACTTCTTTTATGTCACTTCACATTTAGCATGTGTAATATTCAAAAACAGTTCTTATTTCGATTTTTTTTTCCAAATGATTCACTAGTGTACGTATAAGAACAGGACATCTGCTGAGAAGCTCAATCTATATCACTTAGCATGCCTGGGCTTGGGATATGCCCCATGCATCCATAGAAGTCCTCTTTGATTAACTTAGAGTCTAAAGAATCAAAGAAAGTTTCTAAATAAAGGAAGAGGATCAAAGACAGCAACTAAAATGAGTGAAGAAAATACACAGAGTAGGAAGAAGAAGTAAGTGCTGGTTAGGATTTTCTGGAAGAAGTGAAAAAGTTGTGAACGTAGAAAAAGCCACTACAGAATATTTTAGAATATCTACAACTTTTTCTTAAAATTGTTTTTACTTAACCTTAGGCCATAAATTGGTCTGCCCAATGACTTCCAGACTACAAGGATAAAGCTAAAGACCAAGTTGGGAATGTGATATGGAAAACATTAGTAAAATAGAGCTTTCAGTCATTACAGAACATAAGTGACCTTCACATTGTATATAGAAGAATAAAATGCTGTAATATAATCTGTCATAGCATTTTATAAAGGTCAGAGAAAATTCCTGTAAATCCATATTTACTCATGGAATGAGTATAGTCCACCTTAGAAGAAGCAATGGTTAAAACAAGTTTGTAATTGCTAATATTGGAAACATGCAGAAAAATATATATATACACATACATCCATATTTTTTCGTTTTGAAAATCTAAAGAAAGATTTTTATTTTGCAACCATAAATTGATCAATGAAAAAGGCTGGAAGTGACTATTTTGGCTCATTCTTCCTTATCTACTTGCACAATTCCAAGACAAAAATTCATGTTGCTTCTTTTTCTGTCTGAAATTTTGTTTATAAAATAATTTCAAAGGCATTTCATCTTGATGCATCACAGTGTATAGTTCACAATTCTTTATGTTCACATGAGAAGGCACACACAGGACTTTAGGGGCCTATAACATAAAATGAATCTGGACACAGTTTTCTGAATATACAGGAGCACATAATAATCTTTTGACTATCCATTCTCCAGATCACAGTTGTGCATTTATATTTTGTGTCAAACACACTAAAATCTCAGCTTATTAAACTTTTATTTTGTTCTCTTTTTACTTCTTTTAGAAAGCAATATTTGGCTATTTTCCTTCACGTTTTATTTTAAAATAATAGTATACAACTGCAATGTATAATTAGTATCCAGTACACAACTTAATGTTATATCTTCTTTAGTTCACTGCTGTGTTCTTGGTACTTAGTGTCTTAAACCATGTACATTTCTTTAAACACAATATTAGAGATCTATATGTTTCAAAAGATGTAAAAGAAGATTCCATTGGCTATTGTATTTTCTTTGTATACATTTAACTATGATATTATTCTTTTTCATGCTATTTTAAAAGCATGATTTACTGGGGGTTTTTAGAAATTATTAATTTTCTTTATTGGAAGGAAATTGATCAGAGTGTAGTTCGAGTTCTCATTGTAAGTGTGAAGGTTACTTTAATACACATGACTATTCAAAGCTAAAATAAAATACAGTTAAAGTATGGTAGCACCATTGTCTTGAATCCTTTCTTTATGCAGGAGAAAATGCCCTTGAGTCCAATAGAAAACTATTCCATTAAAACAATGTTGTCCATCTCTTTAAGACACTGGACAGTAATGTAGCTGGATTTTATTAGCATAAAAGTTCTAAAAGGGATGCTGCAGTATGTCTTTTAAAAAAAGAGAGAGAGACAGCAGCTCTTCCTGTTTTCTGTATTCTTTCCCGGATGTTAGATTAAGCTTTGCTGAGATAATGCCAGGATCTGGTTTTCCTTTAAAAAAAAATTCTTATAAGAGGCTATCTATTTTAACTAAGTTATAGATCATGATACCTGCTTTAGATATTAAAACCAGAAAAACTTAGGGTTTTTTTCAAAGTGAATGTAAAGATCAAATATTAAATTATTCTCGAGTTTTTTCATTGCTGCTAATGCAATAAATGATGTTCGTACATTTGACTTTTCAGAGAAGGAAGTGTAAGGAAGCAAATGATTCGATATAACTGTAAAATACACTAAAATATAAGTAAAACAAGCTTGGTAAATCTTTTAAATGTATGCACTAAATTTTGGTAAGATTGTCATTTTATACGTGGCAGTATGGCAAGCGAAAAGATAGTAAGCTATGTTTATCCACACTCTATCTTGGGGTTACTCGCTACCTAAGACAGATCATTCTAATGTGAAATGCCTTTTAAAAAGCTGTAGACCTGTAAACTCGAAAGACAGAACTGAATCCTGTGGTTTGGGGGAAATAATGATATCACACCACCTAACACTAAGCAATTGGCTCCACAGTAAAAGCATAAAACCCTCCTACAAGTGAGACTGAGTACCAAGTCTTGTTCATACTGATCAAAAAACTTTCTCCAACAACTGAAGGAAATAATTCATTTTAATTGACAACTAAAACAGAGACTTTGGAAATTCACACAGTGACTACAAAATTAAGTGTGTGTGGAGATGGTAGGGCAAAAGTCAGCCAACTGACTGTTTCAGTTAAAGGAGCATAAGTAACTCCTTTGGGTAAGCATTTTTTAGTTGAATTGACCGATTGCTTTAGCGTCACGTACAATAAGAACAAGTAACAACAGGGATAAAGCATTTATTTTTCCATTCCTAGGGAAATAAGCTATGATGCAAGAATATTTTAGAGCTTTATTGTTTCTTTTTTAATCTTTTCCTGTGATTTTTAAGTATACCAGATAAATTTACATAAAATTAAGCAAAATTAAAGCCTTAGGATATGTGTTTCTTTGTACATGTGTGGTTGAAGAAAGAAAACAGATAGGTTGAGGAAAAAAACCCACAAATGGTAAAATACAAATTTCTCAATTATACATACATATCACATGTTTATAAATAAACAAATAGGCATAATATTTTTCGCATGTATATTACAAATGAGGCTATGCTATGTTAACACTAGTATTACAAAAGCTAATATTTCACGGTGCCTATGATTAGCAGTCTTTACAGTCTTCGAGAAGTAAAAGAAATTTTTTGAAGAATAAGATAAATTATTTTGGGGAAAATACTGTTTAGGCTGGCAAGAAATTGTTCCCTAAAATGCTATCTAATGAGATCTATTCATATTATTGTCTTTCAATTTATTACAGAACTTTTGTTCTCTTTTAGAACAAAAAGTTGCAAATAACTTTCCTTGAGTTTGAGAAAAAAAATAGAAATTTTGACTTTTAAAGGTCGAAAGAACTTTCCGAGTGCAGTCTCCTCATGTTGTACATGAAATATAGTTCTCTTATTTCATATTTGGCTTTGCTCTTTTTTGCACTGTTCCTCCACACTGCTGCTGCACACAAAACCCGGGGTTACGTTCCTATGTCCTTTTCATGCATTTCCCCTTTTGTAAGCACAGGGGGTACCTCCTCCTCTAACTGATTAAGCACCAAAGTTATGCTCAGAATTACATAGAATATAAAATTAGATATTGTCCCTGCCCAGTGGGCTCACAGTATCTCCAAATTTGCTGTAAAATATGTCTACATATTGTATAACAGATGCACTTCAAGTGCTAAATGTCTGGAGATAAATCTATTATTGACTTCATCCTCTCAACCTTTCCAATTTCCTTTATCATTTGTCAGCTCTCTCTATGTACATGCCCAGGCAGAATGGTAATTGCAGAGCATATTCTTCATTTTTTTTCTTAAGAGGTGCCACAGTCCAAATCAGCCATGACAGATTTTGGTCCTGCACATTGTGGCACTAATAGCGTTTTGACCCCAACCCATGGGCATTTGTCTCTCTACACTTAGAGCAATGGTAGATACTCAAGTATGTTCTATAGTACTTTCTGCCTTGTTAGAAAACTCAGGAATCTGTACATTTTAAAATATTTTATAACTTGTTTTCAAACCAATTTTATGCTTTTTAGGACACACCTAGAGTGTTGCTGTTTTTTTTTTTTTAATTATAGTTATGCTAATGTACCTTTGCATTGGTATATTTATATTACGCATTTTGACACAGACATATATTTGATGCATGTAATTTATATACTTAAATATATAAAAGCATTGCTTTCTTGATACCTCAGTGCTATTGTACATATTTTATTTATGCAGCTATGGCTTTTGCAGACATCTAGGTGAAAATCTTAATCTCCAAGACTGCAGGTCTATAGTATTACAAATATTAAAATCACATAATAATTATCCTGCTAACTTCAAGTCTGTGGATTTATCGTTAACTTCAAGTAGTTAACGATAAAATTCCTTCAGACTTTTGAGTTGAAATGTGTTTTAAGCCTGCATGAATACAACTTTTGTCATTTATTTAATAAAAGAACAGTTTTACTTCTCATCTTAAAAATAAAGCAAGAAAAAATGTAAAAATAAAATGTCCTCTTCTTCCCTCCCCTTTTTGTTTATTTCTGAGTCTTTTCTTCATTTCAAATGAGTTTTTAAACACATTTGGCAGTCAGTACCCCTAATCATTCAAAGAGTTGTGTGACAAGGGGGGAGCTGGCTAGATACCATCAGTTCTTTTAAAATGTATTAGTCTTTAACCACCTGTCTTCTCCCTCAAAATTTAAAGAGAAAAAAATGTATTTTGGTGAGGAAATCAGCTTAATGATTTTATAATGAAGCTTTGGGATACATACGTTAGCATATATCATGACTTAAGACCTTGTAAACATGATGGAAATGAGCACATTTGTTCAAAGTGTGTCTTTTGGTAAAAATCGTCCTTTTTACCACAATGAACCTACATGGGGCAAATGAAATTGATCATCAAGAATGAATCTTTTCTATTGCTTGCTTTGTCTTTATGGCCCAAGGTAAAGTTGTGTTTTGGTCTCCATGCTAGCTTTCTGTTCCGTCCCTAGGGTAAAGAGAGCAGAATTTCATTGTTGTTACACTGTTGCCAATAATCTTTTCTATGTTCATTGACTTTCCACCTCATAAAATATGGTTTGCATTAAGACACTAGTACCTGCTGATCTGTTTTATACATCCTCAGTTTGGTTGCGCTCTGTCATGTAAATACATGCTGTATCCGCTGACTTAATGGTTTTAACTGAAAGGATGTCAGTAGAATTTTGAGAAAAGCTCTTTAAAGCTATAAGGCCATTCTAAAAGTAATTTGTAGCTTTTATAGCCATTAGTGAATGTTGAACAGGATGATCTGAGGCTACTTCACTTTAAAAGTATAGTGTTCTCGAGAAAACAGAAACATTTTTACACAATGCGTTCCTGGCATTTCATAGGATCCTAAAATCTCAAAACTCTTTTGGACTGTGTTCCCTCTTCCAGAAATGTTGACACCTTCACTAGAGGTAGGGGGAAAGTTCTGATCGTGGAGTCAAGGTTGTAATTATACCATGTAATATAATAGAGGAGGAATTGCAAATGTGCTGCCCACTTTCTGGCCCATGGATCCACTGGTAACATTCCTAGGCTGGGGAAGGAAGATGGAAATCAGAGAAGGGAGAAACAAAACAGTGATGCTGAGAAACAGTATAATTTTCCAGTTCGGGACATTTAAGACAAGGAAAGCAGGAACACAGAAGAGAAAGCCTACTATTGGTAGAACACTTAATAAATAATTGCCAGATTCTTGAAAAATCATAGAAATTACTCTGTGATACTCAAATTTAATTCACTTAATCAATGTTTGTTAAATGTCAATTGTGCACTGTACATTATACTGGGTCCTAGGGAAGAAATGGTGAATAAAAACTCTATATGTGGATTCTAGTGCAGCTCACAAATGTGTGAATAAGATATTCACACAGGTATTAATAAAATGGTAACAGAATAGCAGTGTAAAGACTTTCAGTCGTAAGATGAGCAAGTTCTAAGTATCTAATGAGTGGTGAGGGATGTGTGAATTCATTCGATTGTCATTATTATACAATGTATGCATATATTAAGTCATGTTGTATACCTTGAATATATTCAGTCTTTATTTGCCCGTTAATTATTTTCAAGTTAAAAATAGATTCCAGTTTACAAAGGGAAGATAACGTGGTGCCATGAGGGCAGATCATAAGAATCTGGGCTTGTCTGGGTATCCTGAAAAAGTTTTGACTGAGATTTGAAGAATAAACAGAAGTTACATTATCATTCCATCAACATTCAAAGGTAGAAATAATAAAGCAGACACATTAATAATAAAGCTAGGCTTTTGCTTTGTGTTTATAGGTTTAATAAAAGGAAATTAAAGGCTTTATGTATCTCAGATTACTGTTAATTCATAACCTCATATGCTATTCAGATCTCACAATGTAACACTCACAGGCAGTAGTTTTACTATATATCTATAAACTTCAGTTTTCAGTTTAAAATCTCAGATGTTTCCATTTGCATTTAGCTACAAAATTGGCAAGAAGATTATCATCTCTGATCCAATTTTTTTAATGGAAAACTAATTTTGATTTATGGGGTGGCAAAAATATAAACATTTTAGATAAATCTTTTGCCAATTTCTAGATAAAAAATGGTTTTAACTGTTAACTTTGGCCTTTTGAAGGATTATTTTTAACTGAACATGTCAATGTTTTCACCCTATTATGTTTCTCTATGTAAAATCACACAGTATTACCTTGTTCTGTTTAATAGTAAATCGTAACCCTTTTATGAGACATTGGCATTTGCGTCCCTCTGCAATAATAGTCACTGTCTAATGAAGCCAGAGTCTTCAGGTCATTACCATTTGTTCAGGCAAGTGTGCAATAGTTATTAGCACATTACACAAAACATGGAAACTCTTTTAAAATACATTTAATACTTATGTGATTGCTTTAATAAAATGAAACAAAGATACTAGTGAGAAGCATTCATGCTATACAAATATCAGCATTAGTACTCATTTGTTGGTAGTGTGGTGATACCAGTGAAAGGCATCTAGAAAATAAGAAAGCTAGTTTAGGAAAAAAAATCCGAGCTCTGGATCTTTATGGGAAACCAACTCTAAGCAAGTTTAGAATGCCCAAGGCTCTTAAAGTTTCCCCAGGTAAACTAAGCTGATTACTTCTGAATTCTTATCTTGTAATGTTGTTTTATCCTTTTCAATATTATTTTTTACAAGTAAATTAACATTAATAATACAAATACTTCCATATTTAAGAAAATATAATTTGCCACACTCTCTCGTTGAACTCTGGTCTTTCCCTTTCAAAGCATTTATCAGAATTTATAATTATGATCTCATTTATTCATTTGCTTGTTTCTTAACTATGTGTAAATATTTTAATAAGTAATATACTATGTCAGCTGACCCTCATCAGTTATAAATCAGTCTGAAAAACCGGTTTAAAACTGTTTTAGTGCTCAGTGCTCAGCTCAGTGTTACGAACTTTTGATTGTTCTCTTTTGACTATGTTGCATTTACTGCTTACATTAAATATGATGGAGGATCTTACTTCAAAGCCTCTGAAATTTTAGTTTTACATTTTACCTTTTCAAAATGTGATACACCTATGTATACATAATACATATATGTACATATATGTGTATGCACCTATATAATTTTGAACAATTAGATATGTCTTAAAATGTACATGTATGTATATATATACACCCATTTTTTCTGTTGTATTTGTTTAAAATTACATCTATGTATCTGTATAATGTATTATATATAAATGTCTATATATAATTAGAAATGTCTTGTTTTTTAAATTCAAAAGAGTATTAAAATTAAAAGTTTACAGCAACATTCTGCCAGCTTTATTGATATATATTATACATATAATTCAATAATTTTAAGTGTACATTTTAATAACTTTTGACAAATGTATTTAGTCTCATGACTCTCACAACATAACTATGTGTAACATTTCCATCACCCACATAGTGTCCTGGTACCCATGTACAGTCAATTCCCTTTCTTTGCTTTCTATCACTCTAGTTTTGTCTTTTCTAGGATTTCAATATTGGTCACTTTTTAAAAACGATTTCTTCAACAAGACTGTAAGCTCCCTGAGATTAGGCATTGGATTAGTCAACAGGCAACTGGATTTGAGAATTGAGAAGGAAGAGTCCTCAGACACACAGACTTGGTGAAAATTACACTTTACAGTGCAAGCTTGAAAGACACAAGGACAGCTGAGAACATGAGTTGAGTGAGTATGATTCTCGAATCTTAGTTTCTTCCTGAGACATACCCTGGTGGCTGTAATAATTAAGCTAAATGAGATAGATGCTGTCACTTGGTATAAAGACATTAATCAAACTCCTGTGTTCCCTGTCACATCACCCTGAAACACTGTCAAAATTGTCTCGTGTGTTTGTCTCCAACCTTTTATGTTTGAATCTAACCTTTGTATTTCCGGTATGATTCACTATGTTTTATTCTTATTGTTATTATTATATGTATATTTTTTTGAGACGAAGTCTCTCTCTGTCGCCCGGGCTGGAGTGCAGTGGTGGGATCTCGGTTCCCTGCAAGCTCCGCCTCCAGGGTTCACGCCATTCTCCTGCCTCAGCCTCCGAGTAGCTGGGACTACAGGCGCCCGCCACCACGCCCGGCTAATTTTTTTGTATTTTCAGTAGAGACGGGGTTTCACCGTGTTAGCCAGGATGGTCTCAATCTCCTGACCTCGTGATCCGCCTGCCTTGGCCTTCCGAAGTGCTGGGATTGCAGGCATGAACCACCGCGCCCGGTGTGTTACATTATTTTCAAGTCAACTAACAACTTTGCCCTTTATGTGTGTAGGGGGTGTGCTACAATGCTGAGCAATCCAGGTGTCTCTGCACTGATTTATCTGCCTCATGACTTGACTCAGGAAGGATTGAGCAAGACTGTCCTAACCAAGATCTCTCTGTGCCTATTTAATTCGTGGCCATGAGTTTAGCGCTCAGCACAGGTCTTGCACATAGTAGTTATTCAATAAAGTTCTAGTGAATGAGTAAATATGAAGCCTCTGTTTATTCATCCATAAAATGGACTGAAACCATCTAGGTAAAAATGTATGTAGAATATTTAACATGGTGCTTGGCACGTATTTGGTAAACACAGATAAAACGTTTATTGCTGTAATGACTAGAATAGCTCTGCAAATTAGAAGTCTAGATTAATTATCCAGATGATCCAAGAAGGAGCTTTTTAGTTTGTCTTATTCTCGGTTTTTCTTAGACTTGGGAAACTCAGCTAATTGAATGGCTGCATATATAATAACTCCACAACCACAGTTCCTACTTCTCAATTACTGGGTGATTGACAAATGTATTGGTCTAAAGAGTTTCATGAGTTTCACAGATTTTAATGAAATCTCCAAGTCAGCTTGTACTTCTGCCTGTAACTCTCTCCATGTATTTTTGTAGAGGGTAAAGCCCCTGATGAATCGCCACAAAGAGCGTAGGCGTGTGGGTTTGTGTGTTGCCAATGTAATTGTGCCTGAGAGTTTGGCAGAGAGGGAATATGTTTAATCTGCTTAGTGGGGATTTTATAATCTTGTGGATTTATTACTCAAAGTTGAACGCTCGTGGTCAATGCTCATCCTCTTGTTACCTTGTTCTTGTTTACTCGTCTAATGCACATTTATTAAGTGCCGCTATCAGGTACTTTGTTGAGACACTGTCTGGGAAGCCCTCAAATACAAAACTGATTTTCTTATAAAATTTAGAATTAGAAAGGACATTAGAGATCATTTAGTCCAAGAGATTAGAGAAATGCCCTGGGAAGTTAAGGGTAGATTTGGAATCTTCAAGGTTTCTTAGAGTTCCCTTCCCACTCGGCTTCTGTTTCACTTTCCCTTATCAATAGGCAAGGCATATAACTCTCTAAAATTTGCAATATCGTTTGCCACTATTTTTTTAATTAAAGGATTTGTTTTCTTTAGACCCATTACCGTGTGTTAATTTGGAGTACCTAGTTTGTATAACTCCTGCCACATAACCAGTGTCATCCTCTCATTACTTGTATCTATACCTCTATCTTCTGTTAATGTCCTCTAATTCAGGGAAAAGAAAAAAGAAACTAAATTTGTACACAAAATTCACTCCCAAATATTCAAATACAAATTAGACAAAAATGTTAAAACTAAGTACAAAACAAACCCAATGCTAAATGTTGAATTTCCTACATGCCTATTCTCTGGTGTCTTTCCATTTTGTTGTTGTTGTTGTTGTTGTTGTTGTTGTTGTTTTGTTTGTTTGTTTGTTTGAGACGGAGTCTCGCTCTGTCGCCCAGGCTGGAGTGCAGTGGCTGGATCTCAGCTCACTGCAAGCTCCGCCTCCCAGGTTTACGCCATTCTCCTGCCTCAGCCTCCCGAGTAGCTGGGACTACAGGCGCCGCCACCTCGCCCGGCTAGTTTTTGTATTTTTTAGTAGAGACGGGGTTTCACCATGTTCACCAGGATGGTCTCGAACTCCTGACCTCGTGATCCGCCCGTCTAGGCCTCCCAAAGTGCTGGGATTACAGGCTTGAGCCACCGCGCCCGGGCGTCTTTCCATTTTTACATGTGATAGTTTCAATATAAAGAAAAAATGAAAATATCAAACTTGCTATAAATCTGGTTTCCTTCTCATACTTCATCTTTGACTTAAATATTGCTTACTTTATTTTAATGTCATGGTAGCATGACTACTGATGAGTCATAGCCAGTTGGCCTAAACTGTTAAGTTCTGTAAGGTATGCAGTTGGGGGTGCTTCCTAGAACTTTATCTTGGGCAATTCAGATAACCTAAAGTTGCATCAATAACATACAGATAAAAAAATTTACATAGAAAAAGGAATAGTTCTGTGGTTGAAGGAGGCCATGAGCATGAACAGTGGCAATGAAAAATACAGTGTCCAGGCATACAAAGATTTAGAAATGAGGTCAGTTAAGACTCAGGAAGAGACACATTGTAACAGGCTAGAGTTTGTGTTCATGAAACTTAACAGTGTTATGAAAATGTGAGTGATAGACAGGGGGCGATTTTTAAAATGATAATTGTATTGGAAACATTACTTTTGCTTAATTAAATGTTTTAATTGTAAAAATGAGACATGTACCAGGTAAACAAACAAACAAAAACCAGTGTGCCAACAAATGAACTGCATAACGAAAAGTAACTATCTGTCCACTACAACCCCTAGAGGCAACCACTAATGTTTCCTTCAGTGTCCTTTTATCTACCTTCTGAATGTTCCCAGTGCCCACTGAGGTCACGTCACAAATGCTTGAGATAATATTATAGTTTCAAAATGACGCCCATGCAAGCAGAATGATTCTTGCAAGCCCTTTAAGGAAACCTATACATTTTTCACATTTCTAGGGCATCATTTCACAAACCTACTTTAAAAACCATCCAAAATTGAACATATTGGAGGCAATCAGCCAAAAATCAAGACTACACCATGTTAAGTATTAAGAGCCAAGAAGAGTGACTGGATGTCATGTGCAGAGCTGTGAAAACCCAGCCCATCTTGACAAAAAATAGATTTACTGTATACCGTGTACTGTAAATGGCAGCATGTGGAGCGAGCAATCGCATCAGCTGAAAGCAACTCTGTGACATGCCACATCGCAAGCTCTGCAGGGCTGAGATGCAGATGAACTTTCTGGTTACTTTATGTCACAAACCATTTTTTGGGTATGCTGTACTGGATCAAGTCATGAAGGTGTACGTTTTTCAACTCATGTCAGCTATTCTATAAATCAGAACCAAAAGGTTTGGGTACAGTGAAATTGTGTAGCTAACTCATACCTAGTTCTCTTCGAGTTTATGGTATGATGCATCCTGGTATGGGATAAATTCTGCATTTCCGGGAAACAATAACATCAAAATGGAGTCAAAGTGTTGTTTCAGCATTAAATGGCAGATACGCCAAATGCCAGTACTTTTATCACTTTTGAATTCTATTATTTCTGAAAGTGCAGAGAAATATTCATAGGGAGAGAATCTGACTGTGGATCTCACACATTCCTAACTCACAGCAAAATGAAAAATGATCCTGAAAAGTTCAATAATTTTAGGCCATTTACTCTTTACATAAAATACAAAAGGGTAAATATCATTCAGGGTTATTTCCTTTCTGTCATTGTAGATGTTTCTCACAGAGCCAAGAGCTCCTGGCACTCCAAAATGCTAAGGGCTCCTAAAATCAGTTGGTGTACCTTTCTTACTTACTTAATGAAGGATATCATTTAAACAGCATTTTCAACTTGAGAATTAAGCAGTGCAAGATAACTTTAGGATATAATTACTACAATGATAGGCTACTGTCATATTTTAGTGTTATTAATACATGTTCTAAATACTCCAAATATGATTTACATGATATTAATTAGATGATAAATTATACTTAAAAATATAATATACCAAATAGTACACATTATGGTATATATTATATATTTTATTATATATGATTCATTATACTATATGCATTATACTAACATATTTTATTTTATGCTATATATACATATATAAATAAAACATATAATTATGAAATAATAGTATATATAACTCTTAAACCTATTGATTTCATGTTCACAGTTTTTCCTTAAAATCAAAAGCACTTAAGCTGTGTTCAAGAAGTCAGTAAATTAGTAACAGCACTATTTCAACTTAAATACATGAAAGCCTCAAACTGTATGCATCGTATACACAGTGGGGTGTTTTTATCAGAAGTTATTGAATATCCCTTGCAGAATTATACTTTGTGTTTTAGTATGAACAAAGAGAGTATTTTCAAGAAAGCATAAGAATGTTTTTGCACAAGAATGTTTTCTTGTATATTTGTGTTCATTATAAGTAGAAAGTCTGCAAGTGCTGTTACAACATTATTGTATAGCAGCCTTCAAGAAAACAATATTGTGAAAGATAATTGCAGTTTCAATAGTAGTTTCCTCTTCTTACTTAAAAAAAAAAAAAAAAAAAAAAAAAAAAAAAAAAAAACATATATTTAGCCAGATACCAGGCACACTAAGTTTAGTTCACTTGGCAATGCTTTAACTAGCTTTTTCTTCATAATCTTTGTATTTAAAATAAATCCAAAATAAAACCCAGATAAGCTATAATTCAATAAGCATCTGAGCAATGACTATACATATCCTGTTTTAACAGAAAAATACATTACAAAGATATGATCAATTATTTTTTTAATGCAATGTACTGAAATGGCATAGAATTAAACCACATTGGTCTTCATTTTATCTGAAAAATAAAATTACTGGGAACCAGTGGTGATTGGGGAGAGGAAATCTATCAAGGATCGGTTCCTGGGGAGAAACAGTTTTCTAGTAGCTGTATTATAATAAAATAAAAAGTGGCTAGCACAGTATTTCTAAATAACAAGGCAATAATGACATGTTAGATCATTCCATATTTAAAACCACAAATTGAAAATGAATAGACTTTATTTCATCAAGAGATTAAACTTAAGCTTTCCTTTTCCTAACCCTTTCAACAAAGGACACTTAGAGGTCAGAAGCAAAGGACTACTTCATTTCTCATGGAACAAGGTATTTTCAAAGTTCATCAAAGCTTTATCTTCTGGAAGGACTATTGGGGTGGCATGTGCTTTGCAAAACACAGACAACTTTTCACTATTTCTACCCTATTTTGGTCTATGTGGATGGGGAAGGAGAAATCCTTCTCTTCCCTTGCCTCAAATGCCTTGGATATAATTCGGTTGTTCTGCAACCTCTTTATAGTGATACTGTGTAATGTGTAAATACATGTGTAAAAAAAATAATAGATTTGAACCTTAATACCTAATTACTATTCTAAAACCTAATTACTAACATGTTTTAAAAATCCATTTACTTCTTTCTTGAGTTAGGACTCACAGCAGTTTCTCTGAGGGAGAAGAATGAATACTTTTACTTTTATTATTATTATTCTTTAATAAAGACAGCCCTCTTTCTAAGAACTATATCTATCTCCCAAACTGTCATTCAGAAAACAAGCAAGATTCCAAGCTAAGGCCAATGGAGTTCATGATTTAAATACTTCTGTACAAGAAGCTAAATATTAAATAAGCTACCATTTTATGGTTATTCATGATGTGGACAAGGGTATGGTGGGCTTTGAGGATCCAAATCTTTCCATATTCCTCAAGCAGAAAAAAAAAAAATCTCCAGAGTAGGCAGAAGGCCTTTGCCTGCCCTCAGGTTGCTTCCTCTCCTTAGGGTCTCCAGTATCCAATTTAACAAATATTTTCTGCAGCTCCTGTGTGTTCAGCTCACATTCCATCAATTTCTGTTTATTTGTTTTTAATGTTTCCTCTAATACAAACAAAATTGAAAAATAATTTGGTTGAAAATTAGCATATGAGACAGAGGCCCTGTTTTCAACAGGTCTGTGTGACCCCTGTGGTTCCTATAAGCTTAGAATTATTACAGTTTGTTATTGTTAATACAAGACTCGTTTCTTTACAAATGTGGTTCAGCAATTTATTTGCTGCCTCCTCCTTATAGTCTGTGATATGTTTTGTGTATCTTTCTTCAAATGTAATTTTTTAGTTGATATGGCTTGGTAAATCCAAACTTTGTCATTCCCACAGTTTGAATAGGGGTTTTATCATGTGAAGAACGGCCACTTTCTTTACAAAGGAAAATAAAGACATTAACAGTTGTGTTTTCATTCTGTGCCATACGTTGAACAGGTGATGAACAGATCTTAACTCCTTTAATATTCCCCATACCTTATGATCTATAGATATTATTATTATTATGATATCAATATGGAAGCTGGGGCACAGAGAGGTTAAGTAATTTGTCTAAAGCCTGGAGGTATATGTGAAATCACATTTGGCCTCTACAATGTTGCCTTCCTGGTTTTTAATAAGTAAATCAAGTTGTTCTTTTGATTCTGTCATCTTGATGAAGAAACTATGTTGTTAACTAAAAGAAAGAAAAACAGTATTTATTTAAAATCACCCTCACCAAATATTTTTAAGTTATTAAGTTTTTTAAACTTTGTTAAACAGCAACTATCCTCAAGTTCTTAAACATCATCCAATTGTAATGTCATATATGAGGCTATAAAAGCAAATAGTCTTTGGCAGTAAGATTGTAAAATGTTGCAAGAAAGATACAGTCTTATTTCTTCTCTCATAATCTTTAATAAAGAAGATACTAAACTTACTCCTTGCTGTATTACCATGATTTTGAACTCTCTTACAGTCATTTTTTTCCCCTAGAGTTGAACCTCAGTCCTTTAAAAAGGTATCCTGGTTAGTGTTGACTGATCAGATGTGTGAGTGATTTTCAACTCTGTTCTAAGGGGAATAATTTGCCCCTTAAAACCATTTTTGATTCTGTGCCTTAGGATCTAGGCAAAATGTTATAAAATACTAGCGACTATGGAGTAAACTTAAAGGCAGTGTTTATTATTACAATACAATTTTAAAAATCATGTGTTAATATAATTACAAGTTTACCCTCCATGACTTGTGATTATTGTATTTAACTAAGTTTCATATTCTATTTGGAGGAATATAATAATACAGGAAAAAAGTATTTCTAAGGCTGAAATAAAGAGGTGAGGCACAGTGCAGGAAAATGGGCAATATAGTGCCTGGCATAAGTGTTTATAATTTGTAATGTGTTTTTTTAAAAACCAAAAAAAAAAAAAAAAAAAAAAAAAAAAACCAAAAACTAAATGCGTTAAAGATATTTGAACACTGATTATTTTCTTAAATCAGTATGTACCTGCACAGGATCTAGCATGGCTCTTGGTACATAGTAGATGCTTTAGTAAATTTTTTTTTTTTGTATCAAAAAATGGGAAAAAAAAAAAAGGAAGGAAGGAGGAGATAAAATTTAAAATTAAAAACTGAATGGAATCAATTAGTTAGATGTTTTTAAAATTATTATAATAGATATTAATAACACTTTTTCTCCTTTTCTAGTCTAGATTCCTTCCTAAAGGAATTCCAGATAAGAAACTCTGCTCCCACTGAGAAATGGGTAAAACAATCATGTAGAATTTTTTTTTGATAGTTAAAAATAGTACCTTCACTTTTTACTAGGGATTTAAAGACCAGAGTTTAATCAGAAAAGCACTGACTTATTTTAATAAAATCCACAAATGTATGTCAACCGCCTAAAACTGGTAGTCTGAAGAAGACAACAATAAACAAAACATAATAGCTGCCCTCCAGGAGGTTGAAATTTTGAAATAGAATGTAGTCAGGAGCATAAATGACTTTTAGCAAAAAAATTCCACTTATGAAGTTCTCCAAAACACAGCATAAACTCAGTGTGTAGACTAATCTAGACATAAAGTTCTGAGCTGAGAGCCAGGAGAAACTAGGATTTTAGGAAATTCACCTGATGACTTTGGACCTTCTGTTCTTCAGTTTCTCTGTTTGGAATACTGGAGCATTAGTACATGCTATACATGAATTTTTATGAACATATAAAGATGAATAAATATGTATCAAAGCAATTTTCTCTCTTACAATGAATGTTATTACTCATGTAAAATATTAGAATAAATACATATTCCTTTTAAAGGCATTTCAGAAGCTCAATGAATTTAGGTTTAGTTGGGAAAAGCTGTTTGTATTTGTCAACAAATAACTGTAGGCATTGAGATAAAGGAATCAAATTCTTTCAAAATGTTGTCTGAATGGTTCAAGTGATGTTTCTGATTATAAAATGACTTTTCTGCTGATAGACATTTCTTACTGTGTTTGTCAAATGGTAGGTTCATGGCTTAGTCAGGGACAAAGTTATTAAGGACATAAAACGCCATCTGGATGGAGCTAATAAACATAAAACATAACCTTCAGATACACTGCTGCAGTGGCCAGACTGTGCCAGGCCCGATTACCCTTTGTTTGTTTAAATATGCGCCATGTTCTAAGCTTTCGACTGTGCTCGCT